>NC_091476.1:111032276-111337661 GCF_036971445.1 Narcine bancroftii
GGGAATCAGAGCTGGGGAATCAGAGGCGGGGAATCAGAGTTGGGGCATCAGAGGTGGGGAATTAGATATGGGGAAACAGAGGCGGGGAATCAGAGGCGGGGAAACAGAGGCTGGGAATCAGATATGGGGAATCAGAGGTGGGGAATCAGAGGCAGGGAATCAGATGTGCGGAATCAGAGATGGGGAATCAGAGGCAGGGAATCAGAATCAGAAGCGGGGAATCAGAGGCCGGGAATCAGAGGCCGGGAATCAAATGCTGGGAATAAGAGGCCGGGAATCAGAGGTGGGGAATCAGAGTCCGGGAATCAGAGATGGGGATTCAGAGGCGGGGAATGAGATATGGAGAATCAGAGGCGGGGAATCAGAGGCGGGGAAACAGAGGTGGGGAATCAGATATGGGGAATCAGAGGTGGCGAATCAAAGGCGGTGAATCAGAGATGGGGAATCAGAGGCAGGGAATCAGAGGCAGGGAATCAGATGCGTGGAATCAGAGGCGGGGAATCAGAGCTGGCGAATCAGAGGCGGGGAATCAGAGGTGGGCAATCAGAGCCGGGGAATCAGATATGGGGAATCAGAGGCGGGGAATCAGAGATAGGGAAAAAGAGGCGGGGAATCAGATATGGGGAATCAGAGGTGGGGAATCAGAGGTTGTAAATCAGAGATGGGGAATCAAGGCGGGGAATCAGAGGCAGGGAATCAGACGCGGGGAATCAGAGGCGGGGATTCAGAGCTGGGGAATCAGAGGCGGGGAATCAGAGTTGGGGAATCAGAGGCAGGGAATCAGATATGGGGAATCAGAGGCGGGGAATCAGAGGCGGGGAAACAGAGGCGGGGAATCAGATATGGGGAATCTGAAGTTGGGAATCAGGGGCAGGGAATCAGTGGCAGGGAATCAGAGGCGGGGAATCAGAGGCGGGGAATCAGAGGCAGGGAATCAGACACGGGGAATCAGAGGCGGGGAATCAGAGATGGGGAATCAGAGGCGGGGAAACAGAGGCAGGGAATCGGACGCCGGGAATCAGAGGCGGGGAATCAGAGCTGGGGAATCAGAGGCGGGGTATCAGAGTTGGGGAATCAGAGGCGGGGAATCAGATATGGGGAAATAGAGGCGGGTAATCAGATATGGGGAATGAGAGGTGTGGAATCAGAGGTTGGGAATCAGAGGCAGGGAATCAGAGGCGGGGAAACAGAGGCGGGGAATCAGATATGGGGAATCAGAGGTGGCGAATCAAAGGCGGTGAAACAGAGATGGGGAATCAGGGCAGGGAATCAGAGGAAGGGAATCAGAGCTGGGGAAACAGAGGCGGGGAATCAGATATGGGGAATCAGAGGTGGGGAATCAGGGGCGGGGAATCAGTGGCAGGGAATCAGAGCTGGGGAATCAGAGGTGGGGAATCAGAGCTGGGGAAACAGAGGCGGGGAATCAGATATGGGGAATCAGAGGTGGGGAATCAGGGGCGGGGAATCAGTGGCAGGGAATCAGAGGCCGGGAATAAAAGGCGGGGAATCAGAGCTGTGGAATCAGAGGCCGGGAATCAGAGGCAGGGAAACAGAGGCGGGGAATCAGATATGGGGAATCAGAGGTGGGGAATTAGAGGTTGCGAATCAGAGGCAGGGAATCAGAGGCGGGGAATCAGAGGCGGGGAATCAGAGGCAGGGAATCGGATGTGCGGAATCAGAGATGGGGAATCAGAGGTGGGGATTCAGAGGTGGTGAATCAGAGAAGGGGAATCAGAGGCAGGGAATCAGACGCAGGGAATCAGAGGCGGGGAATCATAGCTGGCGAATTAGAGGAGGGGAATCAAAGTTGGGGAATCAGAGGCGGGGAATCAGATATGGGGAAACAGAGGCGGGGAATCAGAGGCGGGGAAACAGAGGCGGGGAATCATAGGCGGGGAATCAGAGATGGGGAATCAGAGGCGGGGAATCAGAGGCAGGGAATCGGATGCCGGAAATCAGAGGCGGGAAATCAGAGCTGGGGAATCAGAGGCGGGGAATCAGAGTTGGGGAATCAGAGGCGGCGAAGCAGATATGGGGAAAATGAGGCGGGGAATCAGATATGGGGAATCAGAGGCGGCGAATCAGATATGGGGAATCAGAGGCTGGGAATCAGAGCGGGGGAAACAGAGGCGGGGAATAAGATATGGGGAATCAGAGGTGGGGAATCAGTGGTGGGGAATCAGTGGCAGGGAATCAGAGGAGGGGAATCAGAGGCGGGGATTCAGAGGCAGGGAATCAGACACGGGGAATCAGAGGTTGGGAATCAGAGATGGGGAATCAGAGGCGGGGAATCAGAGGCAGGGAATCAGACGCGTGGAATCAGAGGCGGGGAATCAGAGCTGGGGAATCAGAGGTGGGGAATCAGAGTCGGGGAATCAGAGGCAGGGAATCGGATGTGTGGAATCAGAGATGGGGAATCAGAGGTGGGGAATCAGAGGCGGTGAATCAGAGATGGGGAATCAGAGGCGGGGAATCAGAGGCAGGAAATCAGACACGGGGATTCAGAGGCTGGGAATCAGACGGGGGGAATCAAAGGCGGGGAATCAGAGCTGGTGAATCAGAGGCAGGGAATCAGAGTTGGGGATTCAGAGGCGGGGAATCAGATATGGGGAAACAGAGGCGGGGAATCAGAGGCGGGCAAACAGAGGCGGGGAATTAGATATGGGGAATCAGAGGTGGGGAATCAGAGGTGGTGAATCAGAGATGGGGAATCACAGGCGGGGAATCAGAGTTGGGGCATCAGAGGTGGGGAATTAGATATGGGGAAACAGAGGCGGGGAATCAGAGGCGGGGAAACAGAGGCGGGGAATCAGATATGGGGAATCAGAGGTGGGGAATCAGAGGCAGGGAATCAGATGTGCGGAATCAGAGATGGGGAATCAGAGGCAGGGAATCAGAATCAGAAGCGGGGAATTAGAGGCCGGGAATCAGAGGCCGGGAATCAGATGCTGGGAATAAGAGGCCGGGAATAAGAGGTGGGGAATTAGAGGTTGCGAATCAGAGGCGGGGAATCAGAGGCGGGGAATCAGAAGCAGGGAATCGGATGTGCGGAATCAGAGATGGGGAATCAGAGGTGGGGATTCAGAGGTGGTGAATCAGTGAAGGGGAATCAGAGGCTGGGAATCAGAGGCAGGGAATCAGACGCAGGGAATCAGAGGCGGGGAATCATAGCTGGCGAATTAGAGGAGTGGAATCAGAGTTGGGGAATCAGAGGCGGGGAATCAGATATGGGGAAACAGAGGCGGGGAATCAGAGGCGGGGAAACAGAGGCGGGGAATCAGATATGGGGAATCAGAGGTGGGGAATCAGGGGCAGGGAATCAGTGGCAGGGAATCAGACGCGGGGAATCAGAGGCGGGGAATCAGAGGCAGGTAATCAGACACGGGGAATCTGAGGCGGGGAATCAGAGATGGGCAATCAGAGGCGGGGAATCAGAGGCAGGGAATCGGATGCCGGAAATCAGAGGCGGGAAATCAGAGCTGGGGAATCAGAGGCGGGGAATCAGAGTTGGGGAATCAGAGGCGGCGAATAAGATATGGGGAAATAGAGGCGGGGAATCGGATATGGGGAATCAGAGGCGGGGAATTAGATATGGGGAATCAGAGGCTGGGAATCAGAGGGGGGGAAACTGAGGCGGGGAATAAGATATGGGGAATCAGAGGTGGGGAATCAGGGGCGGGTAATCAGTGGCAGGGAATCAGAGGCGAGGAATCAGAGGCGGGGATTCAGAGGCAGGGAATCAGACACGGGGAATCAGAGGTGGGGAATCAGAGATGGGGAATCAGAGGCGGGGAATCAGAGGCAGGGAATCAGACGCGGGGAATCAGAGGCGGGGAATCAGAGCTGGGGAATCAGAGGTGGGTAATCAGAGTCGGGGAATCAGAGGCAGGGAATCGGATGTGCGGAATCAGAGATGGGGAATCAGAGGCGGTGAATCAGAGATGGGGAATCAGAGGCGGGGAATCAGAGGCAGGAATTCAGACACGGGGATTCAGAGGCTGGGAATCAGACGGGGGGAATCAAAGGCGGGGAATCAGAGCTGGTGAATCAGAGGCAGGGAATCAGAGTTGGGGATTCAGAGGCGGGGAATCAGATATGGGGAAACAGAGGCGGGGAATCAGAGGCGGGCAAACAGAGGCGGGGAATTAGATATGGGGAATCAGAGGTGGGGAATCAGAGGTGGTGAATCAGAGATGGGGAATCACAGGCGGTGGAATCAGAGGCAGGGAATAGAACGCGGGGAATCAGAGGCAGGGAATCAGAGCTGGGGAATCAGAGGCGGGGAATCAGATATGGGGAAACAGAGGCGGGGAATCAGAGGCGGGGAAACAGAGGCGGGGAATCAGACATGGGGAATCGGATGCGGGGAATCAGAGGTGGGGAATCAGAGCTGGGGAATCAGAGGCGGGGAATCAGAGTTGGGGCATCAGAGGTGGGGAATTAGATATGGGGAAACAGAGGCGGGGAATTAGAGGCCGGGAATCAGAGGCCGGGAATCAGATGCTGGGAATAATAGGCCGGGAATCAGAGGTGGGGAATCAGAGTCCGGGAATCAGAGATGGGGATTCAGAGGCGGGGAATGAGATATGGAGAATCAGAGGCAGGGAATCAGAGGCGGGGAAACAGAGGTGGGGAATCAGATATGGGAAATCAGAGGTGGCGAATCAAAGGCGGTGAATCAGAGATGGGGAAACAGAGGCGGGGAATCAGAGGCGGGTAAACAGAGGTGGGGAATCACATATGGGGAATCAGAGGCGGGGAAACAGAGACAGGGAATCCGATATGGGGAATCAGAGGCCGGGAATCAGAGGTGGTGAATCAGAGATGGGGAATCAGAGGCAGTGAATCAGAGCTGCACAATCAGAGGCGGGGAATCAGATATTGGGAATCAGAGGCGGGGAATCAGAGGCGGGGAAACAGAGGCGGGGAATCAGATATGGGGAATCAGAGGTGGGGCATCAGAGGTTGTGAATCACAGATGGGGAATCAGAGGCGGGGAATCAGAGGCAGGGAATCAGACGCGGGGAATCAGAGCCGGGGATTCAGAGCTGGGGAATCAGAGGCGGGGAATCAGAGTTGGGGAATCAGAGGCGGGGAATCAGATATGGGGAATCAGAGGCAGGGAATCAGAGGCGGGAAAACAGAGGCGGGGAATCAGATATGGGGAATCAGAGGTGGGGAATCAGGGGCAGGTAATCAGTGGCAGGGAATCAGACGCAGGGAATCAGAGGCGGGGAATCAGAGGCAGGGAATCAGACACGGGGAATCAGAGGCGGGGAATCAGAGATGGGGAATCAGAGGCGGGGAATCAGAGGCAGGGAATCGGATGCCGGGAATCAGAGGCGGGAAATCAGAGCTGGGGAATCAGAGGCGGGGCATCAGAGTTGGGGAATCAGAGGCGGCGAAGCAGATATGGGGAAATAGAGGCGGGGAATCAGATATGGGGAATCAGAGGCAGGGAATCAGATATGGGGAATCAGAGGCTGGGAATCAGAGGGGGGGAAACAGAGGCGGGGAATAAGATATGGGGAATCAGAGGTGGGGAATCAGGGGCGGGGAATCAGTGGCAGGGAATCAGAGGCGGGGAATCAGAGGCGGGGAATCAGAGGCAGGGAATCAGACACGGGGAATCAGAGGTGGGGAATCAGAGATGGGGAATCAGAGGCGGGGAATAAGAGGCAGGGAATCAGACACGGGGAATCAGAGGCGGGGAATAAGAGCTGGGGAATCAGACGTGGGGAATCAGAGTCGGGGAATCAGAGGCAGGGAATCGGATGTGCGGAATCAGAAATGGGGAATCAGAGGTGGGGAATCAGAGGCGGTGAATCAGAAATGGGGAATCAGAGGCGGGGAATCAGAGGCAGGAATTCAGACACGGGGATTCAGAGGCTGGGAATCAGACGGGGGGAATGAAAGGCGGGGAATCAGAGCTGGTGAATCAGAGGCAGGGAATCAGAGTTGGGGATTCAGAGGCGGGGAATCAGAGTTGGGGAATCAGAGGTGGGGAATCAGAGGTTGTAAATCAGAGATGGGGAATCAAGGCGGGGAATCAGAGGCAGGGAATCAGACGCGGGGAATCAGAGGCGGGGATTCAGAGCTGGGGAATCAGAGGCGGGGAATCAGAGTTGGGGAATCAGAGGCAGGGAATCAGATATGGGGAATCAGAGGCGGGGAATCAGAGGCGGGGAAACAGAGGCGGCGAATCAGATATGGGGAATCAGAAGTGGGGAATCAGGGGCAGGGAATCAGTGGCAGGGAATCAGAGGCGGGGAATCAGAGGCGGGGAATCAGAGGCAGGGAATCAGACACGGGGAATCAGAGGCGGGGAATCAGAGATGGGGAATCAGAGGCGGGGAATCAGAGGCAGGGAATCGGACGCCGGGAATCAGAGGCGGGGAATCAGAGCTGGGGAATCAGAGGCGGGGAATCAGATTTGGGGAATCAGAGGCGGGGAATCAGATATGGGGAAATAGAGGCGGGGAATCAGATATGGGGAACGAGAGGTGGGGAATCAGGGGCGGGGAATCAGTGGCAGGGAATCAGAGCTGGGGAATCAGAGGTGGGGAATCAGAGCTGGGGAAACAGAGGCGGGGAATCAGATATGGGGAATCAGAGGTGGGGAATCAGGGGCGGGGAATCAGAGCTGTGGAATCAGAGGCCGGGAATCAGATATGGGGAATCAGAGGTGGGGAATCAGGGGCGGGGAATCAGTGGCGGGGAATCAGAGGCCGGGAATAAAAGGCGGGGAATCAGTGCTGTGGAATCAGAGGCCGGGAATCAGAGGCAGGGAAACAGAGGCGTGGAATCAGATATGGGGAATCAGAGGTGGGGAATTAGAGGTTGCGAATCAGAGGCAGGGAATCAGAGGCGGGGAATCAGAGGCAGGGAATCGGATGTGCGGAATCAGAGATGGGGAATCAGAGGTGGGGATTCAGAGGTGGTGAATCAGAGAAGGGGAATCAGAGGCAGGGAATCAGACGCAGGGAATCAGAGGCGGGGAATCATAGCTGGCGAATTAGAGGAGGGGAATCAAAGTTGGGGAATCAGAGGCGGGGAATCAGATATGGGGAAACAGAGGCGGGGAAACAGAGGCGGGGAATCAGAGGCGGGGAAACAGAGGCGGGGAATCATAGGCGGGGAATCAGAGATGGGGAATCAGAGGCGGGGAATCAGAGGCAGGGAATCGGATGCCGGAAATCAGAGGCGGGAAATCAGAGCTGGGGAATCAGAGGCGGGGAATCAGAGTTGGGGAATCAGAGGCGGCGAAGCAGATATGGGGAAAATGAGGCGGGGAATCAGATATGGGGAATCAGAGGTGGGGAATCAGATATGGGGAATCAGAGACTGGGAATCAGAGCGGGGGAAACAGAGGCGGGGAATAAGATATGGGGAATTAGAGGTGGGGAATCAGTGGTGGGGAATCAGAGGCGGGGATTCAGAGGCAGGGAATCAGACACGGGGAATCAGAGGTTGGGAATCAGAGATGGGGAATCAGAGGCGGGGAATCAGAGGCAGGGAATCAGACATGGGGAATCAGAGGCGGGGAATCAGAGCTGGGGAATCAGAGGTGGGGAATCAGAGTCGGGGAATCAGAGGCAGGGAATCGGATGTGCGGAATCAGAGATGGGGAATCAGAGGTGGGGAATCAGAGGCGGTGAATCAGAGATGGGGAATCAGAGGCGGGGAATCAGAGGCAGGAAATCAGACACGGGGATTCAGAGGCTGGGAATCAGACGGGGGGAATCAAAGGCGGGGAATCAGAGGTGGGGAATCATAGGCAGGGAATCGGATGTGCGGAATCAGAGATGGGGAATCAGAGGCCGGGAATCAGATGTGGTGAATCAGAGATGGGGAATCAGAGGCGGGGAATCAGAGGCAGGGAATCAGACACGGGGAATCAGAGGCGGGGAATCAGAGATGGGGAATCAGAGGCGGGGAATCAGAGGCAGGGAATCGGACGCCGGGAATCAGAGGCGGGGAATCAGAGCTGGGGAATCAGAGGCGGGGAATCAGAGTTGGGGAATCAGAGGCGGGGAATCAGATATGGGGAAATAGAGGCGGGGAATCAGATATGGGGAATGAGAGGTGTGGAATCAGAGGTTGGGAATCAGAGGCAGGGAATCAGAGTCGGGGAAACAGAGGCGGGGAATCAGATATGGGGAATCAGAGGTGGCGAATCAAAGGCGGTGAAACAGAGATGAGGAATCAGGGCAGGGAATCAGAGGCAGGGAATCAGAGCTGGGGAAACAGAGGCGGGGAATCAGATATGGGGAATCAGAGGTGGGGAATAAGGGGCGGGGAATCAGTGGCAGGGAATCAGAGCTGGGGAATCAGAGGTGGGGAATCAGAGCTGGGGAAACAGAGGCGGGGAATCAGATATGGGGAATCAGAGGTGGGGAATCAGGGGCGGGGAATCAGTGGCAGGGAATCAGAGGCCGGGAATAAAAGGCGGGGAATCAGAGCTGTGGAATCAGAGGCCGGGAATCAGAGGCAGGGAAACAGAGGCGGGGAATCAGATATGGGGAATCAGAGGTGGGGAATTAGAGGTTGCGAATCAGAGGCAGGGAATCAGAGGCGGGGAATCAGAGGCGGGGAATCAGAGGCAGGGAATCGGATGTGCGGAATCAGAGATGGGGAATCAGAGGTGGGGATTCAGAGGTGGTGAATCAGAGAAGGGGAATCAGAGGCAGGGAATCAGACGCAGGGAATCAGAGGCGGGGAATCATAGCTGGCGAATTAGAGGAGGGGAATCAAAGTTGGGGAATCAGAGGCGGGGAATCAGAGATGGGAAATCAGAGACGGGGAATCAGAGGCAGGGAATCGGATGCCGGAAATCAGAGGCGGGAAATCAGAGCTGGGGAATCAGAGGCGGGGAATCAGAGTTGGGGAATCAGAGGCGGCGAAGCAGATATGGGGAAAATGAGGCGGGGAATCAGATATGGGGAATCAGAGGTGGGGAATCAGAGGCAGGGAATCAGATGTGCGGAATCAGAGATGGGGAATCAGAGGCAGGGAATCAGAATCAGAAGCGGGGAATTAGAGGCCGGGAATCAGAGGCCGGGAATCAGATGCTGGGAATAAGAGGCCGGGAATAAGAGGTGGGGAATTAGAGGTTTCGAATCAGAGGCGGGGAATCAGAGGCGGGGAATCAGAAGCAGGGAATCGGATGTGCGGAATCAGAGATGGGGAATCAGAGGTGGGGATTCAGAGGTGGTGAATCAGTGAAGGGGAATCAGAGGCTGGGAATCAGAGGCAGGGAATCAGACGCAGGGAATCAGAGGCGGGGAATCATAGCTGGCGAATTAGAGGAGTGGAATCAGAGTTGGGGAATCAGAGGCGGGGAATCAGATATGGGGAAACAGAGGCGGGGAATCAGAGGCGGGGAAACAGATGCGGGGAATCAGATATGGGGAATCAGAGGTGGGGAATCAGGGGCAGGGAATCAGTGGCAGGGAATCAGACGCGGGGAATCAGAGGCGGGGAATCAGAGGCAGGTAATCAGACACGGGGAATCAGAGGCGGGGAATCAGAGATGGGGAATCAGAGGCGGGGAATCAGAGGCAGGGAATCGGATGCCGGAAATCAGAGGCGGGAAATCAGAGCTGGGGAATCAGAGGCGGGGAATCAGAGTTGGGGAATCAGAGGCGGCGAATAAGATATGGGGAAATAGAGGCGGGGAATCGGATATGGGGAATCAGAGGCGGGGAATCAGATATGGGGAATCAGAGGCTGGGAATCAGATGGGGGGAAACTGAGGCGGGGAATAAGATATGGGGAATCAGAGGTGGGGAATCAGGGGCGGGTAATCAGTGGCAGGGAATCAGAGGCGAGGAATCAGAGGCGGGGATTCAGAGGCAGGGAATCAGACACGGGGAATCAGAGGTGGGGAATCAGAGATGGGGAATCAGAGGCGGGGAATCAGAGGCAGGGAATCAGACGCGGGGAATCAGAGGCGGGGAATCAGAGCTGGGGAATCAGAGGTGGGTAATCAGAGTCGGGGAATCAGAGGCAGGGAATCGGATGTGCGGAATCAGAGATGGGGAATCAGAGGCGGTGAATCAGAGATGGGGAATCAGAGGCGGGGAATCAGAGGCAGGAAATCAGACACGGGGATTCAGAGGCTGGGAATCAGACGGGGGGAATCAAAGGCGGGGAATCAGAGCTGGTGAATCAGAGTCAGGGAATCAGAGTTGGGGATTCAGAGGCGGGGAATCAGATATGGGGAAACAGAGGCGGGGAATCAGAGGCGGGCAAACAGAGGCGGGGAATTAGATATGGGGAATCAGAGGTGGGGAATCAGAGGTGGTGAATCAGAGATGGGGAATCACAGGCGGTGGAATCAGAGGCAGGGAATAGAACGCGGGGAATCAGAGGCAGGGAATCAGAGCTGGGGAATCAGAGGCGGGGAATCAGATATGGGGAAACAGAGGCGGGGAATCAGAGGCGGGGAAACAGAGGCGGGGAATCAGACATGGGGAATCGGATGCGGGGAATCAGAGGTGGGGAATCAGAGCTGGGGAATCAGAGGCGGGGAATCAGAGTTGGGGCATCAGAGGTGGGGAATTAGATATGGGGAAACAGAGGCGGGGAATTAGAGGCCGGGAATCAGAGGCCGGGAATCAGATGCTGGGAATAAGAGGCCGGGAATCAGAGGTGGGGAATCAGAGTCCGGGAATCAGAGATGGGGATTCAGAGGCGGGGAATGAGATATGGAGAATCAGAGGCAGGGAATCAGAGGCGGGGAAACAGAGGTGGGGAATCAGATATGGGAAATCAGAGGTGGCGAATCAAAGGCGGTGAATCAGAGATGGGGAAACAGAGGCGGGGAATCAGAGGCGGGTAAACAGAGGTGGGGAATCACATATGGGGAATCAGAGGCGGGGAAACAGAGACAGGGAATCCGATATGGGGAATCAGAGGCGGGGAATCAGAGGTGGGGAATCATAGGCAGGGAATCGGATGTGCGGAATCAGAGATGGGGAATCAGAGGCCGGGAATCAGAGGTGGTGAATCAGAGATGGGGAATCAGAGGCGGTGAATCAGAGCTGCACAATCAGAGGCGGGGAATCAGATATGGGGAATCAGAGGCGGGGAATCAGAGGCGGGGAAACAGAGGCGGGGAATCAGATATGGGGAATCAGAGGTGGGGCATCAGAGGTTGTGAATCACAGATGGGGAATCAGAGGCGGGGAATCAGAGGCAGGGAATCAGACGCGGGGAATCAGAGCCGGGGATTCAGAGCTGGGGAATCAGAGGCGGGGAATCAGAGTTGGGGAATCAGAGGCGGGGAATCAGATATGGCGAATCAGAGGCGGGGAATCAGAGGCAGGGAATCGGACGCCGGGAATCAGAGGCGGGGAATCAGAGCTGGGGAATCAGAGGCGGGGAATCAGAGTTGGGGAATCAGAGGCGGGGAATCAGATATGGGGAAATAGAGGCGGGGAATCAGATATGGGGAACGAGAGGTGGGGAATCAGGGGCGGGGAATCAGTGGCAGGGAATCAGAGCTGGGGAATCAGAGGTGGGGAATCAGAGCTGGGGAAACAGAGGCGGGGAATCAGATATGGGGAATCAGAGGTGGGGAATCAGGGGCGGGGAATCAGTGGCAGGGTATCAGAGGCCGGGAATAAAAGGCGGGGAATCAGAGCTGTGGAATCAGAGGCCGGGAATCAGATATGGGGAATCAGAGGTGGGGAATCAGGGGCGGGGAATCAGTGGCAGGGAATCAGAGGCCGGGAATAAAAGGCGGGGAATCAGTGCTGTGGAATCAGAGGCCGGGAATCAGAGGCAGGGAAACAGAGGCGGGGAATCAGATATGGGGAATCAGAGGTGGGGAATTAGAGGTTGCGATTCAGAGGCAGGGAATCGGATGTGCGGAATCAGAGATGGGGAATCAGAGGTGGGGATTCAGAGGTGGTGAATCAGAGAAGGGGAATCAGAGGCAGGGAATCAGATGCAGGGAATCAGAGGCGGGGAATCATAGCTGGCGAATTAGAGGAGGGGAATCAAAGTTGGGGAATCAGAGGCGGGGAATCAGATATGGGGAAACAGAGGCGGGGAAACAGAGGCGGGGAATCAGAGGCGGGGAAACAGAGGCGGGGAATCATAGGCGGGGAATCAGAGATGGGGAATCAGAGGCGGGGAATCAGAGGCAGGGAATCGGATGCCGGAAATCAGAGGCGGGAAATCAGAGCTGGGGAATCAGAGGCGGGGAATCAGAGTTGGGGAATCAGAGGCGGCGAAGCAGATATGGGGAAAATGAGGCGGGGAATCAGATATGGGGAATCAGAGGTGGGGAATCAGATATGGGGAATCAGAGGCTTGGAATCAGAGCGGGGGAAACAGAGGCGGGGAATAAGATATGGGGAATTAGAGGTGGGGAATCAGTGGTGGGGAATCAGAGGCGGGGATTCAGAGGCAGGGAATCAGACACGGGGAATCAGAGGTGGGGAATCAGAGATGGGGAATCAGAGGCGGGGAATCAGAGGCAGGGAATCAGACGCGGGGAATCAGAGGCGGGGAATCAGAGCTGGGGAATCAGAGGTGGGGAATCAGAGTCGGGGAATCAGAGGCAGGGAATCGGATGTGCGGAATCAGAGATGGGGAATCAGAGGTGGGGAATCAGAGGCGGTGAATCAGAGATGGGGAATCAGAGGCGGGGAATCAGAGGCAGGAAATCAGACACGGGGATTCAGAGGCTGGGAATCAGACGGGGGGAATCAAAGGCGGGGAATCAGAGGTGGGGAATCATAGGCAGGGAATCGGATGTGCGGAATCAGAGATGGGGAATCAGAGGCCGGGAATCAGATGTGGTGAATCAGAGATGGGGAATCAGAGGCGGGGAATCAGAGGCAGGGAATCAGACACGGGGAATCAGAGGCGGGGAATCAGAGATGGGGAATCAGAGGCGGGGAATCAGAGGCAGGGAATCGGACGCCGGGAATCAGAGGCGGGGAATCAGAGCTGGGGAATCAGAGGCGGGGAATCAGAGTTGGGGAATCAGAGGCGGGGAATCAGATATGGGGAAATAGAGGCGGGGAATCAGATATGGGGAATGAGAGGTGTGGAATCAGAGGTTGGGAATCAGAGGCAGGGAATCAGAGGCGGGGAAACAGAGGCGGGGAATCAGATATGGGGAATAAGAGGTGGCGAATCAAAGGCGGTGAAACAGAGATGGGGAATCAGGGCAGGGAATCAGAGTCAGGGAATCAGAGCTGGGGAAACAGATGCGGGGAATCAGATATGGGGAATCAGAGGTGGGGAATCAGGGGCGGGGAATCAGTGGCAGGGAATCAGAGCTGGGGAATCAGAGGTGGGGAATCAGAGCTGGGGAAACAGAGGCGGGGAATCAGATATGGGGAATCAGAGGTGGGGAATCAGGGGCGGGGAATCAGTGGCAGGGAATCAGAGGCCGGGAATAAAAGGCGGGGAATCAGAGCTGTGGAATCAGAGGCCGGGAATCAGAGGCAGGGAAACAGAGGCGGGGAATCAGATATGGGGAATCAGAGGTGGGGAATTAGAGGTTGCGAATCAGAGGCAGGGAATCAGAGGCTGGGAATCAGAGGCGGGGAATCAGAGGCAGGGAATCGGATGTGCGGAATCAGAGATGGGGAATCAGAGGTGGGGATTCAGAGGTTGTGAATCAGAGAAGGGGAATCAGAGGCAGGGAATCAGACGCAGGGAATCAGAGGCAGGGAATCATAGCTGGCGAATTAGAGGAGGGGAATCAAAGTTGGGGAATCAGAGGCAGGGAATCAGACACGGGGAATCAGAGGTGGGGAATCAGAGATGGGGAATCAGAGGCGGGGAATCAGAGGCAGGGAATCAGACGCGGGGAATCAGAGGCGGGGAATCAGAGCTGGGGAATCAGAGGTAGGGAATCAGAGTCGGGGAATCAGAGGCAGGGAATCGGATGTGCGGAATCAGAGATGGGGAATCAGAGGTGGGGAATCAGAGGCGGTGAATCAGAGATGGGGAATCAGAGGCGGGGAATCAGAGGCAGGAAATCAGACACGGGGATTCAGAGGCTGGGAATCAGACGGGGGGAATCAAAGGCGGGGAATCAGAGGTGGGGAATCATAGGCAGGGAATCGGATGTGCGGAATCAGAGATGGGGAATCAGGGGCCGGGAATCAGATGTGGTGAATCAGAGATGGGGAATCAGAGGCGGGGAATCAGAGGCAGGGAATCAGACACGGGGAATCAGAGGCGGGGAATCAGAGATGGGGAATCAGAGGCGGGGAATCAGAGGCAGGGAATCGGACGCCGGGAATCAGAGGCGGGGAATCAGAGCTGGGGAATCAGAGGCGGGGAATCAGAGTTGGGGAATCAGAGGCGGGGAATCAGATATGGGGAAATAGAGGCGGGGAATCAGATATGGGGAATGAGAGGTGTGGAATCAGAGGTTGGGAATCAGAGGCAGGGAATCAGAGGCGGGGAAACAGAGGCGGGGAATCAGATATGGGGAATCAGAGGTGGCGAATCAAAGGCGGTGAAACAGAGATGGGGAATCAGGGCAGGGAATCAGAGGCAGGGAATCAGAGCTGGGGAAACAGAGGCGGGGAATCAGATATGGGGAATCAGAGGTGGGGAATCAGGGGCGGGGAATCAGTGGCAGGGAATCAGAGCTGGGGAATCAGAGGTGGGGAATGAGAGCTGGGGAAACAGAGGCGGGGAATCAGATATGGGGAATCAGAGGTGGGGAATCAGGGGCGGGGAATCAGTGGCAGGGAATCAGAGGCCGGGAATAAAAGGCGGGGAATCAGAGCTGTGGAATCAGAGGCCGGGAATCAGAGGCAGGGAAACAGAGGCGGGGAATCAGATATGGGGAATCAGAGGTGGGGAATTAGAGGCGGGGAAACAGAGGCGGGGAATCAGATATGGGGAATAAGAGGTGGCGAATCAAAGGCGGTGAAACAGAGATGGGGAATCAGGGCAGGGAATCAGAGTCAGGGAATCAGAGCTGGGGAAACAGAGGCGGGGAATCAGATATGGGGAATCAGAGGTGGGGAATCAGGGGCGGGGAATCAGTGGCAGGGAATCAGAGCTGGGGAATCAGAGGTGGGGAATCAGAGCTGGGGAAACAGAGGCGGGGAATCAGATATGGGGAATCAGAGGTGGGGAATCAGGGGCGGGGAATCAGTGGCAGGGAATCAGAGGCCGGGAATAAAAGGCGGGGAATCAGAGCTGTGGAATCAGAGGCCGGGAATCAGAGGCAGGGAAACAGAGGCGGGGAATCAGATATGGGGAATCAGAGGTGGGGAATTAGAGGTTGCGAATCAGAGGCAGGGAATCAGAGGCTGGGAATCAGAGGCGGGGAATCAGAGGCAGGGAATCGGATGTGCGGAATCAGAGATGGGGAATCAGAGGTGGGGATTCAGAGGTTGTGAATCAGAGAAGGGGAATCAGAGGCAGGGAATCAGACGCAGGGAATCAGAGGCAGGGAATCATAGCTGGCGAATTAGAGGAGGGGAATCAAAGTTGGGGAATCAGAGGCAGGGAATCAGACACGGGGAATCAGAGGTGGGGAATCAGAGATGGGGAATCAGAGGCGGGGAATCAGAGGCAGGGAATCAGACGCGGGGAATCAGAGGCGGGGAATCAGAGCTGGGGAATCAGAGGTAGGGAATCAGAGTCGGGGAATCAGAGGCAGGGAATCGGATGTGCGGAATCAGAGATGGGGAATCAGAGGTGGGGAATCAGAGGCGGTGAATCAGAGATGGGGAATCAGAGGCGGGGAATCAGAGGCAGGAAATCAGACACGGGGATTCAGAGGCTGGGAATCAGACGGGGGGAATCAAAGGCGGGGAATCAGAGGTGGGGAATCATAGGCAGGGAATCGGATGTGCGGAATCAGAGATGGGGAATCAGGGGCCGGGAATCAGATGTGGTGAATCAGAGATGGGGAATCAGAGGCGGGGAATCAGAGGCAGGGAATCAGACACGGGGAATAAGAGGCGGGGAATCAGAGATGGGGAATCAGAGGCGGGGAATCAGAGGCAGGGAATCGGACGCCGGGAATCAGAGGCGGGGAATCAGAGCTGGGGAATCAGAGGCGGGGAATCAGAGTTGGGGAATCAGAGGCGGGGAATCAGATATGGGGAAATAGAGGCGGGGAATCAGATATGGGGAATGAGAGGTGTGGAATCAGAGGTTGGGAATCAGAGGCAGGGAATCAGAGGCGGGGAAACAGAGGCGGGGAA
This sequence comes from Narcine bancroftii, assembly GCF_036971445.1. Lineage (NCBI taxonomy): Eukaryota > Metazoa > Chordata > Chondrichthyes > Torpediniformes > Narcinidae > Narcine > Narcine bancroftii. The sequence goes on from NC_091476.1 coordinate 111,048,479, forward strand.
TCAGATATGGGGAATCAGAGGTGGCGAATCAAAGGCGGTGAAACAGAGATGGGGAATCAGGGCAGGGAATCAGAGGCAGGGAATCAGAGCTGGGGAAACAGAGGCGGGGAATCAGATATGGGGAATCAGAGGTGGGGAATCAGGGGCGGGGAATCAGTGGCAGGGAATCAGAGCTGGGGAAACAGAGGCGGGGAATCAGATATGGGGAATCAGAGGTGGGGAATCAGGGGCGGGGAATCAGTGGCAGGGAATCAGAGCTGGGGAATCAGAGGTGGGGAATGAGAGCTGGGGAAACAGAGGCGGGGAATCAGATATGGGGAATCAGAGGTGGGGAATCAGGGGCGGGGAATCAGTGGCAGGGAATCAGAGGCCGGGAATAAAAGGCGGGGAATCAGAGCTGTGGAATCAGAGGCCGGGAATCAGAGGCAGGGAAACAGAGGCGGGGAATCAGATATGGGGAATCAGAGGTGGGGAATTAGAGGCGGGGAAACAGAGGCGGGGAATCAGATATGGGGAATAAGAGGTGGCGAATCAAAGGCGGTGAAACAGAGATGGGGAATCAGGGCAGGGAATCAGAGTCAGGGAATCAGAGCTGGGGAAACAGAGGCGGGGAATCAGATATGGGGAATCAGAGGTGGGGAATCAGGGGCGGGGAATCAGTGGCAGGGAATCAGAGCTGGGGAATCAGAGGTGGGGAATCAGAGCTGGGGAAACAGAGGCGGGGAATCAGATATGGGGAATCAGAGGTGGGGAATCAGGGGCGGGGAATCAGTGGCAGGGAATCAGAGGCCGGGAATAAAAGGCGGGGAATCAGAGCTGTGGAATCAGAGGCCGGGAATCAGAGGCAGGGAAACAGAGGCGGGGAATCAGATATGGGGAATCAGAGGTGGGGAATTAGAGGTTGCGAATCAGAGGCAGGGAATCAGAGGCTGGGAATCAGAGGCGGGGAATCAGAGGCAGGGAATCGGATGTGCGGAATCAGAGATGGGGAATCAGAGGTGGGGATTCAGAGGTTGTGAATCAGAGAAGGGGAATCAGAGGCAGGGAATCAGACGCAGGGAATCAGAGGCAGGGAATCATAGCTGGCGAATTAGAGGAGGGGAATCAAAGTTGGGGAATCAGAGGCAGGGAATCAGACACGGGGAATCAGAGGTGGGGAATCAGAGATGGGGAATCAGAGGCGGGGAATCAGAGGCAGGGAATCAGACGCGGGGAATCAGAGGCGGGGAATCAGAGCTGGGGAATCAGAGGTAGGGAATCAGAGTCGGGGAATCAGAGGCAGGGAATCGGATGTGCGGAATCAGAGATGTGGAATCAGAGGTGGGGAATCAGAGGCGGTGAATCAGAGATGGGGAATCAGAGGCGGGGAATCAGAGGCAGGAAATCAGACACGGGGATTCAGAGGCTGGGAATCAGACGGGGGGAATCAAAGGCGGGGAATCAGAGGTGGGGAATCATAGGCAGGGAATCGGATGTGCGGAATCAGAGATGGGGAATCAGGGGCCGGGAATCAGATGTGGTGAATCAGAGATGGGGAATCAGAGGCGGGGAATCAGAGGCAGGGAATCAGACACGGGGAATAAGAGGCGGGGAATCAGAGATGGGGAATCAGAGGCGGGGAATCAGAGGCAGGGAATCGGACGCCGGGAATCAGAGGCGGGGAATCAGAGCTGGGGAATCAGAGGCGGGGAATCAGAGTTGGGGAATCAGAGGCGGGGAATCAGATATGGGGAAATAGAGGCGGGGAATCAGATATGGGGAATGAGAGGTGTGGAATCAGAGGTTGGGAATCAGAGGCAGGGAATCAGAGGCGGGGAAACAGAGGCGGGGAATCAGATATGGGGAATCAGAGGTGGCGAATCAAAGGCGGTGAAACAGAGATGGGGAATCAGGGCAGGGAATCAGAGGCAGGGAATCAGAGCTGGGGAAACAGAGGCGGGGAATCAGATATGGGGAATCAGAGGTGGGGAATCAGGGGCGGGGAATCAGTGGCAGGGAATCAGAGCTGGGGAATCAGAGGTGGGGAATGAGAGCTGGGGAAACAGAGGCGGGGAATCAGATATGGGGAATCAGAGGTGGGGAATCAGGGGCGGGGAATCAGTGGCAGGGAATCAGAGGCCGGGAATAAAAGGCGGGGAATCAGAGCTGTGGAATCAGAGGCCGGGAATCAGAGGCAGGGAAACAGAGGCGGGGAATCAGATATGGGGAATCAGAGGTGGGGAATTAGAGGTTGCGAATCAGAGGCAGGGAATCAGAGGCTGGGAATCAGAGGCGGGGAATCAGAGGCAGGGAATCGGATGTGCGGAATCAGAGATGGGGAATCAGAGGTGGGGATTCAGAGGTGGTGAATCAGAGAAGGGGAATCAGAGGCAGGGAATCAGACGCAGGGAATCAGAGGCAGGGAATCATAGCTGGCGAATTAGAGGAGGGGAATCAAAGTTGGGGAATCAGAGGCGGGGAATCAGATATGGGGAAACAGAGGCGGGGAATCAGAGGCGGGGAAACAGAGGCGGGGAATCATAGGCGGGGAATCAGAGATGGGGAATCAGAGGCGGGGAATCAGAGGCAGGGAATCAGATGCCGGAAATCAGAGGCGGGAAATCAGAGCTGGGGAATCAGAGGCGGGGAATCAGAGTTGGGGAATCAGAGGCGGCGAAGCAGATATGGGGAAAATGAGGCGGGGAATCAGATATGGGGATTCAGAGGCGGCGAATCAGATATGGGGAATCAGAGGCTGGGAATCAGAGCGGGGGAAACAGAGGCGGGGAATAAGATATGGGGAATCAGAGGTGGGGAATCAGTGGTGGGGAATCAGTGGCAGGGAATCAGAGGCGGGGAATCAGAGGCGGGGATTCAGAGGCAGGGAATCAGACACTGGGAATCAGAGGTTGGGAATCAGAGATGGGGAATCAGAGGCGGGGAATCAGAGGCAGGGAATCAGACGCGTGGAATCAGAGGCGGGGAATCAGAGCTGGGGAATCAGAGGTGGGGAATCAGAGTCGGGGAATCAGAGGCAGGGAATCGGATGTGTGGAATCAGAGATGGGGAATCAGAGGTGGGGAATCAGAGGCGGTGAATCAGAGATGGGGAATCAGAGGCGGGGAATCAGAGGCAGGAAATCAGACACGGGGATTCAGAGGCTGGGAATCAGACGGGGGGAATCAAAGGCGGGGAATCAGAGCTGGTGAATCAGAGGCAGGGAATCAGAGTTGGGGATTCAGAGGCGGGGAATCAGATATGGGGAAACAGAGGCGGGGAATCAGAGGCGGGCAAACAGAGGCGGGGAATTAGATATGGGGAATCAGAGGTGGGGAATCAGAGGTGGTGAATCAGAGATGGGGAATCACAGGCGGGGAATCAGAGGCAGGGAATAGAAGGCGGGGAATCAGAGGCAGGGAATCAGAGCTGGGGAATCAGAGGCGGGGAATCAGATATGGGGAAACAGAGGCGGGGAATCAGAGGCGGGGAAACAGAGGCAGGGAATCAGACATGGGGAATCGGATGCGGGGAATCAGAGGTGGGGAATCAGAGCTGGGGAATCAGAGGCGGGGAATCAGAGTTGGGGCATCAGAGGTGGGGAATTAGATATGGGGAAACAGAGGCGGGGAATCAGAGGCGGGGAAACAGAGGCGGGGAATCAGATATGGGGAATCAGAGGTGGGGAATCAGAGGCAGGGAATCAGATGTGCGGAATCAGAGATGGGGAATCAGAGGCAGGGAATCAGAATCAGAAGCGGGGAATTAGAGGCCGGGAATCAGAGGCCGGGAATCAGATGCTGGGAATAAGAGGCCGGGAATAAGAGGTGGGGAATTAGAGGTTGCGAATCAGAGGCGGGGAATCAGAGGCGGGGAATCAGAAGCAGGGAATCGGATGTGCGGAATCAGAGATGGGGAATCAGAGGTGGGGATTCAGAGGTGGTGAATCAGAGAAGGGGAATCAGAGGCTGGGAATCAGAGGCAGGGAATCAGACGCAGGGAATCAGAGGCGGGGAATCATAGCTGGCGAATTAGAGGAGGGGAATCAGAGTTGGGGAATCAGAGGCGGGGAATCAGATATGGGGAAACAGAGGCGGGGAATCAGAGGCGGGGAAACAGAGGCGGGGAATCAGATATGGGGAATCAGAGGTGGGGAATCAGGGGCAGGGAATCAGTGGCAGGGAATCAGACGCGGGGAATCAGAGGCGGGGAATCAGAGGCAGGTAATCAGACACGGTGAATCAGAGGCGGGGAATCAGAGATGGGGAATCAGAGGCGGGGAATCAGAGGCAGGGAATCGGATGCCGGAAATCAGAGGCGGGAAATCAGAGCTGGGGAATCAGAGGCGGGGAATCAGAGTTGGGGAATCAGAGGCGGGGAATCAGATATGGGGAAATAGAGGCGGGGAATCAGATATGGGGAACGAGAGGTGGGGAATCAGGGGCGGGGAATCAGTGGCAGGGAATCAGAGCTGGGGAATCAGAGGTGGGGAATCAGAGCTGGGGAAACAGAGGCGGGGAATCAGATATGGGGAATCAGAGGTGGGGAATCAGGGGCGGGGAATCAGTGGCAGGGTATCAGAGGCCGGGAATAAAAGGCGGGGAATCAGAGCTGTGGAATCAGAGGCCGGGAATCAGATATGGGGAATCAGAGGTGGGGAATCAGGGGCGGGGAATCAGTGGCAGGGAATCAGAGGCCGGGAATAAAAGGCGGGGAATCTGTGCTGTGGAATCAGAGGCCGGGAATCAGAGGCAGGGAAACAGAGGCGGGGAATCAGATATGGGGAATCAGAGGTGGGGAATTAGAGGTTGCGAATCAGAGGCAGGGAATCAGAGGCGGGGAATCAGAGGCGGGGAATCAGAGGCAGGGAATCGGATGTGCGGAATCAGAGATGGGGAATCAGAGGTGGGGATTCAGAGGTGGTGAATCAGAGAAGGGGAATCAGAGGCAGGGAATCAGACGCAGGGAATCAGAGGCGGGGAATCATAGCTGGCGAATTAGAGGAGGGGAATCAAAGTTGGGGAATCAGAGGCGGGGAATCAGATATGGGGAAACAGAGGCGGGGAAACAGAGGCGGGGAATCAGAGGCGGGGAAACAGAGGCGGGGAATCATAGGCGGGGAATCAGAGATGGGGAATCAGAGGCGGGGAATCAGAGGCAGGGAATCGGATGCCGGAAATCAGAGGCGGGAAATCAGAGCTGGGGAATCAGAGGCGGGGAATCAGAGTTAGGGAATCAGAGGCGGCGAAGCAGATATGGGGAAAATGAGGCGGGGAATCAGATATGGGGAATCAGAGGTGGGGAATCAGATATGGGGAATCAGAGACTGGGAATCAGAGCGGTGGAAACAGAGGCGGGGAATAAGATATGGGGAATTAGAGGTGGGGAATCAGTGGTGGGGAATCAGAGGCGGGGATTCAGAGGCAGGGAATCAGACACGGGGAATCAGAGGTGGGGATTCAGAGATGGGGAATCAGAGGCGGGGAATCAGAGGCAGGGAATCAGACGTGGGGAATCAGAGGCGGGGAATCAGAGCTGGGGAATCAGAGGTGGGGAATCAGAGTCGGGGAATCAGAGGCAGGGAATCGGATGTGCGGAATCAGAGATGGGGAATCAGAGGTGGGGAATAAGAGGCGGTGAATCAGAGATGGGGAATCAGAGGCGGGGAATCAGAGGCAGGAAATCAGACACGGGGATTCAGAGGCTGGGAATCAGACGGGGGGAATCAAAGGCGGGGAATCAGAGGTGGGGAATCATAGGCAGGGAATCGGATGTGCGGAATCAGAGATGGGGAATCAGAGGCCGGGAATCAGATGTGGTGAATCAGAGATGGGGAATCAGAGGCGGGGAATCAGAGGCAGGGAATCAGACACGGGGAATCAGAGGCGGGGAATCAGAGATGGGGAATCAGAGGCGGGGAATCAGAGGCAGGGAATCGGACGCCGGGAATCAGAGGCGGGGAATCAGAGCTGGGGAATCAGAGGCGGGGAATCAGAGTTGGGGAATCAGAGGCGGGGAATCAGATATGGGGAAATAGAGGCGGGGAATCAGATATGGGGAATGAGAGGTGTGGAATCAGAGGTTGGGAATCAGAGGCAGGGAATCAGAGGCGGGGAAACAGAGGCGGGGAATCAGATATGGGGAATCAGAGGTGGCGAATCAAAGGCGGTGAAACAGAGATGGGGAATCAGGGCAGGGAATCAGAGGCAGGGAATCAGAGCTGGGGAAACAGAGGCGGGGAATCAGATATGGGGAATCAGAGGTGGGGAATCAGGGGCGGGGAATCAGTGGCAGGGAATCAGAGCTGGGGAATCAGAGGTGGGGAATCAGAGCTGGGGAAACAGAGGCGGGGAATCAGATATGGGGAATCAGAGGTGGGGAATCAGGGGCGGGGAATCAGTGGCAGGGAATCAGAGGCCGGGAATAAAAGGCGGGGAATCAGAGCTGTGGAATCAGAGGCCGGGAATCAGAGGCAGGGAAACAGAGGCGGGGAATCAGATATGGGGAATCAGAGGTGGGGAATTAGAGGTTGCGAATCAGAGGCAGGGAATCAGAGGCGGGGAATCAGAGGCGGGGAATCAGAGGCAGGGAATCGGATGTGCGGAATCAGAGATGGGGAATCAGAGGTGGGGATTCAGAGGTGGTGAATCAGAGAAGGGGAATCAGAGGCAGGGAATCAGACGCAGGGAATCAGAGGCGGGGAATCAGATATGGGGAAACAGAGGCGGGGAATCAGAGGCGGGGAAACAGAGGCGGGGAATCATTGGCGGGGAATCAGAGATTGGGAATCAGAGGCGGGGAATCAGAGGCAGGGAATCGGATGCCGGAAATCAGAGGCGGGAAATCAGAGCTGGGGAATCAGAGGCGGGGAATCAGAGTTGGGGAATCAGAGGCGGCGAAGCAGATATGGGGAAAATGAGGCGGGGAATCAGATATGGGGAATCAGAGGTGGGGAATCAGAGGCAGGGAATCAGATGTGCGGAATCAGAGATGGGGAATCAGAGGCAGGGAATCAGAATCAGAAGCGGGGAATTAGAGGCCGGGAATCAGAGGCCGGGAATCAGATGCTGGGAATAAGAGGCCGGGAATAAGAGGTGGGGAATTAGAGGTTGCGAATCAGAGGCGGGGAATCAGAGGCGGGGAATCAGAAGCAGGGAATCGGATGTGCGGAATCAGAGATGGGGAATCAGAGGTGGGGATTCAGAGGTGCTGAATCAGTGAAGGGGAATCAGAGGCTGGGAATCAGAGGCAGGGAATCAGACGCAGGGAATCAGAGGCGGGGAATCATAGCTGGCGAATTAGAGGAGTGGAATCAGAGTTGGGGAATCAGAGGCGGGGAATCAGATATGGGGAAACAGAGGCGGGGAATCAGAGGCGGGGAAACAGAGGCGGGGAATCAGATATGGGGAATCAGAGGTGGGGAATCAGGGGCAGGGAATCAGTGGCAGGGAATCAGACGCGGGGAATCAGAGGCGGGGAATCAGAGGCAGGTAATCAGACACGGGGAATCAGAGGCGGGGAATCAGAGATGGGGAATCAGAGGCGGGGAATCAGAGGCAGGGAATCGGATGCCGGAAATCAGAGGCGGGAAATCAGATCTGGGGAATCAGAGGCGGGGAATCAGAGTTGGGGAATCAGAGGCGGCGAATAAGATATGGGGAAATAGAGGCTTGGAATCGGATATGGGGAATCAGAGGCGGGGAATCAGATATGGGGAATCAGAGGCTGGGAATCAGAGGGGGGGAAACTGAGGCGGGGAATAAAATATGGGGAATCAGAGGTGGGGAATCAGGGGCGGGTAATCAGTGGCAGGGAATCAGAGGCGAGGAATCAGAGGCGGGGATTCAGAGGCAGGGAATCAGACACGGGGAATCAGAGGTGGGGAATCAGAGATGGGGAATCAGAGGCGGGGAATCAGAGGCAGGGAATCAGACGCGGGGAATCAGAGGCGGGGAATCAGAGCTGGGGAATCAGAGGTGGGTAATCAGAGTCGGGGAATCAGAGGCAGGGAATCGGATGTGCGGAATCAGAGATGGGGAATCAGAGGCGGTGAATCAGAGATGGGGAATCAGAGGCGGGGAATCAGAGGCAGGAAATCAGACACGGGGATTCAGAGGCTGGGAATCAGACGGGGGGAATCAAAGGCGGGGAATCAGAGCTGGTGAATCAGAGGCAGGGAATCAGAGTTGGGGATTCAGAGGCGGGGAATCAGATATGGGGAAACAGAGGCGGGGAATCAGAGGCGGGCAAACAGAGGCGGGGAATTAGATATGGGGAATCAGAGGTGGGGAATCAGAGGTGGTGAATCAGAGATGGGGAATCACAGGCGGTGGAATCAGAGGCAGGGAATAGAACGCGGGGAATCAGAGGCAGGGAATCAGAGCTGGGGAATCAGAGGCGGGGAATCAGATATGGGGAAACAGAGGCGGGGAATCAGAGGCGGGGAAACAGAGGCGGGGAATCAGACATGGGGAATCGGATGCGGGGAATCAGAGGTGGGGAATCAGAGCTGGGGAATCAGAGGCGGGGAATCAGAGTTGGGGCATCAGAGGTGGGGAATTAGATATGGGGAAACAGAGGCGGGGAATTAGAGGCCGGGAATCAGAGGCCGGGAATCAGATGCTGGGAATAAGAGGCCGGGAATCAGAGGTGGGGAATCAGAGTCCGGGAATCAGAGATGGGGATTCAGAGGCGGGGAATGAGATATGGAGAATCAGACGCAGGGAATCAGAGGCGGGGAAACAGAGGTGGGGAATCAGATATGGGAAATCAGAGGTGGCGAATCAAAGGCGGTGAATCAGAGATGGGGAAACAGAGGCGGGGAATCAGAGGCGGGTAAACAGAGGTGGGGAATCACATATGGGGAATCAGAGGCGGGGAAACAGAGACAGGGAATCCGATATGGGGAATCAGAGGCGGGGAATCAGAGGTGGGGAATCATAGGCAGGGAATCGGATGTGCGGAATCAGAGATGGGGAATCAGAGGCCGGGAATCAGAGGTGGTGAATCAGAGATGGGGAATCAGAGGCGGTGAATCAGAGCTGCACAATCAGAGGCGGGGAATCAGATATGGGGAATCAGAGGCGGGGAATCAGAGGCGGGGAAACAGAGGCGGGGAATCAGATATGGGGAATCAGAGGTGGGGCATCAGAGGTTGTGAATCACAGATGGGGAATCAGAGGCGGGGAATCAGAGGCAGGGAATCAGACGCGGGGAATCAGAGCCGGGGATTCAGAGCTGGGGAATCAGAGGCGGGGAATCAGAGTTGGGGAATCAGAGGCGGGGAATCAGATATGGGGAATCAGAGGCGGGGAATCAGAGGCAGGGAATCGGACGCCGGGAATCAGAGGCGGGGAATCAGAGCTGGGGAATCAGAGGCGGGGAATCAGAGTTGGGGAATCAGAGGCGGGGAATCAGATATGGGGAAATAGAGGCGGGGAATCAGATATGGGGAACGAGAGGTGGGGAATCAGGGGCGGGGAATCAGTGGCAGGGAATCAGAGCTGGGGAATCAGAGGTGGGGAATCAGAGCTGGGGAAACAGAGGCGGGGAATCAGATATGGGGAATCAGAGGTGGGGAATCAGGGGCGGGGAATCAGTGGCAGGGTATCAGAGGCCGGGAATAAAAGGCGGGGAATCAGAGCTGTGGAATCAGAGGCCGGGAATCAGATATGGGGAATCAGAGGTGGGGAATCAGGGGCGGGGAATCAGTGGCAGGGAATCAGAGGCCGGGAATAAAAGGCGGGGAATCAGTGCTGTGGAATCAGAGGCCGGGAATCAGAGGCAGGGAAACAGAGGCGGGGAATCAGATATGGGGAATCAGAGGTGGGGAATTAGAGGTTGCGAATCAGAGGCAGGGAATCAGAGGCGGGGAATCAGAGGCGGGGAATCAGAGGCAGGGAATCGGATGTGCGGAATCAGAGATGGGGAATCAGAGGTGGGGATTCATAGGTGTTGAATCAGAGAAGGGGAATCAGAGGCAGGGAATCAGACGCAGGGAATCAGAGGCGGGGAATCATAGCTGGCGAATTAGAGGAGGGGAATCAAAGTTGGGGAATCAGAGGCGGGGAATCAGATATGGAGAAACAGAGTCGGGGAAACAGAGGCGGGGAATCAGAGGCGGGGAAACAGAGGCGGGGAATCATAGGCGGGGAATCAGAGATGGGGAATCAGAGGCGGGGAATCAGAGGCAGGTAATCAGACACGGTGAATCAGAGGTGGGGAATCAGAGATGGGGAATCAGAGGCGGGGAATCAGAGGCAGGGAATCGGATGCCGGAAATCAGAGGCGGGAAATCAGAGCTGGGGAATCAGAGGCGGGGAATCAGAGTTGGGGAATCAGAGGCGGCGAATAAGATATGGGGAAATAGAGGCGGGGAATCGGATATGGGGAATCTGAGGCGGGGAATCAGATATGGGGAATCAGAGGCTGGGAATCAGAGGGGGGGAAACTGAGGCGGGGAATAAGATATGGGGAATCAGAGGTGGGGAATCAGGGGCGGGTAATCAGTGGCAGGGAATCAGAGGCGAGGAATCAGAGGCGGGGATTCAGAGGCAGGGAATCAGACACGGGGAATCAGAGGTGGGGAATCAGAGATGGGGAATCAGAGGCGGGGAATCAGAGGCAGGGAATCAGACGCGGGGAATCAGAGGCGGGAAATCAGAGCTGGGGAATCAGAGGTGGGTAATCAGAGTCGGGGAATCAGAGGCAGGGAATCGGATGTGCGGAATCAGAGATGGGGAATCAGAGGCGGTGAATCAGAGATGGGGAATCAGAGGCGGGGAATCAGAGGCAGGAAATCAGACACGGGGATTCAGAGGCTGGGAATCAGACGGGGGGAATCAAAGGCGGGGAATCAGAGCTGGTGAATCAGAGGCAGGGAATCAGAGTTGGGGATTCAGAGGCGGGGAATCAGATATGGGGAAACAGAGGCGGGGAATCAGAGGCGGGCAAACAGAGGCGGGGAATTAGATATGGGGAATCAGAGGTGGGGAATCAGAGGTGGTGAATCAGAGATGGGGAATCACAGGCGGTGGAATCAGAGGCAGGGAATAGAACGCGGGGAATCAGAGGCAGGGAATCAGAGCTGGGGAATCAGAGGCGGGGAATCAGATATGGGGAAACAGAGGCGGGGAATCAGAGGCGGGGAAACAGAGGCGGGGAATCAGACATGGGGAATCGGATGCGGGGAATCAGAGGTGGGGAATCAGAGGCTGGGAATCAGAGGGGGGGAAACTGAGGCGGGGAATAAGATATGGGGAATCAGAGGTGGGGAATCAGGGGCGGGTAATCAGTGGCAGGGAATCAGAGGCGAGGAATCAGAGGCGGGGATTCAGAGGCAGGGAATCAGACACGGGGAATCAGAGGTGGGGAATCAGAGATGGGGAATCAGAGGCGGGGAATCAGAGGCAGGGAATCAGACGCGGGGAATCAGAGGCGGGGAATCAGAGCTGGGGAATCAGAGGTGGGTAATCAGAGTCGGGGAATCAGAGGCAGGGAATCGGATGTGCGGAATCAGAGATGGGGAATCAGAGGCGGTGAATCAGAGATGGGGAATCAGAGGCGGGGAATCAGAGGCAGGAAATCAGACACGGGGATTCAGAGGCTGGGAATCAGACGGGGGGAATCAAAGGCGGGGAATCAGAGCTGGTGAATCAGAGGCAGGGAATCAGAGTTGGGGATTCAGAGGCGGGGAATCAGATATGGGGAAACAGAGGCGGGGAATCAGAGGCGGGCAAACAGAGGCGGGGAATTAGATATGGGGAATCAGAGGTGGGGAATCAGAGGTGGTGAATCAGAGATGGGGAATCACAGGCGGTGGAATCAGAGGCAGGGAATAGAATGCGGGGAATCAGAGGCAGGGAATCAGAGCTGGGGAATCAGAGGCGGGGAATCAGATATGGGGAAACAGAGGCGGGGAATCAGAGGCGGGGAAACAGAGGCGGGGAATCAGACATGGGGAATCGGATGCGGGGAATCAGAGGTGGGGAATCAGAGCTGGGGAATCAGAGGCGGGGAATCAGAGTTGGGGCATCAGAGGTGGGGAATTAGATATGGGGAAACAGAGGCGGGGAATTAGAGGCCGGGAATCAGAGGCCGGGAATCAGATGCTGGGAATAAGAGGCCGGGAATCAGAGGTGGGGAATCAGAGTCCGGGAATCAGAGATGGGGATTCAGAGGCGGGGAATGAGATATGGAGAATCAGAGGCAGGGAATCAGAGGCGGGGAAACAGAGGTGGGGAATCAGATATGGGAAATCAGAGGTGGCGAATCAAAGGCGGTGAATCAGAGATGGGGAAACAGAGGCGGGGAATCAGAGGCGGGTAAACAGAGGTGGGGAATCACATATGGGGAATCAGAGGCGGGGAAACAGAGACAGGGAATCCGATATGGGGAATCAGAGGCGGGGAATCAGAGGTGGGGAATCATAGGCAGGGAATCGGATGTGCGGAATCAGAGATGGGGAATCAGAGGCCGGGAATCAGAGGTGGTGAATCAGAGGCGGGGAAACAGAGGCGGGGAATCAGATATGGGGAATCAGAGGTGGGGCATCAGAGGTTGTGAATCACAGATGGGGAATCAGAGGCGGGGAATCAGAGGCAGGGAATCAGACGCGGGGAATCAGAGCCGGGGATTCAGAGCTGGGGAATCAGAGGCGGGGAATCAGAGTTGGGGAATCAGAGGCGGGGAATCAGATATCGGGAATCAGAGGCGGGGAATCAGAGGCAGGGAATCGGACGCCGGGAATCAGAGGCGGGGAATCAGAGATGGGGAATCAGAGGCGGTGAATCAGAGCTGCACAATCAGAGGCGGGGAATCAGATATGGGGAATCAGAGGCGGGGAATCAGAGGCGGGGAAAAAGAGGCGGGGAATCAGAGTTGGGGAATCAGAGGCGGGGAATCAGAGCTGGGGAATCAGAGGCGGGGAATCAGAGTTGGGGAATCAGAGGCGGGGAATCAGATATGGGGAAATAGAGGCGGGGAATCAGATATGGGGAACGAGAGGTGGGGAATCAGGGGCGGGGAATCAGTGGCAGGGAATCAGAGCTGGGGAATCAGAGGTGGGGAATCAGAGCTGGGGAAACAGAGGCGGGGAATCAGATATGGGGAATCAGAGGTGGGGAATCAGGGGCGGGGAATCAGTGGCAGGGTATCAGAGGCCGGGAATAAAAGGCGGGGAATCAGAGCTGTGGAGTCAGAGGCCGGGAATCAGATATGGGGAATCAGAGGTGGGGAATCAGGGGCGGGGAATCAGTGGCAGGGAATCAGAGGCCGGGAATAAAAGGCGGGGAATCAGTGCTGTGGAATCAGAGGCCGGGAATCAGAGGCAGGGAAACAGAGGCGGGGAATCAGATATGGGGAATCAGAGGTGGGGAATTAGAGGTTGCGAATCAGAGGCAGGGAATCAGAGGCGGGGAATCAGAGGCGGGGAATCAGAGGCAGGGAATCGGATGTGCGGAATCAGAGATGGGGAATCAGAGGTGGGTATTCAGAGGTGGTGAATCAGAGAAGGGGAATCAGAGGCAGGGAATCAGACGCAGGGAATCAGAGGCGGGGAATCATAGCTGGCGAATTAGAGGAGGGGAATCAAAGTTGGGGAATCAGAGGCGGGGAATCAGATATGGGGAAACAGAGTCGGGGAAACAGAGGCGGGGAATCAGAGGCGGGGAAACAGAGGCGGGAAATCATAGGCGGGGAACCAGAGATGGGGAATCAGAGGCGGGGAATCAGAGGCAGGTAATCAGACACGGTGAATCAGAGGTGGGGAATCAGAGATGGGGAATCAGAGGCGGGGAATCAGAGGCAGGGAATCGGATGCCGGAAATCAGAGGCGGGAAATCAGAGCTGGGGAATCAGAGGCGGGGAATCAGAGTTGGGGAATCAGAGGCGGCGAATAAGATATGGGGAAATAGAGGCGGGGAATCGGATATGGGGAATCAGAGGCGGGGAATCAGATATGGGGAATCAGAGGCTGGGAATCAGAGGGGGGGAAACTGAGGCGGGGAATAAGATATGGGGAATCAGAGGTGGGGAATCAGGGGCGGGTAATCAGTGGCAGGGAATCAGAGGCGAGGAATCAGAGGCGGGGATTCAGAGGCAGGGAATCAGACACGGGGAATCAGAGGTGGGGAATCAGAGATGGGGAATCAGAGGCGGGGAATCAGAGGCAGGGAATCAGACGCGGGGAATCAGAGGCGGGAAATCAGAGCTGGGGAATCAGAGGTGGGTAATCAGAGTCGGGGAATCAGAGGCAGGGAATCGGATGTGCGGAATCAGAGATGGGGAATCAGAGGCGGTGAATCAGAGATGGGGAATCAGAGGCGGGGAATCAGAGGCAGGAAATCAGACACGGGGATTCAGAGGCTGGGAATCAGACGGGGGGAATCAAAGGCGGGGAATCAGAGCTGGTGAATCAGAGGCAGGGAATCAGAGTTGGGGATTCAGAGGCGGGGAATCAGATATGGGGAAACAGAGGCGGGGAATCAGAGGCGGGCAAACAGAGGCGGGGAATTAGATATGGGGAATCAGAGGTGGGGAATCAGAGGTGGTGAATCAGAGATGGGGAATCACAGGCGGTGGAATCAGAGGCAGGGAATAGAACGCGGGGAATCAGAGGCAGGGAATCAGAGCTGGGGAATCAGATATGGGGAAACAGAGGCGGGGAATCAGAGGCGGGGAAACAGAGGCGGGGAATCAGACATGGGGAATCGGATGCGGGGAATCAGAGGTGGGGAATCAGAGCTGGGGAATCAGAGGCGGGGAATCAGAGTTGGGGCATCAGAGGTGGGGAATTAGATATGGGGAAACAGAGGCGGGGAATTAGAGGCCGGGAATCAGAGGCCGGGAATCAGATGCTGGGAATAAGAGGCCGGGAATCAGAGGTGGGGAATCAGAGTCCGGGAATCAGAGATGGGGATTCAGAGGCGGGGAATGAGATATGGAGAATCAGAGGCAGGGAATCAGAGGCGGGGAAACAGAGGTGGGGAATCAGATATGGGAAATCAGAGGTGGCGAATCAAAGGCGGTGAATCAGAGATGGGGAAACAGAGGCGGGGAATCAGAGGCGGGTAAACAGAGGTGGGGAATCACATATGGGGAATCAGAGGCGGGGAAACAGAGACAGGGAATCCGATATGGGGAATCAGAGGCGGGGAATCAGAGGTGGGGAATCATAGGCAGGGAATCGGATGTGCGGAATCAGAGATGGGGAATCAGAGGCCGTGAATCAGAGGTGGTGAATCAGATATGGGGAATCAGAGGCGGTGAATCAGAGGTGCACAATCAGAGGCGGGGAATCAGATATGGGGAATCAGAGGCGGGGAATCAGAGGCGGGGAAACAGAGGCGGGGAATCAGATATGGGGAATCAGAGGTGGGGCATCAGAGGTTGTGAATCACAGATGGGGAATCAGAGGCGGGGAATCAGAGGCAGGGAATCAGACGCGGGGAATCAGAGCCGGGGATTCAGAGCTGGGGAATCAGAGGCGGGGAATCAGAGTTGGGGAATCAGAGGCGGGGAATCAGATATGGGGAATCAGAGGCAGGGAATCAGAGGCGGGAAAACAGAGGCGGGGAATCAGATATGGGGAATCAGAGGTGGGGAATCAGGGGCAGGGAATCAGTGGCAGGGAATCAGACGCAGGGAATCAGAGGCGGGGAATCAGAGGCAGGGAATCAGACACGGGGAATCAGAGGCGGGGAATCAGAGATGGGGAATCAGAGGCGGGGAATCAGAGGCAGGGAATCGGATGCCGGGAATGAGAGGCGGGAAATCAGAGCTGGGGAATCAGAGGCGGGGCATCAGAGTTGGGGAATCAGAGGCGGCGAAGCAGATATGGGGAAATAGAGGCGGGGAATCAGATATGGGGAATCAGAGGCAGGGAATCAGATATGGGGAATCAGAGGCAGGGAATCAGATATGGGGAATCAGAGGCTGGGAATCAGAGGGGGGGAAACAGAGGCGGGGAATAAGATATGGGGAATCAGAGGTGGGGAATCAGGGGCGGGGAATCAGTGGCAGGGAATCAGAGGCGGGGAATCAGAGGCGGGGAATCAGAGGCAGGGAATCAGACACGGGGAATCAGAGGTGGGGAATCAGAGATGGGGAATCAGAGGCGGGGAATAAGAGGCAGGGAATCAGACACGGGGAATCAGAGGCGGGGAATAAGAGCTGGGGAATCAGAGGTGGGGAATCAGAGTCGGGGAATCAGAGGCAGGGAATCGGATGTGCGGAATCAGAAATGGGGAATCAGAGGTGGGGAATCAGAGGCGGTGAATCAGAGATGGGGAATCAGAGGCGGGGAATCAGAGGCAGGAATTCAGACACGGGGATTCAGAGGCTGGGAATCAGACGGGGGGAATGAAAGGCGGGGAATCAGAGCTGGTGAATCAGAGGCAGGGAATCAGAGTTGGGGATTCAGAGGCGGGGAATCAGATATGGGGAAACAGAGGCGGGGAATCAGAGGCGGGCAAACAGAGGCGGGGAATTAGATATGGGGAATCAGAGGTGGGGAATCAGAGGTGGTGAATCAGAGATGGGGAATCACAGGCGGGGAATCAGAGGCAGGGAATGGAACGCGGGGAATCAGAGGCAGGGAATCAGAGCTGGGGAATCAGAGGCGGGGAATCAGATATGGGGAAACAGAGGCGGGGAATCAGAGGCGGGGAAACAGAGGCGGGGAATCAGACATGGGGAATCGGATGCAGGGAATCAGAGGTGGGGAATCAGAGCTGGGGAATCAGAGGCGGGGAATCAGTGTTGGGGCATCAGAGGTGGGGAATTAGATATGGGGAAACAGAGGCGGGGAATCAGAGGCGGGGAAACAGAGGCGGGGAATCAGATATGGGGAATCAGAGGTGGGGAATCAGATATGGGAAATCAGAGGTGGCGAATCAAAGGCGGTGAATCAGAGATGGGGAAACAGAGGCGGGGAATCAGAGGCGGGTAAACAGAGGTGGGGAATCACATATGGGGAATCAGAGGCGGGGAAACAGAGACAGGGAATCCGATATGGGGAATCAGAGGCGGGGAATCAGAGGTGGGGAATCATAGGCAGGGAATCGGATGTGCGGAATCAGAGATGGGGAATCAGAGGCCGTGAATCAGAGGTGGTGAATCAGATATGGGGAATCAGAGGCGGTGAATCAGAGGTGCACAATCAGAGGCGGGGAATCAGATATGGGGAATCAGAGGCGGGGAATCAGAGGCGGGGAAACAGAGGCGGGGAATCAGATATGGGGAATCAGAGGTGGGGCATCAGAGGTTGTGAATCACAGATGGGGAATCAGAGGCGGGGAATCAGAGGCAGGGAATCAGACGCGGGGAATCAGAGCCGGGGATTCAGAGCTGGGGAATCAGAGGCGGGGAATCAGAGTTGGGGAATCAGAGGCGGGGAATCAGATATGGGGAATCAGAGGCAGGGAATCAGAGGCGGGAAAACAGAGGCGGGGAATCAGATATGGGGAATCAGAGGTGGGGAATCAGGGGCAGGGAATCAGTGGCAGGGAATCAGACGCAGGGAATCAGAGGCGGGGAATCAGAGGCAGGGAATCAGACACGGGGAATCAGAGGCGGGGAATCAGAGATGGGGAATCAGAGGCGGGGAATCAGAGGCAGGGAATCGGATGCCGGGAATGAGAGGCGGGAAATCAGAGCTGGGGAATCAGAGGCGGGGCATCAGAGTTGGGGAATCAGAGGCGGCGAAGCAGATATGGGGAAATAGAGGCGGGGAATCAGATATGGGGAATCAGAGGCAGGGAATCAGATATGGGGAATCAGAGGCAGGGAATCAGATATGGGGAATCAGAGGCTGGGAATCAGAGGGGGGGAAACAGAGGCGGGGAATAAGATATGGGGAATCAGAGGTGGGGAATCAGGGGCGGGGAATCAGTGGCAGGGAATCAGAGGCGGGGAATCAGAGGCGGGGAATCAGAGGCAGGGAATCAGACACGGGGAATCAGAGGTGGGGAATCAGAGATGGGGAATCAGAGGCGGGGAATAAGAGGCAGGGAATCAGACACGGGGAATCAGAGGCGGGGAATAAGAGCTGGGGAATCAGAGGTGGGGAATCAGAGTCGGGGAATCAGAGGCAGGGAATCGGATGTGCGGAATCAGAAATGGGGAATCAGAGGTGGGGAATCAGAGGCGGTGAATCAGAGATGGGGAATCAGAGGCGGGGAATCAGAGGCAGGAATTCAGACACGGGGATTCAGAGGCTGGGAATCAGACGGGGGGAATGAAAGGCGGGGAATCAGAGCTGGTGAATCAGAGGCAGGGAATCAGAGTTGGGGATTCAGAGGCGGGGAATCAGATATGGGGAAACAGAGGCGGGGAATCAGAGGCGGGCAAACAGAGGCGGGGAATTAGATATGGGGAATCAGAGGTGGGGAATCAGAGGTGGTGAATCAGAGATGGGGAATCACAGGCGGGGAATCAGAGGCAGGGAATGGAACGCGGGGAATCAGAGGCAGGGAATCAGAGCTGGGGAATCAGAGGCGGGGAATCAGATATGGGGAAACAGAGGCGGGGAATCAGAGGCGGGGAAACAGAGGCGGGGAATCAGACATGGGGAATCGGATGCAGGGAATCAGAGGTGGGGAATCAGAGCTGGGGAATCAGAGGCGGGGAATCAGTGTTGGGGCATCAGAGGTGGGGAATTAGATATGGGGAAACAGAGGCGGGGAATCAGAGGCGGGGAAACAGAGGCGGGGAATCAGATATGGGGAATCAGAGGTGGGGAATCAGAGGCAGGGAATCAGATGTGCGGAATCAGAGATGGGGAATCAGAGGCAGGGAATCAGAATCAGAAGTGGGGAATCAGAGGCCGGGAATCAGAGGCCGGGAATCAAATGCTGGGAATAAGAGGCCGGGAATCAGAGGTGGGGAATCAGAGTCCGGGAATCAGAGATGGGGATTGAGAGGTGGGGAATGAGATATGGAGAATCAGAGGCGGGGAATCAGAGGCGGAGAAACAGAGGTGGGGAATCAGATATGGGGAATCAGAGGTGGCGAATCAAAGGCGGTGAATCAGAGATGGGGAATCAGAGGCGGGGAATCAGAGGCAGGGAATCAGATGCGGGGAATCAGAGGCGGGGAATCAGAGCTGGCAAATCAGAGGCGGGGAATCAGAGGTGGGCAATCAGAGCCGGGGAATCATATATGGGGAATCAGAGGCGGGGAATCAGAGGCGGGGAAACAGAGGCGGGGAATCAGATATGGGGAATCAGAGGTGGGGAATCAGAGGTTGTAAATCAGAGATGGGGAATCAAGGCGGGGAATCAGAGGCAGGGAATCAGACGCGGGGAATCAGAGGCGGGGATTCAGAGCTGGGGAATCAGAGGCGGGGAATCAGAGTTGGGGAATCAGAGGCAGGGAATCAGATATGGGGAATCAGAGGCGGGGAATCAGAGGCGGGGAAACAGAGGCGGGGAATCAGATATGGGGAATCAGAAGTGGGGAATCAGGGGCAGGGAATCAGTGGCAGGGAATCAGAGGCGGGGAATCAGAGGCGGGGAATCAGAGGCAGGGAATCAGACACGGGGAATCAGAGGCGGGGAATCAGAGATGGGGAATCAGAGGCGGGGAATCAGAGGCAGGGAATCGGACGCCGGGAATCAGAGGCGGGGAATCAGAGCTGGGGAATCAGAGGCGGGGAATCAGAGTTGGGGAATCAGAGGCGGGGAATCAGATATGGGGAAATAGAGGCGGGGAATCAGATATGGGGAACGAGAGGTGGGGAATCAGGGGCGGGGAATCAGTGGCAGGGAATCAGAGCTGGGGAATCAGAGGTGGGGAATCAGAGCTGGGGAAACAGAGGCGGGGAATCAGATATGGGGAATCAGAGGTGGGGAATCAGGGGCGGGGAATCAGTGGCAGGGTATCAGAGGCCGGGAATAAAAGGCGGGGAATCAGAGCTGTGGAATCAGAGGCCGGGAATCAGATATGGGGAATCAGAGGTGGGGAATCAGGGGCGGGGAATCAGTGGCAGGGAATCAGAGGCCGGGAATAAAAGGCGGGGAATCAGTGCTGTGGAATCAGAGGCCGGGAATCAGAGGCAGGGAAACAGAGGCGGGGAATCAGATATGGGGAATCAGAGGTGGGGAATTAGAGGTTGCGAATCAGAGGCAGGGAATCAGAGGCGGGGAAACAGAGGCGGGGAATCAGAGGCAGGGAATCGGATGTGCGGAATCAGAGATGGGGAATCAGAGGTGGGGATTCAGAGGTGGTGAATCAGAGAAGGGGAATCAGAGGCAGGGAATCAGACGCAGGGAATCAGAGGCGGGGAATCATAGCTGGCGAATTAGAGGAGGGGAATCAAAGTTGGGGAATCAGAGGCGGGGAATCAGATATGGGGAAACAGAGGCGGGGAAACAGAGGCGGGGAATCAGAGGCGGGGAAACAGAGGCGGGGAATCATAGGCGGGGAATCAGAGATGGGGAATCAGAGGCGGGGATTCAGAGGCAGGGAATCAGACACGGGGAATCAGAGGTGGGGAATCAGAGATGGGGAATCAGAGGTGGGGAATCAGAGGCAGGGAATCAGACGCGGGGAATCAGAGGCGGGGAATCAGAGCTGGGGAATCAGAGGTGGGGAATCAGAGTCGGGGAATCAGAGGCAGGGAATCGGATGTGCGGAATCAGAGATGGGGAATCAGAGGTGGGGAATCAGAGGCGGTGAATCAGAGATGGGGAATCAGAGGCGGGGAATCAGAGGCAGGAAATCAGACACGGGGATTCAGAGGCTGGGAATCAGACGGGGGGAATCAAAGGCGGGGAATCAGAGCTGGTGAATCAGAGGCAGGGAATCAGAGTTGGGGATTCAGAGGCGGGGAATCAGATATGGGGAAACAGAGGCGGGGAATCAGAGGCGGGCAAACAGAGGCGGGGAATTAGATATGGGGAATCAGAGGTGGGGAATCAGAGGTGGTGAATCAGAGATGGGGAATCACAGGCGGGGAATCAGAGGCAGGGAATAGAACGCGGGGAATTAGAGGCAGGGAATCAGTGCTGGGGAATCAGAGGCGGGGAATCAGATATGGGGAAACAGAGGCGGGGAATCAGAGGCGGGGAAACAGAGGCAGGGAATCAGACATGGGGAATCGGATGCGGGGAATCTGAGGTGGGGAATCAGAGCTGGGGAATCAGAGGCGTGGAATCAGAGTTGGGGCATCAGAGGTGGGGAATTAGATATGGGGAAACAGAGGCGGGGAATCAGAGGCGGGGAAACAGAGGCGGGGAATCAGATATGGGGAATCAGAGGTGGGGAATCAGAGGCAGGGAATCAGATGTGCGGAATCAGAGATGGGGAATCAGAGGCAGGGAATCAGAATCAGAAGCGGGGAATTAGAGGCCGGGAATCAGAGGCCGGGAATCAGATATGGGGAATTAAAGGTGGGGAATCAGGGGCAGGGAATCAGTGGCAGGGAATCAGAGGCGGGAAAACAGAGGCGGGGAATCAGATATGGGGAATCAGAGGTGGGGAATCAGGGGCAGGGAATCAGTGGCAGGGAATCAGACGCGGGGAATCAGAGGCGGGGAATCAGAGGCAGGGAATCAGACACGGGGAATCAGAGGCGGGGAATCAGAGATGGGGAATCAGAGGCGGGGAATCAGAGGCAGGGAATCGGATGCCGGGAATCAGAGGCGGGAAATCAGAGCTGGGGAATCAGAGGCGGGGCATCAGAGTTGGGGAATCAGAGGCGGCGAAGCAGATATGGGGAAATAGAGGCGGGGAATCAGATATGGGGAATCAGAGGCAGGGAATCAGATATGGGGAATCAGAGGCTGGGAATCAGAGGGGGGGAAACAGAGGCGGGGAATAAGATATGGGGAATCAGAGGTGGGGAATCAGGGGCGGGGAATCAGTGGCAGGGAATCAGAGGTGGGGAATCAGAGGCGGGGAATCAGAGGCATGGAATCAGACACGGGGAATCAGAGGTGGGGAATCAGAGATGGGGAATCAGAGGCGGGGAATCAGAGGCAGGGAATCGGACACGGGGAATCAGAGGCGGGGAATAAGAGGCGGGGAAACAGAGGCGGGGAATCAGATGTGCGGAATCAGAGATGGGGAATCAGAGGCAGGGAATCAGAATCAGAAGCGGGGAATTAGAGGCCGGGAATCAGAGGCCGGGAATCAGATATGGGGAATTAAAGGTGGGGAATCAGGGGCAGGGAATCAGTGGCAGGGAATCAGAGGCGGGAAAACAGAGGCGGGGAATCAGATATGGGGAATCAGAGGTGGGGAATCAGGGGCAGGGAATCAGTGGCAGGGAATCAGACGCGGGGAATCAGAGGCGGGGAATCAGAGGCAGGGAATCAGACACGGGGAATCAGAGGCGGGGAATCAGAGATGGGGAATCAGAGGCGGGGAATCAGAGGCAGGGAATCGGATGCCGGGAATCAGAGGCGGGAAATCAGAGCTGGGGAATCAGAGGCGGGGCATCAGAGTTGGGGAATCAGAGGCGGCGAAGCAGATATGGGGAAATAGAGGCGGGGAATCAGATATGGGGAATCAGAGGCAGGGAATCAGATATGGGGAATCAGAGGCTGGGAATCAGAGGGGGGGAAACAGAGGCGGGGAATAAGATATGGGGAATCAGAGGTGGGGAATCAGGGGCGGGGAATCAGTGGCAGGGAATCAGAGGTGGGGAATCAGAGGCGGGGAATCAGAGGCATGGAATCAGACACGGGGAATCAGAGGTGGGGAATCAGAGATGGGGAATCAGAGGCGGGGAATCAGAGGCAGGGAATCGGACACGGGGAATCAGAGGCGGGGAATAAGAGCTGGGGAATCAGAGGTGGGGAACCAGAGTCGGGGAATCAGAGGCAGGGAATCGGATGTGCAGAATCAGAAATGGGGAATCAGAGGTGGGGAATCAGAGGCGGTGAATCAGAGATGGGGAATCAGAGGCGGGGAATCAGAGGCAAGAATTCAGACACGGGGATTCAGAGGCTGGGAATCAGACGGGGGGAATCAAAGGCGGGGAATCAGAGCTGGTGAATCAGAGGCAGGGAATCAGAGTTGGGGATTCAGAGGTGGGGAATCAGATATGGGGAAACAGAGGCGGGGAATCAGAGGCGGGCAAACAGAGGCGGGGAATTAGATATGGGGAATCAGAGGTGGGGAATCAGAGGTGGTGAATCAGAGATGGGGAATCACAGGCGGGGAATCAGAGGCAGGGAATGGAACGCGGGGAATCAGAGGCAGGGAATCAGAGCTGGGGAATCAGAGGCGGGGAATCAGATATGGGGAAACAGAGGCGGGGAATCAGAGGCGGGGAAACAGAGGCGGGGAATCAGACATGGGGAATCGGATGCAGGGAATCAGAGGTGGGGAATCAGAGCTGGGGAATCAGAGGCGGGGAATCAGAGTTGGGGCATCAGAGGTGGGGAATTAGATATGGGGAAACAGAGGCGGGGAATCAGAGGCGGGGAAACAGAGGCTGGGAATCAGATATGGGGAATCAGAGGTGGGGAATCAGAGGCAGGGAATCAGATGTGCGGAATCAGAGATGGGGAATCAGAGGCAGGGAATCAGAATCAGAAGCGGGAAATCAGAGGCCGGGAATCAGAGGCCGGGAATCAAATGCTGGGAATAAGAGGCCGGGAATCAGAGGTGGGGAATCAGAGTCCGGGAATCAGAGATGGGGATTCAGAGGCGGGGAATGAGATATGGAGAATCAGAGGCGGGGAATCAGAGGCGGGGAAACAGAGGTGGGGAATCAGATATGGGGAATCAGAGGTGGCGAATCAAATGCGGTGAATCAGAGATGGGGAATCAGAGGCGGGGAATCAGAGGCAGGGAATCAGATGCGGGGAATCAGAGGCGGGGAATCAGAGCTGGCGAATCAGAGGCGGGGAATCAGAGGTGGGCAATCAGAGCCGGGGAATCAGATATGGGGAATCAGAGGCGGGGAATCAGAGGCGGGGAAACAGAGGCGGGGAATCAGATATGGGGAATCAGAGGTGGGGAATCAGAGGTTGTAAATCAGAGATGGGGAATCAAGGCGGGGAATCAGAGGCAGGGAATCAGACGCGGGGAATCAGAGGCGGGGATTCAGAGCTGGGGAATCAGAGGCGGGGAATCAGATTTGGGGAATCAGAGGCAGGGAATCAGATATGGGGAATCAGAGGCGGGGAATCAGAGGCGGGGAAACAGAGGCGGGGAATCAGATATGGGGAATCAGAAGTGGGGAATCAGGGGCAGGGAATCAGTGGCAGGGAATCAGAGGCGGGGAATCAGAGGCGGGGAATCAGAGGCAGGGAATCAGACACGGGGAATCAGAGGCGGGGAATCAGAGGCGGGGAATCAGAGTTGGGGAATCAGAGGCGGGGAATCAGATATGGGGAAATAGAGGCGGGGAATCAGATATGGGGAATGAGAGGTGTGGAATCAGAAGTTGGGAATCAGAGGCAGGGAATCAGAGGCGGGGAAACAGAGGCGGGGAATCAGTTATGGGGAATCAGAGGTGGCGAATCAAAGGCGGTGAAACAGAGATGGGGAATCAGGGCAGGGAATCAGAGGCAGGGAATCAGAGCTGGGGAAACAGAGGCGGGGAATCAGATATGGGGAATCAGAGGTGGGGAATCAGGGGCGGGGAATCAGTGGCAGGGAATCAGAGCTGGGGAATCAGAGGTGGGGAATCAGAGCTGGGGAAACAGAGGCGGGGAATCAGATATGGGGAATCAGAGGTGGGGAATCAGGGGCGGGGAATCAGTGGCAGGGAATCAGAGGCCGGGAATAAAAGGCGGGGAATCAGAGCTGTGGAATCAGAGGCCGGGAATCAGAGGCAGGGAAACAGAGGCGGGGAATCAGATATGGGGAATCAGAGGTGGGGAATTAGAGGTTGCGAATCAGAGGCAGGGAATCAGAGGCGGGGAATCAGAGGCGGGGAATCAGAGGCAGGGAATCGGATGTGCGGAATCAGAGATGGGGAATCAGAGGTGGGGATTCAGAGGTGGTGAATCAGAGAAGGGGAATCAGAGGCAGGGAATCAGACGCAGGGAATCAGAGGCGGGGAATCATAGCTGGCGAATTAGAGGAGGGGAATCAAAGTTGGGGAATCAGAGGGGGAATCAGATATGGGGAAACAGAGGCGGGGAATCAGAGGCGGGGAAACAGAGGCGGGGAATCATAGGCGGGGAATCAGAGATGGGGAATCAGAGGCGGGGAATCAGAGGCAGGGAATCGGATGCCGGAAATCAGAGGCGGGAAATCAGAGCTGGGGAATCAGAGGCGGGGAATCAGAGTTGGGGAATCAGAGGCGGCGAAGCAGATATGGGGAATCAGAGGCGGGGAATCAGATATGGGGAATCAGAGGCTGGGAATCAGAGCGGGGGAAACAGAGGCGGGGAATAAGATATGGGGAATTAGAGGTGGGGAATCAGTGGTGGGGAATCAGTGGCAGGGAATCAGAGGCGGGGAATCAGAGGCGGGGATTCAGAGGCAGGGAATCAGACACGGGGAATCAGAGGTGGGGAATCAGAGATGGGGAATCAGAGGCGGGGAATCAGAGGCAGGGAATCAGACGCGGGGAATCAGAGGCGGGGAATCAGAGCTGGGGAATCAGAGGTGGGGAATCAGAGTCGGGGAATCAGAGACAGGGAATCGGATGTGCGGAATCAGAGATGGGGAATCAGAGGTGGGGAATCAGAGGCGGTGAATCAGAGATGGGGAATCAGAGGCGGGGAATCAGAGGCAGGAAATCAGACACGGGGATTCAGAGGCTGGGAATCAGACGGGGGAATCAAAGGCGGGGAATCAGAGCTGGTGAATCAGAGGCAGGGAATCAGAGTTGGGGATTCAGAGGCGGGGAATCAGATATGGGGAAACAGAGGCGGGGAATCAGAGGCGGGCAAACAGAGGCGGGGAATTAGATATGGGGAATCAGAGGTGGGGAATCAGAGGTGGTGAATCAGAGATGGGGAATCACAGGCGGGGAATCAGAGGCAGGGAATAGAACGCGGGGAATCAGAGGCAGGGAATCAGAGCTGGGGAATCAGAGGCGGGAAATCAGAGTTGGGGCATCAGAGGTGGGGAATTAGATATGGGGAAACAGAGGCGGGGAATCAGAGGCGGGGAAACAGAGGCGGGGAATCAGATATGGGGAATCAGAGGTGGGGAATCAGAGGCAGGGCATCAGATGTGCGGAATCAGAGATGGGGAATCAGAGGCAGGGAATCAGAATCAGAAGCGGGGAATTAGAGGCCGGGAATCAGAGGCCGGGAATCAGATGCTGGGAATAAGAGGCCGGGAATCAGAGGTGGGGAATCAGAGTCCGGGAATCAGAGATGGGGATTCAGAGGTGGAGAATCAGAGGTGGTGAATCAGAGATGGGGAATCACAAGGCGGGGAATCAGAGGCAGGGAATAGAACGCGGGGAATCAGAGGCAGGGAATCAGAGCTGGGGAATCAGAGGCGGGGAATCAGATATGGGGAAACAGAGGCGGGGAATCAGAGGCGGGGAAACAGAGGCGGGGAATCAGACATGGGGAATCGGATGCGGAGAATCAGAGGTGGGGAATCAGAGCTGGGGAATCAGAGGCGGGGAATCAGAGTTGGGGCATCAGAGGTGGGGAATTAGATATGGGGAAACAGAGGCGGGGAATTAGAGGCCGGGAATCAGAGGCCGGGAATCAGATGCTGGGAATAAGAGGCCGGGAATCAGAGGTGGGGAATCAGAGTCCGGGAATCAGAGATGGGGATTCAGACGCGGGGAATGAGATATGGAGAATCAGAGGCGGGGAATCAGAGGCGGGGAAACAGAGGTGGGGAATCAGATATGGGGAATCAGAGGTGGCGAATCAAAGGCGGTGAATCAGAGATGGGGAAACAGAGGCGGGGAATCAGAGGCGGGTAAACAGAGGTGGGGAATCACATATGGGGAATCAGAGGCGGGGAAACAGAGGCAGGGAATCCGATATGGGGAATCAGAGGCGGGGAATCAGAGGTGGGGAATCATAGGCAGGGAATCGGATGTGCGGAATCAGAGATGGGGAATCAGAGGCCGGGAATCAGAGGTGGTGAATCAGAGATGGGGAATCTGAGGCGGTGAATCAGAGGTGCGCAATCAGAGGCGGGGAATCAGATATGGGGAATCAGAGGCGGGGAATCAGAGGCGGGGAAACAGAGGCGGGGAATCAGATATGGGGAATCAGAGGTGGGGCATCAGAGGTTGTGAATCACAGATGGGGAATCAGAGGCGGGGAATCAGAGGCAGGGAATCAGACGCGGGGAATCAAATGCTGGGAATAAGAGGCCGGGAATCAGAGGTGGGGAATCAGAGTCCGGGAATCAGAGATGGGGATTCAGAGGCGGGGAATGAGATATGGAGAATCAGAGGCGGGGAATCAGAGGCGGGGAAACAGAGGTGGGGAATCAGATATGGGGAATCAGAGGTGGCGAATCAAAGGCGGTGAATCAGAGATGGGGAATCAGAGGAGGGGAATCAGAGGCAGGGAATCAGATGCGGGGAATCAGAGGCGGGGAATCAGAGCTGGCGAATCAGAGGCGGGGAATCAGAGGTGGGCAATCAGAGCCGGGGAATCAGATATGGGGAATCAGAGGCGGGGAATCAGAGGCGGGGAAACAGAGGCGGGGAATCAGATATGGGGAATCAGAGGTGGGGAATCAGAGGTTGTAAATCAGAGATGGGGAATCAAGGCGGGGAATCAGAGGCAGGGAATCAGACGCGGGGAATCAGAGGCGGGGATTCAGAGCTGGGGAATCAGAGGCGGGGAATCAGAGTTGGGGAATCAGAGGCAGGGAATCAGATATGGGGAATCAGAGGCGGGGAATCAGAGGCGGGGAAACAGAGGCGGGGAATCAGATATGGGGAATCAGAAGTGGGGAATCAGGGGCAGGGAATCAGTGGCAGGGAATCAGAGGCGGGGAATCAGAGGCGGGGAATCAGAGGCAGGGAATCAGACACGGGGAATCAGAGGCGGGGAATCAGAGGCGGGGAATCAGAGGCAGGGAATCAGATGTGCGGAATCAGAGATGGGGAATCAGAGGCTGGGAATCAGAATCAGAAGCGGGGAATTAGAGGCCGGGAATCAGAGGCCGGGAATCAGATGCTGGGAATAAGAGGCCGGGAATCAGAGGTGGGGAATCAGAGTCCGGGAATCAGAGATGGGGATTCAGAGGTGGGGAATCAGAGGTGGTGAATCAGAGATGGGGAATCACAAGGCGGGGAATCAGAGGCAGGGAATAGAACGCGGGGAATCAGAGGCAGGGAATCAGAGCTGGGGAATCAGAGGCGGGGAATCAGATATTGGGAAACAGAGGCGGGGAATCAGAGGCGGGGAAACAGAGGCGGGGAATCAGACATGGGGAATCGGATGCGGAGAATCAGAGGTGGGGAATCAGAGCTGGGGAATCAGAGGCGGGGAATCAGAGTTGGGGCATCAGAGGTGAGGAATTAGATATGGGGAAACAGAGGCGGGGAATTAGAGGCCGGGAATCAGAGGCCGGGAATCAGATGCTGGGAATAAGAGGCCGGGAATCAGAGGTGGGGAATCAGAGTCCGGGAATCAGAGATGGGGATTCAGAGGCGGGGAATGAGATATGGAGAATCAGAGGCGGGGAATCAGAGGCGGGGAAACAGAGGTGGGGAATCAGATATGGGGAATCAGAGGTGGCGAATCAAAGGCGGTGAATCAGAGATGGGGAAACAGAGGCGGGGAATCAGAGGCGGGTAAACAGAGGTGGGGAATCACATATGGGGAATCAGAGGCGGGGAAACAGAGGCAGGGAATCCGATATGGGGAATCAGAGGCGGGGAATCAGAGGTGGGGAATCATAGGCAGGGAATCGGATGTGCGGAATCAGAGATGGGGAATCAGAGGCCGGGAATCAGAGGTGGTGAATCAGAGATGGGGAATCTGAGGCAGTGAATCAGAGGTGCGCAATCAGAGGCGGGGAATCAGATATGGGGAATCAGAGGCGGGGAATCAGAGGCGGGGAAACAGAGGCGGGGAATCAGATATGGGGAATCAGAGGTGGGGCATCAGAGGTTGTGAATCACAGATGGGGAATCAGAGGCGGGGAATCAGAGGCAGGGAATCAGACGCGGGGAATCAAATGCTGGGAATAAGAGGCCGGGAATCAGAGGTGGGGAATCAGAGTCCGGGAATCAGAGATGGGGATTCAGAGGCGGGGAATGAGATATGGAGAATCAGAGGCGGGGAATCAGAGGCGGGGAAACAGAGGTGGGGAATCAGATATGGGGAATCAGAGGTGGCGAATCAAAGGCGGTGAATCAGAGATGGGGAATCAGAGGCGGGGAATCAGAGGCAGGGAATCAGATGCGGGGAATCAGAGGCGGGGAATCAGAGCTGGCGAATCAGAGGCGGGGAATCAGAGGTGGGCAATCAGGGCCGGGGAATCAGATATGGGGAATCAGAGGCGGGGAATCAGAGGCGGGGAAACAGAGGCGGGGAATCAGATATGGGGAATCTGAGGTGGGGAATCAGAGGTTGTAAATCAGAGATGGGGAATCAAGGCGGGGAATCAGAGGCAGGGAATCAGACGCGGGGAATCAGAGGCGGGGATTCAGAGCTGGGGAATCAGAGGCGGGGAATCAGAGTTGGGGAATCAGAGGCAGGGAATCAGATATGGGGAATCAGAGGCGGGGAATCAGAGGCGGGGAAACAGAGGCGGGGAATCAGATATGGGGAATCAGAAGTGGGGAATCAGGGGCAGGAAATCAGTGGCAGGGAATCAGAGGCGGGGAATCAGAGGCGGGGAATCAGAGGCGGGGAATCAGAGGCGGGGAATCAGAGTTGGGGAATCAGAGGCAGGGAATCAGATATGGGGAAATAGAGGCGGGGAATCAGATATGGGGAATGAGAGGTGTGGAATCAGAAGTTGGGAATCAGAGGCAGGGAATCAGAGGCGGGGAAACAGAGGCGGGGAATCAGATATGGGGAATCAGAGGTGGCGAATCAAATGCGGTGAAACAGAGATGGGGAATCAGGGCAGGGAATCAGAGGCAGGGAATCAGAGCTGGGGAAACAGAGGCGGGGAATCAGATATGGGGAATCAGAGGTGGGGAATCAGGGGCGGGGAATCAGTGGCAGGGAATCAGAGCTGGGGAATCAGAGGTGGGGAATCAGAGCTGGGGAAACAGAGGCGGGGAATCAGATATGGGGAATCAGAGGTGGGGAATCAGGGGCGGGGAATCAGTGGCAGGGAATCAGTGGCCGGGAATAAAAGGCGGGGAATCAGAGCTGTGGAATCAGAGGCCGGGAATCAGAGGTGGGGAATCAGAGTCCGGGAATCAGAGATGGGGATTCAGAGGTGGGGAATCAGAGGTGGTGAATCAGAGATGGGGAATCACAAGGCGGGGAATCAGAGGCAGGGAATAGAACGCGGGGAATCAGAGGCAGGGAATCAGAGCTGGGGAATCAGAGGCGGGGAATCAGATATTGGGAAACAGAGGCGGGGAATCAGAGGCGGGGAAACAGAGGCGGGGAATCAGACATGGGGAATCGAATGCGGAGAATCAGAGGTGGGGAATCAGAGCTGGGGAATCAGAGGCGGGGAATCAGAGTTGGGGCATCAGAGGTGAGGAATTAGATATGGGGAAACAGAGGCGGGGAATTAGAGGCCGGGAATCAGAGGCCGGGAATCAGATGCTGGGAATAAGAGGCCGGGAATCAGAGGTGGGGAATCAGAGTCCGGGAATCAGAGATGGGGATTCAGAGGCGGGGAATGAGATATGGAGAATCAGAGGCGGGGAATCAGAGGCGGGGAAACAGAGGTGGGGAATCAGATATGGGGAATCAGAGGTGGCGAATCAAAGGCGGTGAATCAGAGATGGGGAAACAGAGGCGGGGAATCAGAGGCGGGTAAACAGAGGTGGGGAATCACATATGGGGAATCAGAGGCGGGGAAACAGAGGCAGGGAATCCGATATGGGGAATCAGAGGCGGGGAATCAGAGGTGGGGAATCATAGGCAGGGAATCGGATGTGCGGAATCAGAGATGGGGAATCAGAGGCCGGGAATCAGAGGTGGTGAATCAGAGATGGGGAATCTGAGGCAGTGAATCAGAGGTGCGCAATCAGAGGCGGGGAATCAGATATGGGGAATCAGAGGCGGGGAATCAGAGGCGGGGAAACAGAGGCGGGGAATCAGATATGGGGAATCAGAGGTGGGGCATCAGAGGTTGTGAATCACAGATGGGGAATCAGAGGCGGGGAATCAGAGGCAGGGAATCAGACGCGGGGAATCAAATGCTGGGAATAAGAGGCCGGGAATCAGAGGTGGGGAATCAGAGTCCGGGAATCAGAGATGGGGATTCAGAGGCGGGGAATGAGATATGGAGAATCAGAGGCGGGGAATCAGAGGCGGGGAAACAGAGGTGGGGAATCAGATATGGGGAATCAGAGGTGGCGAATCAAAGGCGGTGAATCAGAGATGGGGAATCAGAGGCGGGGAATCAGAGGCAGGGAATCAGATGCGGGGAATCAGAGGCGGGGAATCAGAGCTGGCGAATCAGAGGCGGGGAATCAGAGGTGGGCAATCAGGGCCGGGGAATCAGATATGGGGAATCAGAGGCGGGGAATCAGAGGCGGGGAAACAGAGGCGGGGAATCAGATATGGGGAATCTGAGGTGGGGAATCAGAGGTTGTAAATCAGAGATGGGGAATCAAGGCGGGGAATCAGAGGCATTGAATCAGACGCGGGGAATCAGAGGCGGGGATTCAGAGCTGGGGAATCAGAGGCGGGGAATCAGAGTTGGGGAATCAGAGGCAGGGAATCAGATATGGGGAATCAGAGGCGGGGAATCAGAGGCGGGGAAACAGAGGCGGGGAATCAGATATGGGGAATCAGAAGTGGGGAATCAGGGGCAGGAAATCAGTGGCAGGGAATCAGAGGCGGGGAATCAGAGGCGGGGAATCAGAGGCAGGGAATCAGACACGGGGAATCAGAGGCGGGGAATCAGAGGCGGGGAATCAGAGTTGGGGAATCAGAGGCAGGGAATCAGATATGGGGAAATAGAGGCGGGGAATCAGATATGGGGAATGAGAGGTGTGGAATCAGAAGTTGGGAATCAGAGGCAGGGAATCAGAGGCGGGGAAACAGAGGCGGGGAATCAGATATGGGGAATCAGAGGTGGCGAATCAAATGCGGTGAAACAGAGATGGGGAATCAGGGCAGGGAATCAGAGGCAGGGAATCAGAGCTGGGGAAACAGAGGCGGGGAATCAGATATGGGGAATCAGAGGTGGGGAATCAGGGGCGGGGAATCAGTGGCAGGGAATCAGAGCTGGGGAATCAGAGGTGGGGAATCAGAGCTGGGGAAACAGAGGCGGGGAATCAGATATGGGGAATCAGAGGTGGGGAATCAGGGGCGGGGAATCAGTGGCAGGGAATCAGTGGCCGGGAATAAAAGGCGGGGAATCAGAGCTGTGGAATCAGAGGCCGGGAATCAGAGGCAGGGAAACAGAGGCGGGGAATCAGATATGGGGAATCAGAGGTGGGGAATTAGAGGTTGCGAATCAGAGGCAGGGAATCAGAGGCGGGGAATCAGAGGCGGGGAATCAGAGGCAGGGAATCGGATGTGCGGAATCAGAGATGGGGAATCAGAGGTGGGGATTCAGAGGTGGTGAATCAGAGAAGGGGAATCAGAGGCAGGGAATCAGACGCAGGGAATCAGAGGCGGGGAATCATAGCTGGCGAATTAGAGGAGGGGAATCAAAGTTGGGGAATCAGAGGGGGAATCAGATATGGGGAAACAGAGGCGGGGAATCAGAGGCGGGGAAACAGAGGCGGGGAATCATAGGCGGGGAATCAGAGATGGGGAATCAGAGGCGGGGAATCAGAGGCAGGGAATCGGATGCCGGAAATCAGAGGCGGGAAATCAGAGCTGGGGAATCAGAGGCGGGGAATCAGAGTTGGGGAATCAGAGGCGGCGAAGCAGATATGGGGAATCAGAGGCGGGGAATCAGATATGGGGAATCAGAGGCTGGGAATCAGAGCGGGGGAAACAGAGGCGGGGAATAAGATATGGGGAATTAGAGGTGGGGAATCAGTGGTGGGGAATCAGTGGCAGGGAATCAGAGGCGGGGAATCAGAGGCGGGGATTCAGAGGCAGGGAATCAGACACGGGGAATCAGAGGTGGGGAATCAGAGATGGGGAATCAGAGGCGGGGAATCAGAGGCAGGGAATCAGACGCGGGGAATCAGAGGCGGGGAATCAGAGCTGGGGAATCAGAGGTGGGGAATCAGAGTCGGGGAATCAGAGGCAGGGAATCGGATGTGCGGAATCAGAGATGGGGAATCAGAGGTGGGGAATCAGAGGCGGTGAATCAGAGATGGGGAATCAGAGGCGGGGAATCAGAGGCAGGAAATCAGACACGGGGATTCAGAGGCTGGGAATCAGACGGGGGGAATCAAAGGCGGGGAATCAGAGCTGGTGAATCAGAGGCAGGGAATCAGAGTTGGGGATTCAGAGGCGGGGAATCAGATATGGGGAAACAGAGGCGGGGAATCAGAGGCGGGCAAACAGAGGCGGGGAATTAGATATGGGGAATCAGAGGTGGGGAATCAGAGGTGGTGAATCAGAGATGGGGAATCACAGGCGGGGAATCAGAGGCAGGGAATAGAACGCGGGGAATCAGAGGCAGGGAATCAGAGCTGGGGAATCAGAGGCGGGGAATCAGATATGGGGAAACAGAGGCGGGGAATCAGAGGCGGGGAAACAGAGGCGGGGAATCAGACATGGGGAATCGGATGCGGGGAATCAGAGGTGGGGAATCAGAGCTGGGGAATCAGAGGCGGGGAATCAGAGTTGGGGCATCAGAGGTGGGGAATTAGATATGGGGAAACAGAGGCGGGGAATTAGAGGCCGGGAATCAGAGGCCGGGAATCAGATGCTGGTAATAAGAGGCCGGGAATCAGAGGTGGGGAATCAGAGTCCGGGAATCAGAGATGGGGATTCAGAGGCGGGGAATGAGATATGGAGAATCAGAGGCAGGGAATCAGAGGCGGGGAAACAGAGGTGGGGAATCAGATATGGGAAATCAGAGGTGGCGAATCAAAGGCGGTGAATCAGAGATGGGGAAACAGAGGCGGGGAATCAGAGGCGGGTAAACAGAGGTGGGGAATCACATATGGGGAATCAGAGGCGGGGAAACAGAGACAGGGAATCCGATATGGGGAATCAGAGGCGGGGAATCAGAGGTGGGGAATCATAGGCAGGGAATCGGATGTGCGGAATCAGAGATGGGGAATCAGAGGCCGGGAATCAGAGGTGGTGAATCAGAGATGGGGAATCAGAGGCGGTGAATCAGAGGTGCACAATCAGAGGCGGGGAATCAGATATGGGGAATCAGAGGCGGGGAATCAGAGGCGGGGAAACAGAGGCGGGGAATCAGATATGGGGAATCAGAGGTGGGGCATCAGAGGTTGTGAATCACAGATGGGGAATCAGAGGCGGGGAATCAGAGGCAGGGAATCAGACGCGGGGAATCAGAGCCGGGGATTCAGAGCTGGGGAATCAGAGGCGGGGAATCAGAGTTGGGGAATCAGAGGCGGGGAATCAGATATGGGGAATCAGAGGCAGGGAATCAGAGGCGGGAAAACAGAGGCGGGGAATCAGATATGGGGAATCAGAGGTGGGGAATCAGGGGCAGGGAATCAGTGGCAGGGAATCAGACGCAGGGAATCAGAGGCGGGGAATCAGAGGCAGGGAATCAGACACGGGGAATCAGAGGCGGGGAATCAGAGATGGGGAATCAGAGGCGGGGAATCAGAGGCAGGGAATCGGATGCCGGGAATCAGAGGCGGGAAATCAGAGCTGGGGAATCAGAGGCGGGGCATCAGAGTTGGGGAATCAGAGGCGGCGAAGCAGATATGGGGAAATAGAGGCGGGGAATCAGATATGGGGAATCAGAGGCAGGGAATCAGATATGGGGCATCAGAGGCAGGGAATCAGATATGGGGAATCAGAGGCTGGGAATCAGAGGGGGGGAAACAGAGACGGGGAATAAGATATGGGGAATCAGAGGTGGGGAATCAGGGGCGGGGAATCAGTGGCAGGGAATCAGAGGCGGGGAATCAGAGGCGGGGAATCAGAGGCAGGGAATCAGACACGGGGAATCAGAGGTGGGGAATCAGAGATGGGGAATCAGAGGCGGGGAATAAGAGGCAGGGAATCAGACACGGGGAATCAGAGGCGGGGAATAAGAGCTGGGGAATCAGAGGTGGGGAATCAGAGTCGGGGAATCAGAGGCAGGGAATCGGGTGTGCGGAATCAGAAATGGGGAATCAGAGGTGGGGAATCAGAGGCGGTGAATCAGAGATGGGGAATCAGAGGCGGGGAATCAGAGGCAGGAATTCAGACACGGGGATTCAGAGGCTGGGAATCAGACGGGGGGAATGAAAGGCGGGGAATCAGAGCTGGTGAATCAGAGGCAGGGAATCAGAGTTGGGGATTCAGAGGCGGGGAATCAGATATGGGGAAACAGAGGCGGGGAATCAGAGGCGGGCAAACAGAGGCAGGGAATTAGATATGGGGAATCAGAGGTGGGGAATCAGAGGTGGTGAATCAGAGATGGGGAATCACAGGCGGGGAATCAGAGGCAGGGAATGGAACGCGGGGAATCAGAGGCAGGGAATCAGAGCTGGGGAATCAGAGGCGGGGAATCAGATATGGGGAAACAGAGGCGGGGAATCAGAGGCGGGGAAACAGAGGCGGGGAATCAGACATGGGGAATCGGATGCAGGGAATCAGAGGTGGGGAATCAGAGCTGGGGAATCAGAGGCGGGGAATCAGTGTTGGGGCATCAGAGGTGGGGAATTAGATATGGGGAAACAGAGGCGGGGAATCAGAGGCGGGGAAACAGAGGCGGGGAATCAGATATGGGGAATCAGAGGTGGGGAATCAGAGGCAGGGAATCAGATGTGCGGAATCAGAGATGGGGAATCAGAGGCAGGGAATCAGAATCAGAAGTGGGGAATCAGAGGCCGGGAATCAGAGGCCGGGAATCAAATGCTGGGAATAAGAGGCCGGGAATCAGAGGTGGGGAATCAGAGTCCGGGAATCAGAGATGGGGATTGAGAGGCGGGGAATGAGATATGGAGAATCAGAGGTGGGGAATCAGAGGCGGGGTAACAGAGGTGGGGAATCAGATATGGGGAATCAGAGGTGGCGAATCAAAGGCGGTGAATCAGAGATGGGGAATCAGAGGCGGGGAATCAGAGGCAGGGAATCAGATGCGGGGAATCAGAGGCGGGGAATCAGAGCTGGCGAATCAGAGGCGGGGAATCAGAGGTGGGCAATCAGAGCCGGGGAATCATATATGGGGAATCAGAGGCGGGGAATCAGAGGCGGGGAAACAGAGGCGGGGAATCAGATATGGGGAATCAGAGGTGGGGAATCAGAGGTTGTAAATCAGAGATGGGGAATCAAGGCGGGGAATCAGAGGCAGGGAATCAGACGCGGGGAATCAGAGGCGGGGATTCAGAGCTGGAGTATCAGAGGCGGGGAATCAGAGTTGGGGAATCAGAGGCAGGGAATCAGATATGGGGAATCAGAGGCGGGGAATCAGAGGCAGGGAAACAGAGGCGGGGAATCAGATATGGGGAATCAGAAGTGGGGAATCAGGGGCAGGGAATCAGTGGCAGGGAATCAGAGGCGGGGAATCAGAGGCGGGGAATCAGAGGCAGGGAATCAGACACGGGGAATCAGAGGCGGGGAATCAGAGATGGGGAATCAGAGGCGGGGAATCAGAGGCAGGGAATCGGACGCCGGGAATCAGAGGCGGGGAATCAGAGCTGGGGAATCAGAGGCGGGGAATCAGAGTTGGGGAATCAGAGGCGGGGAATCAGATATGGGGAAATAGAGGCGGGCAATCAGATATGGGGAACGAGAGGTGGGGAATCAGGGGTGGGGAATCAGTGGCAGGGAATCAGAGCTGGGGAATCAGAGGTGGGGAATCAGAGCTGGGGAAACAGAGGCGGGGAATCAGATATGGGGAATCAGAGGTGGGGAATCAGGGGCGGGGAATCAGTGGCAGGGTATCAGAGGCCGGGAATAAAAGGCGGGGAATCAGAGCTGTGGAATCAGAGGCCGGGAATCAGATATGGGGAATCAGAGGTGGGGAATCAGGGGCGGGGAATCAGTGGCAGGGAATCAGAGGCCGGGAATAAAAGGCGGGGAATCAGTGCTGTGGAATCAGAGGCCGGGAATCAGAGGCAGGGAAACAGAGGCGGGGAATCAGATATGGGGAATCAGAGGTGGGGAATTAGAGGTTGCGAATCAGAGGCAGGGAATCAGAGGCGGGGAATCAGAGGCGGGGAATCAGAGGCAGGGAATCGGATGTGCGGAATCAGAGATGGGGAATCAGAGGTGGGGATTCAGAGGTGGTGAATCAGAGAAGGGGAATCAGAGGCAGGGAATCAGACGCAGGGAATCAGAGGCGGGGAATCATAGCTGGCGAATTAGAGGAGGGGAATCAAAGTTGGGGAATCAGAGGCGGGGAATCAGATATGCGGAAACAGAGGCGGGGAAACAGAGGCGGGGAATCAGAGGCGGGGAAACAGAGGCGGGGAATCATAGGCGGGGAATCAGAGATGGGGAATCAGAGGCGGGGAATCAGAGGCAGGGAATCGGATGCCGGAAATCAGAGGCGGGAAATCAGAGCTGGGGAATCAGAGGCGGGGAATCAGAGTTGGGGAATCAGAGGCGGCGAAGCAGATATGGGGAAAATGAGGCGGGGAATCAGATATGGGGAATCAGGGGTGGGGAATCAGATATGGGGAATCAGAGACTGGGAATCAGAGCGGGGGAAACAGAGGCGGGGAATAAGATATGGGGAATTAGAGGTGGGGAATCAGTGGTGGGGAATCAGAGGCGGGGATTCAGAGGCAGGGAATCAGACACGCGGAATCAGAGGTGGGGAATCAGAGATGGGGAATCAGAGGCGGGGAATCAGAGGCAGGGAATCAGACGCGGGGAATCAGAGGCGGGGAATCAGAGCTGGGGAATCAGAGGTGGGGAATCAGAGTCGGGGAATCAGAGGCAGGGAATCGGATGTGCGGAATCAGAGATGGGGAATCAGAGGTGGGGAATCAGAGGCGGTGAATCAGAGATGGGGAATCAGAGGCGGGGAATCAGAGGCAGGAAATCAGACACGGGGATTCAGAGGCTGGGAATCAGACGGGGGGAATCAAAGGCGGGGAATCAGAGCTGGTGAATCAGAGGCAGGGAATCAGAGTTGGGGATTCAGAGGCGGGGAATCAGATATGGGGAATCAGAGGTGGGGAATCAGAGGTGGTGAATCAGAGATGGGGAATCACAGGCGGGGAATCAGAGGCAGGGAATAGAACGCGGGGAATTAGAGGCAGGGAATCAGAGCTGGGGAATCAGAGGCGGGGAATCAGATATGGGGAAACAGAGGCGGGGAATCAGAGGCGGGGAAACAGTGGCAGGGAATCAGACATGGGGAATCGGATGCGGGGAATCTGAGGTGGGGAATCAGAGCTCGGGAATCAGAGGCGGGGAATCAGAGTTGGGGCATCAGAGGTGGGGAATTAGATATGGGGAAACAGAGGCGGGGAATCAGAGGCGGGGAAACAGAGGCGGGGAATCAGATATGGGGAATCAGAGGTGGGGAATCAGAGGCAGGGAATCAGATGTGCGGAATCAGAGATGGGGAATCAGAGGCAGGGAATCAGAATCAGAAGCGGGGAATTAGAGGCCGGGAATCAGAGGCCGGGAATCAGATATGGGGAATCAGAGGTGGGGAATCAGGGGCAGGGAATCAGTGGCAGGGAATCAGAGGCGGGAAAACTGAGGCGGGGAATCAGATATGGGGAATCAGAGGTGGGGAATCAGGGGCAGGGAATCAGTGGCAGGGAATCAGACGCGGGGAATCAGAGGCGGGGAATCAGAGGCAGGGAATCAGACACGGGGAATCAGAGGTGGGGAATCAGAGATGGGGAATCAGAGGCGGGGAATCAGAGCTGGGGAATCAGAGGCGGGGCATCAGAGTTGGGGAATCAGAGGCGGCGAAGCAGATATGGGGAAATAGAGGCGGGGAATCAGATATGGGGAATCAGAGGCAGGGAATCAGATATGGGGAATCAGAGGCTGGGAATCAGAGGGGGGGAAACAGAGGCGGGGAATAAGATATGGGGAATCAGAGGTGGGGAATCAGGGGCGGGGAATCAGTGGCAGGGAATCAGAGGTGGGGAATCAGAGGCGGGGAATCAGAGGCATGGAATCAGACACGGGGAATCAGAGGTGGGGAATCAGAGATGGGGAATCAGAGGCGGGGAATCAGAGGCAGGGAATCGGACACGGGGAATCAGAGGCGGGGAATAAGAGCTGGGGAATCAGAGGTGGGGAATCAGAGTCGGGGAATCAGAGGCAGGGAATCGGATGTGCAGAATCAGAAATGGGGAATCAGAGGTGGGGAATCAGAGGCGGTGAATCAGAGATGGGGAATCAGAGGCGGGGAATCAGAGGCAAGAATTCAGACACGGGGATTCAGAGGCTGGGAATCAGACGGGGGGAATCAAAGGCGGGGAATCAGAGCTGGTGAATCAGAGGCAGGGAATCAGAGTTGGGGATTCAGAGGCGGGGAATCAGATATGGGGAAACAGTGGCGGGGAATCAGAGGCGGGCAAACAGAGGCGGGGAATTAGATATGGGGAATCAGAGGTGGGGAATCAGAGGTGGTGAATCAGAGATGGGGATTCACAGGCGGGGAATCAGAGGCAGGGAATGGAACGCGGGGAATCAGAGGCAGGGAATCAGAGCTGGGGAATCAGAGGCGGGGAATCAGATATGGGGAAACAGAGGCGGGGAATCAGAGGCGGGGAAACAGAGGCGGGGAATCAGACATGGGGAATCGGATGCAGGGAATCAGAGGTGGGGAATCAGAGCTGGGGAATCAGAGGCGGGGAATCAGAGTTGGGGCATCAGAGGTGGGGAATTAGATATGGGGAAACAGAGGCGGGGAATCAGAGGCGGGGAAACAGAGGCTGGGAATCAGATATGGGGAATCAGAGGTGGGGAATCAGAGGCAGGGAATCAGATGTTCGGAATCAGAGATGGGGAATCAGAGGCAGGGAATCAGAATCAGAAGCGGGAAATCAGAGGCCGGGAATCAGAGGCCGGGAATCAAATGCTGGGAATAAGAGGCCGGGAATCAGAGGTGGGGAATCAGAGTCCGGGAATCAGAGATGGGGATTCAGAGGCGGGGAATGAGATATGGAGAATCAGAGGCGGGGAATCAGAGGCGGGGAAACAGAGGTGGGGAATCAGATATGGGGAATCAGAGGTGGCGAATCAAAGGCGGTGAATCAGAGATGGGGAATCAGAGGCGGGGAATCAGAGGCAGGGAATAAGATGCGGGGAATCAGAGGCGGGGAATCAGAGCTGGCGAATCAGAGGCGGGGAATCAGAGGTGGCCAATCAGAGCCGGGGAATCAGATATGGGGAATCAGAGGCGGGGAATCAGAGGCGGGGAAACAGAGGCGGGGAATCAGATATGGGGAATCAGAGGTGGGGAATCAGAGGTTGTAAATCAGAGATGGGGAATCAAGGCGGGGAATCAGAGGCAGGGAATCAGACGCGGGGAATCAGAGGCGGGGATTCAGAGCTGGGGAATCAGAGGCGGGGAATCAGATTTGGGGAATCAGAGGCAGGGAATCAGATATGGGGAATCAGAGGCGGGGAATCAGAGGCGGGGAATCAGAGGCGGGGAATCAGATATGGGGAATCAGAAGTGGGGAATCAGGGGCAGGGAATCAGTGGCAGGGAATCAGAGGCGGGGAATCAGAGGCGGGGAATCAGAGGCAGGGAATCAGACACGG
This sequence comes from Narcine bancroftii, assembly GCF_036971445.1. Classification (NCBI taxonomy): domain Eukaryota; kingdom Metazoa; phylum Chordata; class Chondrichthyes; order Torpediniformes; family Narcinidae; genus Narcine; species Narcine bancroftii. The sequence goes on from NC_091476.1 coordinate 111,089,283, forward strand.
GGAATCAGAGGCGGGGAATCAGAGGCGGGGAATCAGAGTTGGGGAATCAGAGGCGGGGAATCAGATATGGGGAAATAGAGGCGGGGAATCAGATATGGGGAATGAGAGGTGTGGAATCAGAAGTTGGGAATCAGAGGCAGGGAATCAGAGGCGGGGAAACAGAGGCGGGGAATCAGTTATGGGGAATCAGAGGTGGCGAATCAAAGGCGGTGAAACAGAGATGGGGAATCAGGGCAGGGAATCAGAGGCAGGGAATCAGAGCTGGGGAAACAGAGGCGGGGAATCAGATATGGGGAATCAGAGGTGGGGAATCAGGGGCGGGGAATCAGAGGCAGAGAATCAGAGCTGGGGAATCAGAGGTGGGGAATCAGAGCTGGGGAAACAGAGGCGGGGAATCAGATATGGGGAATCAGAGGTGGGGAATCAGGGGCGGGGAATCAGTGGCAGGGAATCAGAGGCCGGGAATAAAAGGCGGGGAATCAGAGCTGTGGAATCAGAGGCCGGGAATCAGAGGCAGGGAAACAGAGGCGGGGAATCAGATATGGGGAATCAGAGGTGGGGAATTAGAGGTTGCGAATCAGAGGCAGGGAATCAGAGGCGGGGAATCAGAGGCGGGGAATCAGAGGCAGGGAATCGGATGTGCGGAATCAGAGATGGGGAATCAGAGGTGGGGATTCAGAGGTGGTGAATCAGAGAAGGGGAATCAGAGGCAGGGAATCAGACGCAGGGAATCAGAGGCGGGGAATCATAGCTGGCGAATTAGAGGAGGGGAATCAAAGTTGGGGAATCAGAGGGGGAATCAGATATGGGGAAACAGAGGCGGGGAATCAGAGGCGGGGAAACAGAGGCGGGGAATCATAGGCGGGGAATCAGAGCTGGGGAATCAGAGGCGGGGAATCAGAGGCAGGGAATCGGATGCCGGAAATCAGAGGCGGGAAATCAGAGCTGGGGAATCAGAGGCGGGGAATCAGAGTTGGGGAATCAGAGGCGGCGAAGCAGATATGGGGAATTAGAGGCGGGGAATCAGATATGGGGAATCAGAGGCTGGGAATCAGAGCGGGTGAAACAGAGGCGGGGAATAAGATATGGGGAATTAGAGGTGGGGAATCAGTGGTGGGGAATCAGTGGCAGGGAATCAGAGGCGGGGAATCAGAGGCGGGGATTCAGAGGCAGGGAATCAGACACGGGGAATCAGAGGTGGGGAATCAGAGGTGGGGAATCAGAGTCGGGGAATCAGAGGCAGGGAATCGGATGTGCGGAATCAGAGATGGGGAATCAGAGGTGGGGAATCAGAGGCGGTGAATCAGAGATGGGGAATCAGAGGCGGGGAATCAGAGGCAGGAAATCAGACACGGGGATTCAGAGGCTGGGAATCAGACGGGGGGAATCAAAGGCGGGGAATCAGAGCTGGTGAATCAGAGGCAGGGAATCAGAGTTGGGGATTCAGAGGCGGGGAATCAGATATGGGGAAACAGAGGCGGGGAATCAGAGGCGGGCAAACAGAGGCGGGGAATTAGATATGGGGATTCAGAGGTGGGGAATCAGAGGTGGTGAATCAGAGATGGGGAATCACAGGCGGGGAATCAGAGGCAGGGAATAGAACGCGGGGAATCAGAGGCAGGGAATCAGAGCTGGGGAATCAGAGGCGGGGAATCAGAGTTGGGGCATCAGAGGTGGGGAATTAGATATGGGGAAACAGAGGCGGGGAATCAGAGGCGGGGAAACAGAGGCGGGGAATCAGATATGGGGAATCAGAGGTGGGGAATCAGAGGCAGGGAATCAGATGTGCGGAATCAGAGATGGGGAATCAGAGGCAGGGAATCAGAATCAGAAGCGGGGAATTAGAGGCCGGGAATCAGAGGCCGGGAATCAGATGCTGGGAATAAGAGGCCGGGAATCAGAGGTGGGGAATCAGAGTCCGGGAATCAGAGATGGGGATTCAGAGGTGGGGAATCAGAGGTGGTGAATCAGAGATGGGGAATCACAAGGCGGGGAATCAGAGGCAGGGAATAGAACGCGGGGAATCAGAGGCAGGGAATCAGAGCTGGGGAATCAGAGGCGGGGAATCAGATATGGGGAAACAGAGGCGGGGAATCAGAGGCGGGGAAACAGAGGCGGGGAATCAGACATGGGGAATCGGATGCGGAGAATCAGAGGTGGGGAATCAGAGCTGGGGAATCAGAGGCGGGGAATCAGAGTTGGGGCATCAGAGGTGGGGAATTAGATGTGGGGAAACAGAGGCGGGGAATTAGAGGCCGGGAATCAGAGGCCGGGAATCAGATGCTGGGAATAAGAGGCCGGGAATCAGAGGTGGGGAATCAGAGTCCGGGAATCAGAGATGGGGATTCAGAGGCGGGGAATGAGATATGGAGAATCAGAGGCGGGGAATCAGAGGCGGGGAAACAGAGGTGGGGAATCAGATATGGGGAATCAGAGGTGGCGAATCAAAGGCGGTGAATCAGAGATGGGGAAACAGAGGCGGGGAATCAGAGGCGGGTAAACAGAGATGGGGAATCACATATGGGGAATCAGAGGCGGGGAAACAGAGGCAGGGAATCCGATATGGGGAATCAGAGGCGGGGAATCAGAGGTGGGGAATCATAGGCAGGGAATCGGATGTGCGGAATCAGAGATGGGGAATCAGAGGCCGGGAATCAGAGGTGGTGAATCAGAGATGGGGAATCTGAGGCGGTGAATCAGAGGTGCGCAATCAGAGGCGGGGAATCAGATATGGGGAATCAGAGGCGGGGAATCAGAGGCGGGGAAACAGAGGCGGGGAATCAGATATGGGGAATCAGATGTGGGGCATCAGAGGTTGTGAATCACAGATGGGGAATCAGAGGCGGGGAATCAGAGGCAGGGAATCAGACGCGGGGAATCAAATGCTGGGAATAAGAGGCCGGGAATCAGAGGTGGGGAATCAGAGTCCGGGAATCAGAGATGGGGATTCAGAGGCGGGGAATGAGATATGGAGAATCAGAGGCGGGGAATCAGAGGCGGGGAAACAGAGGTGGGGAATCAGATATGGGGAATCAGAGGTGGCGAATCAAAGGCGGTGAATCAGAGATGGGGAATCAGAGGCGGGGAATCAGAGGCAGGGAATCAGATGCGGGGAATCAGAGGCGGGGAATCAGAGCTGGCGAATCAGAGGCGGGGAATCAGAGGTGGGCAATCAGAGCCGGGGAATCAGATATGGGGAATCAGAGGCGGGGAATCAGAGGCGGGGAAACAGAGGCGGGGAATCAGATATGGGGAATCAGAGGTGGGGAATCAGAGGTTGTAAATCAGAGATGGGGAATCAAGGCGGGGAATCAGAGGCAGGGAATCAGACGCGGGGAATCAGAGGCGGGGATTCAGAGCTGGGGAATCAGAGGCGGGGAATCAGAGTTGGGGAATCAGAGGCAGGGAATCAGATATGGGGAATCAGAGGCGGGGAATCAGAGGCGGGGAAACAGAGGCGGGGAATCAGATATGGGGAATCAGAAGTGGGGAATCAGGGGCAGGGAATCAGTGGCAGGGAATCAGAGGCGGGGAATCAGAGGCGGGGAATCAGAGGCAGGGAATCAGACACGGGGAATCAGAGGCGGGGAATCAGAGGCGGGGAATCAGAGTTGGGGAATCAGAGGCGGGGAATCAGATATGGGGAAATAGAGGCGGGGAATCAGATATGGGGAATGAGAGGTGTGGAATCAGAAGTTGGGAATCAGAGGCAGGGAATCAGAGGCGGGGAAACAGAGGCGGGGAATCAGATATGGGGAATCAGAGGTGGCGAATCAAAGGCGGTGAAACAGAGATGGGGAATCAGGGCAGGGAATCAGAGGCAGGGAATCAGAGCTGGGGAAACAGAGGCGGGGAATCAGATATGGGGAATCAGAGGTGGGGAATCAGGGGCGGGGAATCAGTGGCAGGGAATCAGAGCTGGGGAATCAGAGGTGGGGAATCAGAGCTGGGGAAACAGAGGCGGGGAATCAGATATGGGGAATCAGAGGTGGGGAATCAGGGGCGGGGAATCAGTGGCAGGGAATCAGAGGCCGGGAATAAAAGGCGGGGAATCAGAGCTGTGGAATCAGAGGCCGGGAATCAGAGGCAGGGAAACAGAGGCAGGGAATCAGATATGGGGAATCAGAGGTGGGGAATTAGAGGTTGCGAATCAGAGGCAGGGACTCAGAGGCGGGGAATCAGAGGCGGGGAATCAGAGGCAGGGAATCGGATGTGCGGAATCAGAGATGGGGAATCAGAGGTGGGGATTCAGAGGTGGTGAATCAGAGAAGGGGAATCAGAGGCAGGGAATCAGACGCAGGGAATCAGAGGCGGGGAATCATAGCTGGCGAATTAGAGGAGGGGAATCAAAGTTGGGGAATCGGAGGGGGAATCAGATATGGGGAAACAGAGGCGGGGAATCAGAGGCGGGGAAACAGAGGCGGGGAATCATAGGCGGGGAATCAGAGATGGGGAATCAGAGGCGGGGAATCAGAGGCAGGGAATCGGATGCCGGAAATCAGAGGCGGGAAATCAGAGCTGGGGAATCAGAGGCGGGGAATCAGAGTTGGGGAATCAGAGGCGGCGAAGCAGATATGGGGAATCAGAGGCGGGGAATCAGATATGGGGAATCAGAGGCTGGGAATCAGAGCGGGGGAAACAGAGGCGGGGAATAAGATATGGGGAATTAGAGGTGGGGAATCAGTGGTGGGGAATCAGTGGCAGGGAATCAGAGGCGGGGAATCAGAGGCGGGGATTCAGAGGCAGGGAATCAGACACGGGGAATCAGAGGTGGGGAATCAGAGATGGGGAATCAGAGGCGGGGAATCAGAGGCAGGGAATCAGACGCGGGGAATCAGAGGCGGGGAATCAGAGCTGGGGAATCAGAGGTGGGGAATCAGAGTCGGGGAATCAGAGGCAGGGAATCGGATGTGCGGAATCAGAGATGGGGAATCAGAGGTGGGGAATCAGAGGCGGTGAATCAGAGATGGGGAATCAGAGGCGGGGAATCAGAGGCAGGAAATCAGACACGGGGATTCAGAGGCTGGGAATCAGACGGGGGGAATCAAAGGCGGGGAATCAGAGCTGGTGAATCAGAGGCAGGGAATCAGAGTTGGGGATTCAGAGGCGGGGAATCAGATATGGGGAAACAGAGGCGGGGAATCAGAGGCGGGCAAACAGAGGCGGGGAATTAGATATGGGGAATCAGAGGTGGGGAATCAGAGGTGGTGAATCAGAGATGGGGAATCACAGGCGGGGAATCAGAGGCAGGGAATAGAACGCGGGGAATCAGAGGCAGGGAATCAGAGCTGGGGAATCAGAGGCGGGGAATCAGAGTTGGGGCATCAGAGGTGGGGAATTAGATATGGGGAAACAGAGGCGGGGAATCAGAGGCGGGGAAACAGAGGCGGGGAATCAGATATGGGGAATCAGAGGTGGGGAATCAGATGCAGGGAATCAGATGTGCGGAATCAGAGATGGGGAATCAGAGGCAGGGAATCAGAATCAGAAGCGGGGAATTAGAGGCCGGGAATCAGAGGCCGGGAATCAGATGCTGGGAATAAGAGGCCGGGAATCAGAGGTGGGGAATCAGAGTCCGGGAATCAGAGATGGGGATTCAGAGGTGGGGAATCAGAGGTGGTGAATCAGAGATGGGGAATCACAAGGCGGGGAATCAGAGGCAGGGAATAGAACGCGGGGAATCAGAGGCAGGGAATCAGAGCTGGGGAATCAGAGGCGGGGTATCAGATATGGGGAAACAGAGGCGGGGAATCAGAGGCGGGGAAACAGAGGCGGGGAATCAGACATGGGGAATCGGATGCGGAGAATCAGAGGTGGGGAATCATAGCTGGGGAATCAGAGGCGGGGAATCAGAGTTGGGGCATCAGAGGTGGGGAATTAGATATGGGGAAACAGAGGCGGGGAATTAGAGGCCGGGAATCAGAGGCCGGGAATCAGATGCTGGGAATAAGAGGCCGGGAATCAGAGGTGGGGAATCAGAGTCCGGGAATCATAGATGGGGATTCAGAGGCGGGGAATGAGATATGGAGAATCAGAGGCGGGGAATCAGAGGCGGGGAAACAGAGGTGGGGAATCAGATATGGGGAATCAGAGGTGGCGAATCAAAGGCGGTGAATCAGAGATGGGGAAACAGAGGCGGGGAATCAGAGGCGGGTAAACAGAGGTGGGGAATCACATATGGGGAATCAGAGGCGGGGAAACAGAGGCAGGGAATCCGATATGGGGAATCAGAGGCGGGGAATCAGAGGTGGGGAATCATAGGCAGGGAATCGGATGTGCGGAATCAGAGATGGGGAATCAGAGGCCGGGAATCAGAGGTGGTGAATCAGAGATGGGGAATCTGAGGCGGTGAATCAGAGGTGCGCAATCAGAGGCGGGGAATCAGATATGGGGAATCAGAGGCGGGGAATCAAACGCGGGGAAACAGAGGCGGGGAATCAGATATGGGGAATCAGAGGTGGGGCATCAGAGGTTGTGAATCACAGATGGGGAATCAGAGGCGGGGAATCAGAGGCAGGGAATCAGACGCGGGGAATCAGAGCCGGGGATTCAGAGCTGGGGAATCAGAGGCGGGGAATCAGAGTTGGGGAATCAGAGGAGGGGAATCAGATATGGGGAAACAGAGGACGGGAATCAGAGGCAGGGAAACAGAGGCGGGGAATCAGATATGGGGAATCAGAGGTGGGGAATTAGAGGTTGCGAATCAGAGGCGGGGAATCAGAGGCGGGGAATCAGAGGCAGGGAATCGGATGTGCGGAATCAGAGATGGGGAATCAGAGGTGGGGATTCAGAGGTGGTGAATCAGAGAAGGGGAATCAGAGGCTGGGAATCATAGGCAGGGTATCAGACGCAGGGAATCAGAGGCGGGGAATCATAGCTGGCGGATTAGAGGAGGGGATTCAGAGTTGGGGAATCAGAGGCGGGGAATCAGATATGGGGAAACAGAGGCGGGGAATCAGAGGCGGGGAAACAGAGGCGGGGAATCAGATATGGGGAATCAGAGGTGGGGAATCAGGGGCAGGGAATCAGTGGCAGGGAATCAGACGCGGGGAATCAGAGGCGGGGAATCAGAGGCAGGTAATCAGACACGGGGAATCAGAGGCGGGGAATCAGAGATGGGGAATCAGAGGAGGGGAATCAGAGGCAGGGAATCGGATGCCGGAAATCAGAGGCGGGAAATCAGAGCTGGGGAATCAGAGGCGGGGAATCAGAGTTGGGGAATCAGAGGCGGCGAATAAGATATGGGGAAATAGAGGCGGGGAATCAGATATGGGGTATCAGAGGCGGGGAATCAGATATGGGGAATCAGAGGCTGGGAATCAGGGGGGGGAAACAGAGGCGGGGAATAAGATATGGGGAATCAGAGGTGGGGAATCAGGGGCGGGTAATCAGTGGCAGGGAATCAGAGGCGGGGAATCAGAGGCGGGGATTCAGAGGCAGGGAATCAGACACGGGGAATCAGAGGTGGGGAATCAGAGATGGGGAATCAGAGGCGGGGAATCAGAGGCAGGGAATCAGACGCGGGGAATCAGAGGCGGGGAATCAGAGCTGGGGAATCAGAGGTGGGGAATCAGAGTCGGGGAATCAGAGGCAGGGAATCGGATGTGCGGAATCAGAGATGGGGAATCAGAGGCGGTGAATCAGAGATGGGGAATCAGAGGCGGGGAATCAGAGGCAGGAAATCAGACACGGGGATTCAGAGGCTGGGAATCAGACGGGGGGAATCAAAGGCGGGGAATCAGAGCTTGTGAATCAGAGGCAGGGAATCAGAGTTGGGGATTCAGAGGCGGGGAATCAGATATGGGGAATCAGAGGTGGGGAATCAGAGGTGGTGAATCAGAGATGGGGAATCACAGGCGGGGAATCAGAGGCAGGGAATAGAACGCGGGGAATCAGAGGCAGGGAATCAGAGCTGGGGAATCAGAGGCGGGGAAACAGATATGGGGAAACAGAGGCGGGGAATCAGAGGCGGGGAAACAGAGGCGGGGAATCAGACATGGGGAATCGGATGCGGGGAATCAGAGGTGGGGAATCAGAGCTGGGGAATCAGAGGCGGGGAATCAGAGTTGGGGCATCAGAGGTGGGGAATTAGATATGGGGAAACGGAGGCGGGGAATTAGAGGCCGGGAATCAAAGGCCGGGAATCAGATGCTGGGAATAAGAGGCCGGGAATCAGAGGTGGGGAATCAGAGTCCGGGAATCAGAGATGGGGATTCAGAGGCGGGGAATGAGATATGGAGAATCAGAGGCGGGGAATCAGAGGCGGGGAAACAGAGGTGGGGAATCAGATATGGGGAATCAGAGGTGGCGAATCAAAGGCGGTGAATCAGAGATGGGGAAACAGAGGCGGGGAATCAGAAGCGGGTAAACAGAGGTGGGGAATCACATATGGGGAATCAGAGGCGGGGAAACAGAGACAGGGAATCCGATATGGGGAATCAGAGGCGGGGAATCTGAGGTGGGGAATCATAGGCAGGGAATTGGATGTGCGGAATCAGAGATGGGGAATCAGAGGCCGGGAATCAGAGGTGGTGAATCAGAGATGGGGAATCAGAGGCGGTGAATCAGAGGTGCACAATCAGAGGCGGGGAATCAGATATGGGGAATCAGAGGTGGGGAATCAGAGGCGGGGAAACAGAGGCGGGGAATCAGATATGGGGAATCAGAGGTGGGGCATCAGAGGTTGTGAATCACAGATGGGGAATCAGAGGCTGGGAATCAGAGGCAGCGAATCAGACGCGGGGAATCAGAGCCGGGGATTCAGAGCTGGGGAATCAGAGGCGGGGAATCAGAGTTGGGGAATCAGAGGCGGGGAATCAGATATGGGGAATCAGAGGCAGGGAATCAGAGGCGGGAAAACAGAGGCGGGGAATCAGATATGGGGAATCAGAGGTGGGGAATCAGGGGCAGGGAATCAGTGGCAGGGAATCAGACGCGGGGAATCAGAGGCGGGGAATCAGAGGCAGGGAATCAGACACGGGGAATCAGAGGCGGGGAATCAGAGATGGGGAATCAGAGGCGGGGAATCAGAGGCAGGGAATCGGATGCCGGGAATCAGAGGCGGGAAATCAGAGCTGGGGAATCAGAGGCGGGGAATCAGAGTTGGGGAATCAGAGGCGGCGAAGCAGATATGGGGAAATAGAGGCGGGGAATCAGATATGGGGAATCAGAGGCAGGGAATCAGATATGGGGAATCAGAGGCTGGGAATCAGAGGGGGGGAAACAGAGGCGGGGAATAAGATATGGGGAATCAGAGGTGGGGAATCAGGGGCGGGGAATCAGTTGCAGGGAATCAGAGGCGGAGAATCAGAGGCGGGGAATCAGAGGCAGGGAATCAGACACGGGGAATCAGAGGTGGGGAATCAGAGATGGGGAATCAGAGGCGGGGAATCAGAGGCAGGGAATGAGACGCGGGGAATCATAGGCGGGGAATAAGAGCTGGGGAATCAGAGGTGGGGAATCAGAGTCGGGGAATCAGAGGCAGGGAATCGGATGTGCGGAATCAGAAATGGGGAGTCAGAGGTGGGGAATCAGAGGCGGTGAATCAGAGATGGGGAATCAGAGGCGGGGAATCAGAGGCAGGAAATCAGACACGGGGATTCAGAGGCTGGGAATCAGACGGGGGGAATCAAAGGCGGGGAATCAGAGCTGGTGAATCAGAGGCAGGGAATCAGAGTTGGGGATTCAGAGGCGGGGAATCAGATATGTGGAAACAGAGGCGGGGAATCAGAGGCGGGCAAACAGAGGCGGGGAATTAGATATGGGGAATAAGAGGTGGGGAATCAGAGGTGGTGAATCAGAGATGGGGAATCACAGGCGGGGAATGAGAGGCAGGGAATGGAACGCGGGGAATCAGAGGCAGGGAATCAGAGCTGGGGAATCAGAGGCGGGGAATCAGATATGGGGAAACAGAGGCGGGGAATCAGAGGCGGGGAAACAGAGGCGGGGAATCAGACATGGGGAATCGGATGCAGGGAATCAGAGGTGGGGAATCAGAGCTGGGGAATCAGAGGCGGGGAATCAGAGTTGGGGCATCAGAGGTGGGGAATTAGATATGGGGAAACAGAGGCGGGGAATCAGAGGTGGGGAAACAGAGGCGGGGAATCAGATATGGGGAATCAGAGGTGGGGAATCATAGGCAGGGAATCGGATGTGCGGAATCAGATATGGGGAATTAAAGGTGGGGAATCAGGGGCAGGGAATCAGTGGCAGGGAATCAGAGGCGGGAAAACAGAGGCGGGGAATCAGATATGGGGAATCAGAGGTGGGGAATCAGGGGCAGGGAATCAGTGGCAGGGAATCAGACGCGGGGAATCAGAGGCGGGGAATCAGAGGCAGGGAATCAGACACGGGGAATCAGAGGCGGGGAATCAGAGATGGGGAATCAGAGGCGGGGAATCAGAGGCAGGGAATCGGATGCCGGGAATCAGAGGCGGGAAATCAGAGCTGGGGAATCAGAGGCGGGGCATCAGAGTTGGGGAATCAGAGGCGGCGAAGCAGATATGGGGAAATAGAGGCGGGGAATCAGATATGGGGAATCAGAGGCAGGGAATCAGATATGGGGAATCAGAGGCTGGGAATCAGAGGGGGGGAAACAGAGGCGGGGAATAAGATATGGGGAATCAGAGGTGGGGAATCAGGGGCGGGGAATCAGTGGCAGGGAATCAGAGGTGGGGAATCAGAGGCGGGGAATCAGAGGCATGGAATCAGACACGGGGAATCAGAGGTGGGGAATCAGAGATGGGGAATCAGAGGCGGGGAATCAGAGGCAGGGAATCGGACACGGGGAATCAGAGGCGGGGAATAAGAGGCGGGGAAACAGAGGCGGGGAATCAGATATGGGGAATCAGAGGTGGGGAATCAGAGGCAGGGAATCAGATGTGCGGAATCAGAGATGGGGAATCAGAGGCAGGGAATCAGAATCAGAAGCGGGGAATTAGAGGCCGGGAATCAGAGGCCGGGAATCAGATATGGGGAATTAAAGGTGGGGAATCAGGGGCAGGGAATCAGTGGCAGGGAATCAGAGGCGGGAAAACAGAGGCGGGGAATCAGATATGGGGAATCAGAGGTGGGGAATCAGGGGCAGGGAATCAGTGGCAGGGAATCAGACGCGGGGAATCAGAGGCGGGGAATCAGAGGCAGGGAATCAGACACGGGGAATCAGAGGCGGGGAATCAGAGATGGGGAATCAGAGGCGGGGAATCAGAGGCAGGGAATCGGATGCCGGGAATCAGAGGCGGGAAATCAGAGCTGGGGAATCAGAGGCGGGGCATCAGAGTTGGGGAATCAGAGGCGGCGAAGCAGATATGGGGAAATAGAGGCGGGGAATCAGATATGGGGAATCAGAGGCAGGGAATCAGATATGGGGAATCAGAGGCTGGGAATCAGAGGGGGGGAAACAGAGGCGGGGAATAAGATATGGGGAATCAGAGGTGGGGAATCAGGGGCGGGGAATCAGTGGCAGGGAATCAGAGGTGGGGAATCAGAGGCGGGGAATCAGAGGCATGGAATCAGACACGGGGAATCAGAGGTGGGGAATCAGAGATGGGGAATCAGAGGCGGGGAATCAGAGGCAGGGAATCGGACACGGGGAATCAGAGGCGGGGAATAAGAGCTGGGGAATCAGAGGTGGGGAACCAGAGTCGGGGAATCAGAGGCAGGGAATCGGATGTGCAGAATCAGAAATGGGGAATCAGAGGTGGGGAATCAGAGGCGGTGAATCAGAGATGGGGAATCAGAGGCGGGGAATCAGAGGCAAGAATTCAGACACGGGGATTCAGAGGCTGGGAATCAGACGGGGGGAATCAAAGGCGGGGAATCAGAGCTGGTGAATCAGAGGCAGGGAATCAGAGTTGGGGATTCAGAGGTGGGGAATCAGATATGGGGAAACAGAGGCGGGGAATCAGAGGCGGGCAAACAGAGGCGGGGAATTAGATATGGGGAATCAGAGGTGGGGAATCAGAGGTGGTGAATCAGAGATGGGGAATCACAGGCGGGGAATCAGAGGCAGGGAATGGAACGCGGGGAATCAGAGGCAGGGAATCAGAGCTGGGGAATCAGAGGCGGGGAATCAGATATGGGGAAACAGAGGCGGGGAATCAGAGGCGGGGAAACAGAGGCGGGGAATCAGACATGGGGAATCGGATGCAGGGAATCAGAGGTGGGGAATCAGAGCTGGGGAATCAGAGGCGGGGAATCAGAGTTGGGGCATCAGAGGTGGGGAATTAGATATGGGGAAACAGAGGCGGGGAATCAGAGGCGGGGAAACAGAGGCTGGGAATCAGATATGGGGAATCAGAGGTGGGGAATCAGAGGCAGGGAATCAGATGTGCGGAATCAGAGATGGGGAATCAGAGGCAGGGAATCAGAATCAGAAGCGGGAAATCAGAGGCCGGGAATCAGAGGCCGGGAATCAAATGCTGGGAATAAGAGGCCGGGAATCAGAGGTGGGGAATCAGAGTCCGGGAATCAGAGATGGGGATTCAGAGGCGGGGAATGAGATATGGAGAATCAGAGGCGGGGAATCAGAGGCGGGGAAACAGAGGTGGGGAATCAGATATGGGGAATCAGAGGTGGCGAATCAAATGCGGTGAATCAGAGATGGGGAATCAGAGGCGGGGAATCAGAGGCAGGGAATCAGATGCGGGGAATCAGAGGCGGGGAATCAGAGCTGGCGAATCAGAGGCGGGGAATCAGAGGTGGGCAATCAGAGCCGGGGAATCAGATATGGGGAATCAGAGGCGGGGAATCAGAGGCGGGGAAACAGAGGCGGGGAATCAGATATGGGGAATCAGAGGTGGGGAATCAGAGGTTGTAAATCAGAGATGGGGAATCAAGGCGGGGAATCAGAGGCAGGGAATCAGACGCGGGGAATCAGAGGCGGGGATTCAGAGCTGGGGAATCAGAGGCGGGGAATCAGATTTGGGGAATCAGAGGCAGGGAATCAGATATGGGGAATCAGAGGCGGGGAATCAGAGGCGGGGAAACAGAGGCGGGGAATCAGATATGGGGAATCAGAAGTGGGGAATCAGGGGCAGGGAATCAGTGGCAGGGAATCAGAGGCGGGGAATCAGAGGCGGGGAATCAGAGGCAGGGAATCAGACACGGGGAATCAGAGGCGGGGAATCAGAGGCGGGGAATCAGAGTTGGGGAATCAGAGGCGGGGAATCAGATATGGGGAAATAGAGGCGGGGAATCAGATATGGGGAATGAGAGGTGTGGAATCAGAAGTTGGGAATCAGAGGCAGGGAATCAGAGGCGGGGAAACAGAGGCGGGGAATCAGTTATGGGGAATCAGAGGTGGCGAATCAAAGGCGGTGAAACAGAGATGGGGAATCAGGGCAGGGAATCAGAGGCAGGGAATCAGAGCTGGGGAAACAGAGGCGGGGAATCAGATATGGGGAATCAGAGGTGGGGAATCAGGGGCGGGGAATCAGTGGCAGGGAATCAGAGCTGGGGAATCAGAGGTGGGGAATCAGAGCTGGGGAAACAGAGGCGGGGAATCAGATATGGGGAATCAGAGGTGGGGAATCAGGGGCGGGGAATCAGTGGCAGGGAATCAGAGGCCGGGAATAAAAGGCGGGGAATCAGAGCTGTGGAATCAGAGGCCGGGAATCAGAGGCAGGGAAACAGAGGCGGGGAATCAGATATGGGGAATCAGAGGTGGGGAATTAGAGGTTGCGAATCAGAGGCAGGGAATCAGAGGCGGGGAATCAGAGGCGGGGAATCAGAGGCAGGGAATCGGATGTGCGGAATCAGAGATGGGGAATCAGAGGTGGGGATTCAGAGGTGGTGAATCAGAGAAGGGGAATCAGAGGCAGGGAATCAGACGCAGGGAATCAGAGGCGGGGAATCATAGCTGGCGAATTAGAGGAGGGGAATCAAAGTTGGGGAATCAGAGGGGGAATCAGATATGGGGAAACAGAGGCGGGGAATCAGAGGCGGGGAAACAGAGGCGGGGAATCATAGGCGGGGAATCAGAGATGGGGAATCAGAGGCGGGGAATCAGAGGCAGGGAATCGGATGCCGGAAATCAGAGGCGGGAAATCAGAGCTGGGGAATCAGAGGCGGGGAATCAGAGTTGGGGAATCAGAGGCGGCGAAGCAGATATGGGGAATCAGAGGCGGGGAATCAGATATGGGGAATCAGAGGCTGGGAATCAGAGCGGGGGAAACAGAGGCGGGGAATAAGATATGGGGAATTAGAGGTGGGGAATCAGTGGTGGGGAATCAGTGGCAGGGAATCAGAGGCGGGGAATCAGAGGCGGGGATTCAGAGGCAGGGAATCAGACACGGGGAATCAGAGGTGGGGAATCAGAGATGGGGAATCAGAGGCGGGGAATCAGAGGCAGGGAATCAGACGCGGGGAATCAGAGGCGGGGAATCAGAGCTGGGGAATCAGAGGTGGGGAATCAGAGTCGGGGAATCAGAGACAGGGAATCGGATGTGCGGAATCAGAGATGGGGAATCAGAGGTGGGGAATCAGAGGCGGTGAATCAGAGATGGGGAATCAGAGGCGGGGAATCAGAGGCAGGAAATCAGACACGGGGATTCAGAGGCTGGGAATCAGACGGGGGAATCAAAGGCGGGGAATCAGAGCTGGTGAATCAGAGGCAGGGAATCAGAGTTGGGGATTCAGAGGCGGGGAATCAGATATGGGGAAACAGAGGCGGGGAATCAGAGGCGGGCAAACAGAGGCGGGGAATTAGATATGGGGAATCAGAGGTGGGGAATCAGAGGTGGTGAATCAGAGATGGGGAATCACAGGCGGGGAATCAGAGGCAGGGAATAGAACGCGGGGAATCAGAGGCAGGGAATCAGAGCTGGGGAATCAGAGGCGGGAAATCAGAGTTGGGGCATCAGAGGTGGGGAATTAGATATGGGGAAACAGAGGCGGGGAATCAGAGGCGGGGAAACAGAGGCGGGGAATCAGATATGGGGAATCAGAGGTGGGGAATCAGAGGCAGGGCATCAGATGTGCGGAATCAGAGATGGGGAATCAGAGGCAGGGAATCAGAATCAGAAGCGGGGAATTAGAGGCCGGGAATCAGAGGCCGGGAATCAGATGCTGGGAATAAGAGGCCGGGAATCAGAGGTGGGGAATCAGAGTCCGGGAATCAGAGATGGGGATTCAGAGGTGGAGAATCAGAGGTGGTGAATCAGAGATGGGGAATCACAAGGCGGGGAATCAGAGGCAGGGAATAGAACGCGGGGAATCAGAGGCAGGGAATCAGAGCTGGGGAATCAGAGGCGGGGAATCAGATATGGGGAAACAGAGGCGGGGAATCAGAGGCGGGGAAACAGAGGCGGGGAATCAGACATGGGGAATCGGATGCGGAGAATCAGAGGTGGGGAATCAGAGCTGGGGAATCAGAGGCGGGGAATCAGAGTTGGGGCATCAGAGGTGGGGAATTAGATATGGGGAAACAGAGGCGGGGAATTAGAGGCCGGGAATCAGAGGCCGGGAATCAGATGCTGGGAATAAGAGGCCGGGAATCAGAGGTGGGGAATCAGAGTCCGGGAATCAGAGATGGGGATTCAGAGGCGGGGAATGAGATATGGAGAATCAGAGGCGGGGAATCAGAGGCGGGGAAACAGAGGTGGGGAATCAGATATGGGGAATCAGAGGTGGCGAATCAAAGGCGGTGAATCAGAGATGGGGAAACAGAGGCGGGGAATCAGAGGCGGGTAAACAGAGGTGGGGAATCACATATGGGGAATCAGAGGCGGGGAAACAGAGGCAGGGAATCCGATATGGGGAATCAGAGGCGGGGAATCAGAGGTGGGGAATCATAGGCAGGGAATCGGATGTGCGGAATCAGAGATGGGGAATCAGAGGCCGGGAATCAGAGGTGGTGAATCAGAGATGGGGAATCTGAGGCGGTGAATCAGAGGTGCGCAATCAGAGGCGGGGAATCAGATATGGGGAATCAGAGGCGGGGAATCAGAGGCGGGGAAACAGAGGCGGGGAATAAGATATGGGGAATCAGAGGTGGGGCATCAGAGGTTGTGAATCACAGATGGGGAATCAGAGGCGGGGAATCAGAGGCAGGGAATCAGACGCGGGGAATCAAATGCTGGGAATAAGAGGCCGGGAATCAGAGGTGGGGAATCAGAGTCCGGGAATCAGAGATGGGGATTCAGAGGCGGGGAATGAGATATGGAGAATCAGAGGCGGGGAATCAGAGGCGGGGAAACAGAGGTGGGGAATCAGATATGGGGAATCAGAGGTGGCGAATCAAAGGCGGTGAATCAGAGATGGGGAATCAGAGGAGGGGAATCAGAGGCAGGGAATCAGATGCGGGGAATCAGAGGCGGGGAATCAGAGCTGGCGAATCAGAGGCGGGGAATCAGAGGTGGGCAATCAGAGCCGGGGAATCAGATATGGGGAATCAGAGGCGGGGAATCAGAGGCGGGGAAACAGAGGCGGGGAATCAGATATGGGGAATCAGAGGTGGGGAATCAGAGGTTGTAAATCAGAGATGGGGAATCAAGGCGGGGAATCAGAGGCAGGGAATCAGACGCGGGGAATCAGAGGCGGGGATTCAGAGCTGGGGAATCAGAGGCGGGGAATCAGAGTTGGGGAATCAGAGGCAGGGAATCAGATATGGGGAATCAGAGGCGGGGAATCAGAGGCGGGGAAACAGAGGCGGGGAATCAGATATGGGGAATCAGAAGTGGGGAATCAGGGGCAGGGAATCAGTGGCAGGGAATCAGAGGCGGGGAATCAGAGGCGGGGAATCAGAGGCAGGGAATCAGACACGGGGAATCAGAGGCGGGGAATCAGAGGCGGGGAATCAGAGGCAGGGAATCAGATGTGCGGAATCAGAGATGGGGAATCAGAGGCTGGGAATCAGAATCAGAAGCGGGGAATTAGAGGCCGGGAATCAGAGGCCGGGAATCAGATGCTGGGAATAAGAGGCCGGGAATCAGAGGTGGGGAATCAGAGTCCGGGAATCAGAGATGGGGATTCAGAGGTGGGGAATCAGAGGTGGTGAATCAGAGATGGGGAATCACAAGGCGGGGAATCAGAGGCAGGGAATAGAACGCGGGGAATCAGAGGCAGGGAATCAGAGCTGGGGAATCAGAGGCGGGGAATCAGATATTGGGAAACAGAGGCGGGGAATCAGAGGCGGGGAAACAGAGGCGGGGAATCAGACATGGGGAATCGGATGCGGAGAATCAGAGGTGGGGAATCAGAGCTGGGGAATCAGAGGCGGGGAATCAGAGTTGGGGCATCAGAGGTGAGGAATTAGATATGGGGAAACAGAGGCGGGGAATTAGAGGCCGGGAATCAGAGGCCGGGAATCAGATGCTGGGAATAAGAGGCCGGGAATCAGAGGTGGGGAATCAGAGTCCGGGAATCAGAGATGGGGATTCAGAGGCGGGGAATGAGATATGGAGAATCAGAGGCGGGGAATCAGAGGCGGGGAAACAGAGGTGGGGAATCAGATATGGGGAATCAGAGGTGGCGAATCAAAGGCGGTGAATCAGAGATGGGGAAACAGAGGCGGGGAATCAGAGGCGGGTAAACAGAGGTGGGGAATCACATATGGGGAATCAGAGGCGGGGAAACAGAGGCAGGGAATCCGATATGGGGAATCAGAGGCGGGGAATCAGAGGTGGGGAATCATAGGCAGGGAATCGGATGTGCGGAATCAGAGATGGGGAATCAGAGGCCGGGAATCAGAGGTGGTGAATCAGAGATGGGGAATCTGAGGCAGTGAATCAGAGGTGCGCAATCAGAGGCGGGGAATCAGATATGGGGAATCAGAGGCGGGGAATCAGAGGCGGGGAAACAGAGGCGGGGAATCAGATATGGGGAATCAGAGGTGGGGCATCAGAGGTTGTGAATCACAGATGGGGAATCAGAGGCGGGGAATCAGAGGCAGGGAATCAGACGCGGGGAATCAAATGCTGGGAATAAGAGGCCGGGAATCAGAGGTGGGGAATCAGAGTCCGGGAATCAGAGATGGGGATTCAGAGGCGGGGAATGAGATATGGAGTATCAGAGGCGGGGAATCAGAGGCGGGGAAACAGAGGTGGGGAATCAGATATGGGGAATCAGAGGTGGCGAATCAAAGGCGGTGAATCAGAGATGGGGAATCAGAGGCGGGGAATCAGAGGCAGGGAATCAGATGCGGGGAATCAGAGGCGGGGAATCAGAGCTGGCGAATCAGAGGCGGGGAATCAGAGGTGGGCAATCAGGGCCGGGGAATCAGATATGGGGAATCAGAGGCGGGGAATCAGAGGCGGGGAAACAGAGGCGGGGAATCAGATATGGGGAATCTGAGGTGGGGAATCAGAGGTTGTAAATCAGAGATGGGGAATCAAGGCGGGGAATCAGAGGCAGGGAATCAGACGCGGGGAATCAGAGGCGGGGATTCAGAGCTGGGGAATCAGAGGCGGGGAATCAGAGTTGGGGAATCAGAGGCAGGGAATCAGATATGGGGAATCAGAGGCGGGGAATCAGAGGCGGGGAAACAGAGGCGGGGAATCAGATATGGGGAATCAGAAGTGGGGAATCAGGGGCAGGAAATCAGTGGCAGGGAATCAGAGGCGGGGAATCAGAGGCGGGGAATCAGAGGCGGGGAATCAGAGGCGGGGAATCAGAGTTGGGGAATCAGAGGCAGGGAATCAGATATGGGGAAATAGAGGCGGGGAATCAGATATGGGGAATGAGAGGTGTGGAATCAGAAGTTGGGAATCAGAGGCAGGGAATCAGAGGCGGGGAAACAGAGGCGGGGAATCAGATATGGGGAATCAGAGGTGGCGAATCAAATGCGGTGAAACAGAGATGGGGAATCAGGGCAGGGAATCAGAGGCAGGGAATCAGAGCTGGGGAAACAGAGGCGGGGAATCAGATATGGGGAATCAGAGGTGGGGAATCAGGGGCGGGGAATCAGTGGCAGGGAATCAGAGCTGGGGAATCAGAGGTGGGGAATCAGAGCTGGGGAAACAGAGGCGGGGAATCAGATATGGGGAATCAGAGGTGGGGAATCAGGGGCGGGGAATCAGTGGCAGGGAATCAGTGGCCGGGAATAAAAGGCGGGGAATCAGAGCTGTGGAATCAGAGGCCGGGAATCAGAGGTGGGGAATCAGAGTCCGGGAATCAGAGATGGGGATTCAGAGGTGGGGAATCAGAGGTGGTGAATCAGAGATGGGGAATCACAAGGCGGGGAATCAGAGGCAGGGAATAGAACGCGGGGAATCAGAGGCAGGGAATCAGAGCTGGGGAATCAGAGGCGGGGAATCAGATATTGGGAAACAGAGGCGGGGAATCAGAGGCGGGGAAACAGAGGCGGGGAATCAGACATGGGGAATCGGATGCGGAGAATCAGAGGTGGGGAATCAGAGCTGGGGAATCAGAGGCGGGGAATCAGAGTTGGGGCATCAGAGGTGAGGAATTAGATATGGGGAAACAGAGGCGGGGAATTAGAGGCCGGGAATCAGAGGCCGGGAATCAGATGCTGGGAATAAGAGGCCGGGAATCAGAGGTGGGGAATCAGAGTCCGGGAATCAGAGATGGGGATTCAGAGGCGGGGAATGAGATATGGAGAATCAGAGGCGGGGAATCAGAGGCGGGGAAACAGAGGTGGGGAATCAGATATGGGGAATCAGAGGTGGCGAATCAAAGGCGGTGAATCAGAGATGGGGAAACAGAGGCGGGGAATCAGAGGCGGGTAAACAGAGGTGGGGAATCACATATGGGGAATCAGAGGCGGGGAAACAGAGGCAGGGAATCCGATATGGGGAATCAGAGGCGGGGAATCAGAGGTGGGGAATCATAGGCAGGGAATCGGATGTGCGGAATCAGAGATGGGGAATCAGAGGCCGGGAATCAGAGGTGGTGAATCAGAGATGGGGAATCTGAGGCAGTGAATCAGAGGTGCGCAATCAGAGGCGGGGAATCAGATATGGGGAATCAGAGGCGGGGAATCAGAGGCGGGGAAACAGAGGCGGGGAATCAGATATGGGGAATCAGAGGTGGGGCATCAGAGGTTGTGAATCACAGATGGGGAATCAGAGGCGGGGAATCAGAGGCAGGGAATCAGACGCGGGGAATCAAATGCTGGGAATAAGAGGCCGGGAATCAGAGGTGGGGAATCAGAGTCCGGGAATCAGAGATGGGGATTCAGAGGCGGGGAATGAGATATGGAGAATCAGAGGCGGGGAATCAGAGGCGGGGAAACAGAGGTGGGGAATCAGATATGGGGAATCAGAGGTGGCGAATCAAAGGCGGTGAATCAGAGATGGGGAATCAGAGGCGGGGAATCAGAGGCAGGGAATCAGATGCGGGGAATCAGAGGCGGGGAATCAGAGCTGGCGAATCAGAGGCGGGGAATCAGAGGTGGGCAATCAGGGCCGGGGAATCAGATATGGGGAATCAGAGGCGGGGAATCAGAGGCGGGGAAACAGAGGCGGGGAATCAGATATGGGGAATCTGAGGTGGGGAATCAGAGGTTGTAAATCAGAGATGGGGAATCAAGGCGGGGAATCAGAGGCAGGGAATCAGACGCGGGGAATCAGAGGCGGGGATTCAGAGCTGGGGAATCAGAGGCGGGGAATCAGAGTTGGGGAATCAGAGGCAGGGAATCAGATATGGGGAATCAGAGGCGGGGAATCAGAGGCGGGGAAACAGAGGCGGGGAATCAGATATGGGGAATCAGAAGTGGGGAATCAGGGGCAGGAAATCAGTGGCAGGGAATCAGAGGCGGGGAATCAGAGGCGGGGAATCAGAGGCAGGGAATCAGACACGGGGAATCAGAGGCGGGGAATCAGAGGCGGGGAATCAGAGTTGGGGAATCAGAGGCAGGGAATCAGATATGGGGAAATAGAGGCGGGGAATCAGATATGGGGAATGAGAGGTGTGGAATCAGAAGTTGGGAATCAGAGGCAGGGAATCAGAGGCGGGGAAACAGAGGCGGGGAATCAGATATGGGGAATCAGAGGTGGCGAATCAAATGCGGTGAAACAGAGATGGGGAATCAGGGCAGGGAATCAGAGGCAGGGAATCAGAGCTGGGGAAACAGAGGCGGGGAATCAGATATGGGGAATCAGAGGTGGGGAATCAGGGGCGGGGAATCAGTGGCAGGGAATCAGAGCTGGGGAATCAGAGGTGGGGAATCAGAGCTGGGGAAACAGAGGCGGGGAATCAGATATGGGGAATCAGAGGTGGGGAATCAGGGGCGGGGAATCAGTGGCAGGGAATCAGTGGCCGGGAATAAAAGGCGGGGAATCAGAGCTGTGGAATCAGAGGCCGGGAATCAGAGGCAGGGAAACAGAGGCGGGGAATCAGATATGGGGAATCAGAGGTGGGGAATTAGAGGTTGCGAATCAGAGGCAGGGAATCAGAGGCGGGGAATCAGAGGCGGGGAATCAGAGGCAGGGAATCGGATGTGCGGAATCAGAGATGGGGAATCAGAGGTGGGGATTCAGAGGTGGTGAATCAGAGAAGGGGAATCAGAGGCAGGGAATCAGACGCAGGGAATCAGAGGCGGGGAATCATAGCTGGCGAATTAGAGGAGGGGAATCAAAGTTGGGGAATCAGAGGGGGAATCAGATATGGGGAAACAGAGGCGGGGAATCAGAGGCGGGGAAACAGAGGCGGGGAATCATAGGCGGGGAATCAGAGATGGGGAATCAGAGGCGGGGAATCAGAGGCAGGGAATCGGATGCCGGAAATCAGAGGCGGGAAATCAGAGCTGGGGAATCAGAGGCGGGGAATCAGAGTTGGGGAATCAGAGGCGGCGAAGCAGATATGGGGAATCAGAGGCGGGGAATCAGATATGGGGAATCAGAGGCTGGGAATCAGAGCGGGGGAAACAGAGGCGGGGAATAAGATATGGGGAATTAGAGGTGGGGAATCAGTGGTGGGGAATCAGTGGCAGGGAATCAGAGGCGGGGAATCAGAGGCGGGGATTCAGAGGCAGGGAATCAGACACGGGGAATCAGAGGTGGGGAATCAGAGATGGGGAATCAGAGGCGGGGAATCAGAGGCAGGGAATCAGACGCGGGGAATCAGAGGCGGGGAATCAGAGCTGGGGAATCAGAGGTGGGGAATCAGAGTCGGGGAATCAGAGGCAGGGAATCGGATGTGCGGAATCAGAGATGGGGAATCAGAGGTGGGGAATCAGAGGCGGTGAATCAGAGATGGGGAATCAGAGGCGGGGAATCAGAGGCAGGAAATCAGACACGGGGATTCAGAGGCTGGGAATCAGACGGGGGGAATCAAAGGCGGGGAATCAGAGCTGGTGAATCAGAGGCAGGGAATCAGAGTTGGGGATTCAGAGGCGGGGAATCAGATATGGGGAAACAGAGGCGGGGAATCAGAGGCGGGCAAACAGAGGCGGGGAATTAGATATGGGGAATCAGAGGTGGGGAATCAGAGGTGGTGAATCAGAGATGGGGAATCACAGGCGGGGAATCAGAGGCAGGGAATAGAACGCGGGGAATCAGAGGCAGGGAATCAGAGCTGGGGAATCAGAGGCGGGGAATCAGATATGGGGAAACAGAGGCGGGGAATCAGAGGCGGGGAAACAGAGGCGGGGAATCAGACATGGGGAATCGGATGCGGGGAATCAGAGGTGGGGAATCAGAGCTGGGGAATCAGAGGCGGGGAATCAGAGTTGGGGCATCAGAGGTGGGGAATTAGATATGGGGAAACAGAGGCGGGGAATTAGAGGCCGGGAATCAGAGGCCGGGAATCAGATGCTGGTAATAAGAGGCCGGGAATCAGAGGTGGGGAATCAGAGTCCGGGAATCAGAGATGGGGATTCAGAGGCGGGGAATGAGATATGGAGAATCAGAGGCAGGGAATCAGAGGCGGGGAAACAGAGGTGGGGAATCAGATATGGGAAATCAGAGGTGGCGAATCAAAGGCGGTGAATCAGAGATGGGGAAACAGAGGCGGGGAATCAGAGGCGGGTAAACAGAGGTGGGGAATCACATATAGGGAATCAGAGGCGGGGAAACAGAGACAGGGAATCCGATATGGGGAATCAGAGGCGGGGAATCAGAGGTGGGGAATCATAGGCAGGGAATCGGATGTGCGGAATCAGAGATGGGGAATCAGAGGCCGGGAATCAGAGGTGGTGAATCAGAGATGGGGAATCAGAGGCGGTGAATCAGAGGTGCACAATCAGAGGCGGGGAATCAGATATGGGGAATCAGAGGCGGGGAATCAGAGGCGGGGAAACAGAGGCGGGGAATCAGATATGGGGAATCAGAGGTGGGGCATCAGAGGTTGTGAATCACAGATGGGGAATCAGAGGCGGGGAATCAGAGGCAGGGAATCAGACGCGGGGAATCAGAGCCGGGGATTCAGAGCTGGGGAATCAGAGGCGGGGAATCAGAGTTGGGGAATCAGAGGCGGGGAATCAGATATGGGGAATCAGAGGCAGGGAATCAGAGGCGGGAAAACAGAGGCGGGGAATCAGATATGGGGAATCAGAGGTGGGGAATCAGGGGCAGGGAATCAGTGGCAGGGAATCAGACGCAGGGAATCAGAGGCGGGGAATCAGAGGCAGGGAATCAGACACGGGGAATCAGAGGCGGGGAATCAGAGATGGGGAATCAGAGGCGGGGAATCAGAGGCAGGGAATCGGATGCCGGGAATCAGAGGCGGGAAATCAGAGCTGGGGAATCAGAGGCGGGGCATCAGAGTTGGGGAATCAGAGGCGGCGAAGCAGATATGGGGAAATAGAGGCGGGGAATCAGATATGGGGAATCAGAGGCAGGGAATCAGATATGGGGAATCAGAGGCAGGGAATCAGATATGGGGAATCAGAGGCTGGGAATCAGAGGGGGGGAAACAGAGACGGGGAATAAGATATGGGGAATCAGAGGTGGGGAATCAGGGGCGGGGAATCAGTGGCAGGGAATCAGAGGCGGGGAATCAGAGGCGGGGAATCAGAGGCAGGGAATCAGACACGGGGAATCAGAGGTGGGGAATCAGAGATGGGGAATCAGAGGCGGGGAATAAGAGGCAGGGAATCAGACACGGGGAATCAGAGGCGGGGAATAAGAGCTGGGGAATCAGAGGTGGGGAATCAGAGTCGGGGAATCAGAGGCAGGGAATCGGGTGTGCGGAATCAGAAATGGGGAATCAGAGGTGGGGAATCAGAGGCGGTGAATCAGAGATGGGGAATCAGAGGCGGGGAATCAGAGGCAGGAATTCAGACACGGGGATTCAGAGGCTGGGAATCAGACGGGGGGAATGAAAGGCGGGGAATCAGAGCTGGTGAATCAGAGGCAGGGAATCAGAGTTGGGGATTCAGAGGCGGGGAATCAGATATGGGGAAACAGAGGCGGGGAATCAGAGGCGGGCAAACAGAGGCAGGGAATTAGATATGGGGAATCAGAGGTGGGGAATCAGAGGTGGTGAATCAGAGATGGGGAATCACAGGCGGGGAATCAGAGGCAGGGAATGGAACGCGGGGAATCAGAGGCAGGGAATCAGAGCTGGGGAATCAGAGGCGGGGAATCAGATATGGGGAAACAGAGGCGGGGAATCAGAGGCGGGGAAACAGAGGCGGGGAATCAGACATGGGGAATCGGATGCAGGGAATCAGAGGTGGGGAATCAGAGCTGGGGAATCAGAGGCGGGGAATCAGTGTTGGGGCATCAGAGGTGGGGAATTAGATATGGGGAAACAGAGGCGGGGAATCAGAGGCGGGGAAACAGAGGCGGGGAATCAGATATGGGGAATCAGAGGTGGGGAATCAGAGGCAGGGAATCAGATGTGCGGAATCAGAGATGGGGAATCAGAGGCAGGGAATCAGAATCAGAAGTGGGGAATCAGAGGCCGGGAATCAGAGGCCGGGATTCAAATGCTGGGAATAAGAGGCCGGGAATCAGAGGTGGGGAATCAGAGTCCGGGAATCAGAGATGGGGATTGAGAGGCGGGGAATGAGATATGGAGAATCAGAGGTGGGGAATCAGAGGCGGGGAAACAGAGGTGGGGAATCAGATATGGGGAATCAGAGGTGGCGAATCAAAGGCGGTGAATCAGAGATGGGGAATCAGAGGCGGGGAATCAGAGGCAGGGAATCAGATGCGGGGAATCAGAGGCGGGGAATCAGAGCTGGCGAATCAGAGGCGGGGAATCAGAGGTGGGCAATCAGAGCCGGGGAATCATATATGGGGAATCAGAGGCGGGGAATCAGAGGCGGGGAAACAGAGGCGGGGAATCAGATATGGGGAATCAGAGGTGGGGAATCAGAGGTTGTAAATCAGAGATGGGGAATCAAGGCGGGGAATCAGAGGCAGGGAATCAGACGCGGGGAATCAGAGGCGGGGATTCAGAGCTGGAGTATCAGAGGCGGGGAATCAGAGTTGGGGAATCAGAGGCAGGGAATCAGATATGGGGAATCAGAGGCGGGGAATCAGAGGCGGGGAAACAGAGGCGGGGAATCAGATATGGGGAATCAGAAGTGGGGAATCAGGGGCAGGGAATCAGTGGCAGGGAATCAGAGGCGGGGAATCAGAGGCGGGGAATCAGAGGCAGGGAATCAGACACGGGGAATCAGAGGCGGGGAATCAGAGATGGGGAATCAGAGGCGGGGAATCAGAGGCAGGGAATCGGACGCCGGGAATCAGAGGCGGGGAATCAGATATGGGGAATCAGAGGTGGGGAATTAGAGGTTGCGAATCAGAGGCAGGGAATCAGAGGCGGGGAATCAGAGGCGGGGAATCAGAGGCAGGGAATCGGATGTGCGGAATCAGAGATGGGGAATCAGAGGTGGGGATTCAGAGGTGGTGAATCAGAGAAGGGGAATCAGAGGCAGGGAATCAGACGCAGGGAATCAGAGGCGGGGAATCATAGCTGGCGAATTAGAGGAGGGGAATCAAAGTTGGGGAATCAGAGGGGGAATCAGATATGGGGAAACAGAGGCGGGGAATCAGAGGCGGGGAAACAGAGGCGGGGAATCATAGGCGGGGAATCAGAGATGGGGAATCAGAGGCGGGGAATCAGAGGCAGGGAATCGGATGCCGGAAATCAGAGGCGGGAAATCAGAGCTGGGGAATCAGAGGCGGGGAATCAGAGTTGGGGAATCAGAGGTGGGGAATCAGAGGCGGTGAATCAGAGATGGGGAATCAGAGGCGGGGAATCAGAGGCAGGAATTCAGACACGGGGATTCAGAGGCTGGGAATCAGACGGGGGGAATGAAAGGCGGGGAATCAGAGCTGGTGAATCAGAGGCAGGGAATCAGAGTTGGGGATTCAGAGGCGGGGAATCAGATATGGGGAAACAGAGGCGGGGAATCAGAGGCGGGCAAACAGAGGCAGGGAATTAGATATGGGGAATCAGAGGTGGGGAATCAGAGGTGGTGAATCAGAGATGGGGAATCACAGGCGGGGAATCAGAGGCAGGGAATGGAACGCGGGGAATCAGAGGCAGGGAATCAGAGCTGGGGAATCAGAGGCGGGGAATCAGATATGGGGAAACAGAGGCGGGGAATCAGAGGCGGGGAAACAGAGGCGGGGAATCAGACATGGGGAATCGGATGCAGGGAATCAGAGGTGGGGAATCAGAGCTGGGGAATCAGAGGCGGGGAATCAGTGTTGGGGCATCAGAGGTGGGGAATTAGATATGGGGAAACAGAGGCGGGGAATCAGAGGCGGGGAAACAGAGGCGGGGAATCAGATATGGGGAATCAGAGGTGGGGAATCAGAGGCAGGGAATCAGATGTGCGGAATCAGAGATGGGGAATCAGAGGCAGGGAATCAGAATCAGAAGTGGGGAATCAGAGGCCGGGAATCAGAGGCCGGGAATCAAATGCTGGGAATAAGAGGCCGGGAATCAGAGGTGGGGAATCAGAGTCCGGGAATCAGAGATGGGGATTGAGAGGCGGGGAATGAGATATGGAGAATCAGAGGTGGGGAATCAGAGGCGGGGAAACAGAGGTGGGGAATCAGATATGGGGAATCAGAGGTGGCGAATCAAAGGCGGTGAATCAGAGATGGGGAATCAGAGGCGGGGAATCAGAGGCAGGGAATCAGATGCGGGGAATCAGAGGCGGGGAATCAGAGCTGGCGAATCAGAGGCGGGGAATCAGAGGTGGGCAATCAGAGCCGGGGAATCATATATGGGGAATCAGAGGCGGGGAATCAGAGGCGGGGAAACAGAGGCGGGGAATCAGATATGGGGAATCAGAGGTGGGGAATCAGAGGTTGTAAATCAGAGATGGGGAATCAAGGCGGGGAATCAGAGGCAGGGAATCAGACGCGGGGAATCAGAGGCGGGGATTCAGAGCTGGAGTATCAGAGGCGGGGAATCAGAGTTGGGGAATCAGAGGCAGGGAATCAGATATGGGGAATCAGAGGCGGGGAATCAGAGGCGGGGAAACAGAGGCGGGGAATCAGATATGGGGAATCAGAAGTGGGGAATCAGGGGCAGGGAATCAGTGGCAGGGAATCAGAGGCGGGGAATCAGAGGCGGGGAATCAGAGGCAGGGAATCAGACACGGGGAATCAGAGGCGGGGAATCAGAGATGGGGAATCAGAGGCGGGGAATCAGAGGCAGGGAATCGGACGCCGGGAATCAGAGGCGGGGAATCAGAGCTGGGGAATCAGAGGCGGGGAATCAGAGTTGGGGAATCAGAGGCGGGGAATCAGATATGGGGAAATAGAGGCGGGGAATCAGATATGGGGAACGAGAGGTGGGGAATCAGGGGTGGGGAATCAGTGGCAGGGAATCAGAGCTGGGGAATCAGAGGTGGGGAATCAGAGCTGGGGAAACAGAGGCGGGGAATCAGATATGGGGAATCAGAGGTGGGGAATCAGGGGCGGGGAATCAGTGGCAGGGTATCAGAGGCCGGGAATAAAAGGCGGGGAATCAGAGCTGTGGAATCAGAGGCCGGGAATCAGATATGGGGAATCAGAGGTGGGGAATCAGGGGCGGGGAATCAGTGGCAGGGAATCAGAGGCCGGGAATAAAAGGCGGGGAATCAGTGCTGTGGAATCAGAGGCCGGGAATCAGAGGCAGGGAAACAGAGGCGGGGAATCAGATATGGGGAATCAGAGGTGGGGAATTAGAGGTTGCGAATCAGAGGCAGGGAATCAGAGGCGGGGAATCAGAGGCGGGGAATCAGAGGCAGGGAATCGGATGTGCGGAATCAGAGATGGGGAATCAGAGGTGGGGATTCAGAGGTGGTGAATCAGAGAAGGGGAATCAGAGGCAGGGAATCAGACGCAGGGAATCAGAGGCGGGGAATCATAGCTGGCGGATTAGAGGAGGGGAATCAAAGTTGGGGAATCAGAGGCGGGGAATCAGATATGCGGAAACAGAGGCGGGGAAACAGAGGCGGGGAATCAGAGGCGGGGAAACAGAGGCGGGGAATCATAGGCGGGGAATCAGAGATGGGGAATCAGAGGCGGGGAATCAGAGGCAGGGAATCGGATGCCGGAAATCAGAGGCGGGAAATCAGAGCTGGGGAATCAGAGGCGGGGAATCAGAGTTGGGGAATCAGAGGCGGCGAAGCAGATATGGGGAAAATGAGGCGGGGAATCAGATATGGGGAATCAGGGGTGGGGAATCAGATATGGGGAATCAGAGACTGGGAATCAGAGCGGGGGAAACAGAGGCGGGGAATAAGATATGGGGAATTAGAGGTGGGGAATCAGTGGTGGGGAATCAGAGGCGGGGATTCAGAGGCAGGGAATCAGACACGCGGAATCAGAGGTGGGGAATCAAAGATGGGGAATCAGAGGCGGGGAATCAGAGGCAGGGAATCAGACGCGGGGAATCAGAGGCGGGGAATCAGAGCTGGGGAATCAGAGGTGGGGAATCAGAGTCGGGGAATCAGAGGCAGGGAATCGGATGTGCGGAATCAGAGATGGGGAATCAGAGGTGGGGAATCAGAGGCGGTGAATCAGAGATGGGGAATCAGAGGCGGGGAATCAGAGGCAGGAAATCAGACACGGGGATTCAGAGGCTGGGAATCAGACGGGGGGAATCAAAGGCGGGGAATCAGAGCTGGTGAATCAGAGGCAGGGAATCAGAGTTGGGGATTCAGAGGCGGGGAATCAGATATGGGGAATCAGAGGTGGGGAATCAGAGGTGGTGAATCAGAGATGGGGAATCACAGGCGGGGAATCAGAGGCAGGGAATAGAACGCGGGGAATTAGAGGCAGGGAATCAGAGCTGGGGAATCAGAGACGGGGAATCAGATATGGGGAAACAGAGGCGGGGAATCAGAGGCGGGGAAACAGAGGCAGGGAATCAGACATGGGGAATCGGATGCGGGGAATCTGAGGTGGGGAATCAGAGCTCGGGAATCAGAGGCGGGGAATCAGAGTTGGGGCATCAGAGGTGGGGAATTAGATATGGGGAAACAGAGGCGGGGAATCAGAGGCGGGGAAACAGAGGCGGGGAATCAGATATGGGGAATCAGAGGTGGGGAATCAGAGGCAGGGAATCAGATGTGCGGAATCAGAGATGGGGAATCAGAGGCAGGGAATCAGAATCAGAAGCGGGGAATTAGAGGCCGGGAATCAGAGGCCGGGAATCAGATATGGGGAATCAGAGGTGGGGAATCAGGGGCAGGGAATCAGTGGCAGGGAATCAGAGGCGGGAAAACTGAGGCGGGGAATCAGATATGGGGAATCAGAGGTGGGGAATCAGGGGCAGGGAATCAGTGGCAGGGAATCAGACGCGGGGAATCAGAGGCGGGGAATCAGAGGCAGGGAATCAGACACGGGGAATCAGAGGCGGGGAATCAGAGATGGGGAATCAGAGGCGGGGAATCAGAGCTGGGGAATCAGAGGCGGGGCATCAGAGTTGGGGAATCAGAGGCGGCGAAGCAGATATGGGGAAATAGAGGCGGGGAATCAGATATGGGGAATCAGAGGCAGGGAATCAGATATGGGGAATCAGAGGCTGGGAATCAGAGGGGGGGAAACAGAGGCGGGGAATAAGATATGGGGAATCAGAGGTGGGGAATCAGGGGCGGGGAATCAGTGGCAGGGAATCAGAGGTGGGGAATCAGAGGCGGGGAATCAGAGGCATGGAATCAGACACGGGGAATCAGAGGTGGGGAATCAGAGATGGGGAATCAGAGGCGGGGAATCAGAGGCAGGGAATCGGACACGGGGAATCAGAGGCGGGGAATAAGAGCTGGGGAATCAGAGGTGGGGAATCAGAGTCGGGGAATCAGAGGCAGGGAATCGGATGTGCAGAATCAGAAATGGGGAATCAGAGGTGGGGAATCAGAGGCGGTGAATCAGAGATGGGGAATCAGAGGCGGGGAATCAGAGGCAAGAATTCAGACACGGGGATTCAGAGGCTGGGAATCAGACGGGGGGAATCAAAGGCGGGGAATCAGAGCTGGTGAATCAGAGGCAGGGAATCAGAGTTGGGGATTCAGAGGCGGGGAATCAGATATGGGGAAACAGTGGCGGGGAATCAGAGGCGGGCAAACAGAGGCGGGGAATTAGATATGGGGAATCAGAGGTGGGGAATCAGAGGTGGTGAATCAGAGATGGGGATTCACAGGCGGGGAATCAGAGGCAGGGAATGGAACGCGGGGAATCAGAGGCAGGGAATCAGAGCTGGGGAATCAGAGGCGGGGAATCAGATATGGGGAAACAGAGGCGGGGAATCAGAGGCGGGGAAACAGAGGCGGGGAATCAGACATGGGGAATCGGATGCAGGGAATCAGAGGTGGGGAATCAGAGCTGGGGAATCAGAGGCGGGGAATCAGAGTTGGGGCATCAGAGGTGGGGAATTAGATATGGGGAAACAGAGGCGGGGAATCAGAGGCGGGGAAACAGAGGCTGGGAATCAGATATGGGGAATCAGAGGTGGGGAATCAGAGGCAGGGAATCAGATGTTCGGAATCAGAGATGGGGAATCAGAGGCAGGGAATCAGAATCAGAAGCGGGAAATCAGAGGCCGGGAATCAGAGGCCGGGAATCAAATGCTGGGAATAAGAGGCCGGGAATCAGAGGTGGGGAATCAGAGTCCGGGAATCAGAGATGGGGATTCAGAGGCGGGGAATGAGATATGGAGAATCAGAGGCGGGGAATCAGAGGCGGGGAAACAGAGGTGGGGAATCAGATATGGGGAATCAGAGGTGGCGAATCAAAGGCGGTGAATCAGAGATGGGGAATCAGAGGCGGGGAATCAGAGGCAGGGAATAAGATGCGGGGAATCAGAGGCGGGGAATCAGAGCTGGCGAATCAGAGGCGGGGAATCAGAGGTGGGCAATCAGAGCCGGGGAATCAGATATGGGGAATCAGAGGCGGGGAATCAGAGGCGGGGAAACAGAGGCGGGGAATCAGATATGGGGAATCAGAGGTGGGGAATCAGAGGTTGTAAATCAGAGATGGGGAATCAAGGCGGGGAATCAGAGGCAGGGAATCAGACGCGGGGAATCAGAGGCGGGGATTCAGAGCTGGGGAATCAGAGGCGGGGAATCAGATTTGGGGAATCAGAGGCAGGGAATCAGATATGGGGAATCAGAGGCGGGGAATCAGAGGCGGGGAATCAGAGGCGGGGAATCAGATATGGGGAATCAGAAGTGGGGAATCAGGGGCAGGGAATCAGTGGCAGGGAATCAGAGGCGGGGAATCAGAGGCGGGGAATCAGAGGCAGGGAATCAGACACGGGGAATCAGAGGCGGGGAATCAGAGGCGGGGAATCAGAGTTGGGGAATCAGAGGCGGGGAATCAGATATGGGGAAATAGAGGCGGGGAATCAGATATGGGGAATGAGAGGTGTGGAATCAGAAGTTGGGAATCAGAGGCAGGGAATCAGAGGCGGGGAAACAGAGGCGGGGAATCAGTTATGGGGAATCAGAGGTGGCGAATCAAAGGCGGTGAAACAGAGATGGGGAATCAGGGCAGGGAATCAGAGGCAGGGAATCAGAGCTGGGGAAACAGAGGCGGGGAATCAGATATGGGGAATCAGAGGTGGGGAATCAGGGGCGGGGAATCAGAGGCAGAGAATCAGAGCTGGGGAATCAGAGGTGGGGAATCAGAGCTGGGGAAACAGAGGCGGGGAATCAGATATGGGGAATCAGAGGTGGGGAATCAGGGGCGGGGAATCAGTGGCAGGGAATCAGAGGCCGGGAATAAAAGGCGGGGAATCAGAGCTGTGGAATCAGAGGCCGGGAATCAGAGGCAGGGAAACAGAGGCGGGGAATCAGATATGGGGAATCAGAGGTGGGGAATTAGAGGTTGCGAATCAGAGGCAGGGAATCAGAGGCGGGGAATCAGAGGCGGGGAATCAGAGGCAGGGAATCGGATGTGCGGAATCAGAGATGGGGAATCAGAGGTGGGGATTCAGAGGTGGTGAATCAGAGAAGGGGAATCAGAGGCAGGGAATCAGACGCAGGGAATCAGAGGCGGGGAATCATAGCTGGCGAATTAGAGGAGGGGAATCAAAGTTGGGGAATCAGAGGGGGAATCAGATATGGGGAAACAGAGGCGGGGAATCAGAGGCGGGGAAACAGAGGCGGGGAATCATAGGCGGGGAATCAGAGATGGGGAATCAGAGGCGGGGAATCAGAGGCAGGGAATCGGATGCCGGAAATCAGAGGCGGGAAATCAGAGCTGGGGAATCAGAGGCGGGGAATCAGAGTTGGGGAATCAGAGGCGGCGAAGCAGATATGGGGAATCAGAGGCGGGGAATCAGATATGGGGAATCAGAGGCTGGGAATCAGAGCGGGTGAAACAGAGGCGGGGAATAAGATATGGGGAATTAGAGGTGGGGAATCAGTGGTGGGGAATCAGTGGCAGGGAATCAGAGGCGGGGAATCAGAGGCGGGGATTCAGAGGCAGGGAATCAGACACGGGGAATCAGAGGTGGGGAATCAGAGGTGGGGAATCAGAGTCGGGGAATCAGAGGCAGGGAATCGGATGTGCGGAATCAGAGATGGGGAATCAGAGGTGGGGAATCAGAGGCGGTGAATCAGAGATGGGGAATCAGAGGCGGGGAATCAGAGGCAGGAAATCAGACACGGGGATTCAGAGGCTGGGAATCAGACGGGGGGAATCAAAGGCGGGGAATCAGAGCTGGTGAATCAGAGGCAGGGAATCAGAGTTGGGGATTCAGAGGCGGGGAATCAGATATGGGGAAACAGAGGCGGGGAATCAGAGGCGGGCAAACAGAGGCGGGGAATTAGATATGGGGATTCAGAGGTGGGGAATCAGAGGTGGTGAATCAGAGATGGGGAATCACAGGCGGGGAATCAGAGGCAGGGAATAGAACGCGGGGAATCAGAGGCAGGGAATCAGAGCTGGGGAATCAGAGGCGGGGAATCAGAGTTGGGGCATCAGAGGTGGGGAATTAGATATGGGGAAACAGAGGCGGGGAATCAGAGGCGGGGAAACAGAGGCGGGGAATCAGATATGGGGAATCAGAGGTGGGGAATCAGAGGCAGGGAATCAGATGTGCGGAATCAGAGATGGGGAATCAGAGGCAGGGAATCAGAATCAGAAGCGGGGAATTAGAGGCCGGGAATCAGAGGCCGGGAATCAGATGCTGGGAATAAGAGGCCGGGAATCAGAGGTGGGGAATCAGAGTCCGGGAATCAGAGATGGGGATTCAGAGGTGGGGAATCAGAGGTGGTGAATCAGAGATGGGGAATCACAAGGCGGGGAATCAGAGGCAGGGAATAGAACGCGGGGAATCAGAGGCAGGGAATCAGAGCTGGGGAATCAGAGGCGGGGAATCAGATATGGGGAAACAGAGGCGGGGAATCAGAGGCGGGGAAACAGAGGCGGGGAATCAGACATGGGGAATCGGATGCGGAGAATCAGAGGTGGGGAATCAGAGCTGGGGAATCAGAGGCGGGGAATCAGAGTTGGGGCATCAGAGGTGGGGAATTAGATGTGGGGAAACAGAGGCGGGGAATTAGAGGCCGGGAATCAGAGGCCGGGAATCAGATGCTGGGAATAAGAGGCCGGGAATCAGAGGTGGGGAATCAGAGTCCGGGAATCAGAGATGGGGATTCAGAGGCGGGGAATGAGATATGGAGAATCAGAGGCGGGGAATCAGAGGCGGGGAAACAGAGGTGGGGAATCAGATATGGGGAATCAGAGGTGGCGAATCAAAGGCGGTGAATCAGAGATGGGGAAACAGAGGCGGGGAATCAGAGGCGGGTAAACAGAGATGGGGAATCACATATGGGGAATCAGAGGCGGGGAAACAGAGGCAGGGAATCCGATATGGGGAATCAGAGGCGGGGAATCAGAGGTGGGGAATCATAGGCAGGGAATCGGATGTGCGGAATCAGAGATGGGGAATCAGAGGCCGGGAATCAGAGGTGGTGAATCAGAGATGGGGAATCTGAGGCGGTGAATCAGAGGTGCGCAATCAGAGGCGGGGAATCAGATATGGGGAATCAGAGGCGGGGAATCAGAGGCGGGGAAACAGAGGCGGGGAATCAGATATGGGGAATCAGATGTGGGGCATCAGAGGTTGTGAATCACAGATGGGGAATCAGAGGCGGGGAATCAGAGGCAGGGAATCAGACGCGGGGAATCAAATGCTGGGAATAAGAGGCCGGGAATCAGAGGTGGGGAATCAGAGTCCGGGAATCAGAGATGGGGATTCAGAGGCGGGGAATGAGATATGGAGAATCAGAGGCGGGGAATCAGAGGCGGGGAAACAGAGGTGGGGAATCAGATATGGGGAATCAGAGGTGGCGAATCAAAGGCGGTGAATCAGAGATGGGGAATCAGAGGCGGGGAATCAGAGGCAGGGAATCAGATGCGGGGAATCAGAGGCGGGGAATCAGAGCTGGCGAATCAGAGGCGGGGAATCAGAGGTGGGCAATCAGAGCCGGGGAATCAGATATGGGGAATCAGAGGCGGGGAATCAGAGGCGGGGAAACAGAGGCGGGGAATCAGATATGGGGAATCAGAGGTGGGGAATCAGAGGTTGTAAATCAGAGATGGGGAATCAAGGCGGGGAATCAGAGGCAGGGAATCAGACGCGGGGAATCAGAGGCGGGGATTCAGAGCTGGGGAATCAGAGGCGGGGAATCAGAGTTGGGGAATCAGAGGCAGGGAATCAGATATGGGGAATCAGAGGCGGGGAATCAGAGGCGGGGAAACAGAGGCGGGGAATCAGATATGGGGAATCAGAAGTGGGGAATCAGGGGCAGGGAATCAGTGGCAGGGAATCAGAGGCGGGGAATCAGAGGCGGGGAATCAGAGGCAGGGAATCAGACACGGGGAATCAGAGGCGGGGAATCAGAGGCGGGGAATCAGAGTTGGGGAATCAGAGGCGGGGAATCAGATATGGGGAAATAGAGGCGGGGAATCAGATATGGGGAATGAGAGGTGTGGAATCAGAAGTTGGGAATCAGAGGCAGGGAATCAGAGGCGGGGAAACAGAGGCGGGGAATCAGATATGGGGAATCAGAGGTGGCGAATCAAAGGCGGTGAAACAGAGATGGGGAATCAGGGCAGGGAATCAGAGGCAGGGAATCAGAGCTGGGGAAACAGAGGCGGGGAATCAGATATGGGGAATCAGAGGTGGGGAATCAGGGGCGGGGAATCAGTGGCAGGGAATCAGAGCTGGGGAATCAGAGGTGGGGAATCAGAGCTGGGGAAACAGAGGCGGGGAATCAGATATGGGGAATCAGAGGTGGGGAATCAGGGGCGGGGAATCAGTGGCAGGGAATCAGAGGCCGGGAATAAAAGGCGGGGAATCAGAGCTGTGGAATCAGAGGCCGGGAATCAGAGGCAGGGAAACAGAGGCGGGGAATCAGATATGGGGAATCAGAGGTGGGGAATTAGAGGTTGCGAATCAGAGGCAGGGACTCAGAGGCGGGGAATCAGAGGCGGGGAATCAGAGGCAGGGAATCGGATGTGCGGAATCAGAGATGGGGAATCAGAGGTGGGGATTCAGAGGTGGTGAATCAGAGAAGGGGAATCAGAGGCAGGGAATCAGACGCAGGGAATCAGAGGCGGGGAATCATAGCTGGCGAATTAGAGGAGGGGAATCAAAGTTGGGGAATCGGAGGGGGAATCAGATATGGGGAAACAGAGGCGGGGAATCAGAGGCGGGGAAACAGAGGCGGGGAATCATAGGCGGGGAATCAGAGATGGGGAATCAGAGGCGGGGAATCAGAGGCAGGGAATCGGATGCCGGAAATCAGAGGCGGGAAATCAGAGCTGGGGAATCAGAGGCGGGGAATCAGAGTTGGGGAATCAGAGGCGGCGAAGCAGATATGGGGAATCAGAGGCGGGGAATCAGATATGGGGAATCAGAGGCTGGGAATCAGAGCGGGGGAAACAGAGGCGGGGAATAAGATATGGGGAATTAGAGGTGGGGAATCAGTGGTGGGGAATCAGTGGCAGGGAATCAGAGGCGGGGAATCAGAGGCGGGGATTCAGAGGCAGGGAATCAGACACGGGGAATCAGAGGTGGGGAATCAGAGATGGGGAATCAGAGGCGGGGAATCAGAGGCAGGGAATCAGACGCGGGGAATCAGAGGCGGGGAATCAGAGCTGGGGAATCAGAGGTGGGGAATCAGAGTCGGGGAATCAGAGGCAGGGAATCGGATGTGCGGAATCAGAGATGGGGAATCAGAGGTGGGGAATCAGAGGCGGTGAATCAGAGATGGGGAATCAGAGGCGGGGAATCAGAGGCAGGAAATCAGACACGGGGATTCAGAGGCTGGGAATCAGACGGGGGGAATCAAAGGCGGGGAATCAGAGCTGGTGAATCAGAGGCAGGGAATCAGAGTTGGGGATTCAGAGGCGGGGAATCAGATATGGGGAAACAGAGGCGGGGAATCAGAGGCGGGCAAACAGAGGCGGGGAATTAGATATGGGGAATCAGAGGTGGGGAATCAGAGGTGGTGAATCAGAGATGGGGAATCACAGGCGGGGAATCAGAGGCAGGGAATAGAACGCGGGGAATCAGAGGCAGGGAATCAGAGCTGGGGAATCAGAGGCGGGGAATCAGAGTTGGGGCATCAGAGGTGGGGAATTAGATATGGGGAAACAGAGGCGGGGAATCAGAGGCGGGGAAACAGAGGCGGGGAATCAGATATGGGGAATCAGAGGTGGGGAATCAGATGCAGGGAATCAGATGTGCGGAATCAGAGATGGGGAATCAGAGGCAGGGAATCAGAATCAGAAGCGGGGAATTAGAGGCCGGGAATCAGAGGCCGGGAATCAGATGCTGGGAATAAGAGGCCGGGAATCAGAGGTGGGGAATCAGAGTCCGGGAATCAGAGATGGGGATTCAGAGGTGGGGAATCAGAGGTGGTGAATCAGAGATGGGGAATCACAAGGCGGGGAATCAGAGGCAGGGAATAGAACGCGGGGAATCAGAGGCAGGGAATCAGAGCTGGGGAATCAGAGGCGGGGTATCAGATATGGGGAAACAGAGGCGGGGAATCAGAGGCGGGGAAACAGAGGCGGGGAATCAGACATGGGGAATCGGATGCGGAGAATCAGAGGTGGGGAATCATAGCTGGGGAATCAGAGGCGGGGAATCAGAGTTGGGGCATCAGAGGTGGGGAATTAGATATGGGGAAACAGAGGCGGGGAATTAGAGGCCGGGAATCAGAGGCCGGGAATCAGATGCTGGGAATAAGAGGCCGGGAATCAGAGGTGGGGAATCAGAGTCCGGGAATCATAGATGGGGATTCAGAGGCGGGGAATGAGATATGGAGAATCAGAGGCGGGGAATCAGAGGCGGGGAAACAGAGGTGGGGAATCAGATATGGGGAATCAGAGGTGGCGAATCAAAGGCGGTGAATCAGAGATGGGGAAACAGAGGCGGGGAATCAGAGGCGGGTAAACAGAGGTGGGGAATCACATATGGGGAATCAGAGGCGGGGAAACAGAGGCAGGGAATCCGATATGGGGAATCAGAGGCGGGGAATCAGAGGTGGGGAATCATAGGCAGGGAATCGGATGTGCGGAATCAGAGATGGGGAATCAGAGGCCGGGAATCAGAGGTGGTGAATCAGAGATGGGGAATCTGAGGCGGTGAATCAGAGGTGCGCAATCAGAGGCGGGGAATCAGATATGGGGAATCAGAGGCGGGGAATCAGACGCGGGGAAACAGAGGCGGGGAATCAGATATGGGGAATCAGAGGTGGGGCATCAGAGGTTGTGAATCACAGATGGGGAATCAGAGGCGGGGAATCAGAGGCAGGGAATCAGACGCGGGGAATCAGAGCCGGGGATTCAGAGCTGGGGAATCAGAGGCGGGGAATCAGAGTTGGGGAATCAGAGGAGGGGAATCAGATATGGGGAAACAGAGGACGGGAATCAGAGGCAGGGAAACAGAGGCGGGGAATCAGATATGGGGAATCAGAGGTGGGGAATTAGAGGTTGCGAATCAGAGGCGGGGAATCAGAGGCGGGGAATCAGAGGCAGGGAATCGGATGTGCGGAATCAGAGATGGGGAATCAGAGGTGGGGATTCAGAGGTGGTGAATCAGAGAAGGGGAATCAGAGGCTGGGAATCATAGGCAGGGTATCAGACGCAGGGAATCAGAGGCGGGGAATCATAGCTGGCGGATTAGAGGAGGGGATTCAGAGTTGGGGAATCAGAGGCGGGGAATCAGATATGGGGAAACAGAGGCGGGGAATCAGAGGCGGGGAAACAGAGGCGGGGAATCAGATATGGGGAATCAGAGGTGGGGAATCAGGGGCAGGGAATCAGTGGCAGGGAATCAGACGCGGGGAATCAGAGGCGGGGAATCAGAGGCAGGTAATCAGACACGGGGAATCAGAGGCGGGGAATCAGAGATGGGGAATCAGAGGAGGGGAATCAGAGGCAGGGAATCGGATGCCGGAAATCAGAGGCGGGAAATCAGAGCTGGGGAATCAGAGGCGGGGAATCAGAGTTGGGGAATCAGAGGCGGCGAATAAGATATGGGGAAATAGAGGCGGGGAATCAGATATGGGGTATCAGAGGCGGGGAATCAGATATGGGGAATCAGAGGCTGGGAATCAGGGGGGGGAAACAGAGGCGGGGAATAAGATATGGGGAATCAGAGGTGGGGAATCAGGGGCGGGTAATCAGTGGCAGGGAATCAGAGGCGGGGAATCAGAGGCGGGGATTCAGAGGCAGGGAATCAGACACGGGGAATCAGAGGTGGGGAATCAGAGATGGGGAATCAGAGGCGGGGAATCAGAGATGGGGATTCAGAGGTGGGGAATCAGAGGTGGTGAATCAGAGATGGGGAATCACAAGGCGGGGAATCAGAGGCAGGGAATAGAACGCGGGGAATCAGAGGCAGGGAATCAGAGCTGGGGAATCAGAGGCGGGGTATCAGATATGGGGAAACAGAGGCGGGGAATCAGAGGCGGGGAAACAGAGGCGGGGAATCAGACATGGGGAATCGGATGCGGAGAATCAGAGGTGGGGAATCATAGCTGGGGAATCAGAGGCGGGGAATCAGAGTTGGGGCATCAGAGGTGGGGAATTAGATATGGGGAAACAGAGGCGGGGAATTAGAGGCCGGGAATCAGAGGCCGGGAATCAGATGCTGGGAATAAGAGGCCGGGAATCAGAGGTGGGGAATCAGAGTCCGGGAATCATAGATGGGGATTCAGAGGCGGGGAATGAGATATGGAGAATCAGAGGCGGGGAATCAGAGGCGGGGAAACAGAGGTGGGGAATCAGATATGGGGAATCAGAGGTGGCGAATCAAAGGCGGTGAATCAGAGATGGGGAAACAGAGGCGGGGAATCAGAGGCGGGTAAACAGAGGTGGGGAATCACATATGGGGAATCAGAGGCGGGGAAACAGAGGCAGGGAATCCGATATGGGGAATCAGAGGCGGGGAATCAGAGGTGGGGAATCATAGGCAGGGAATCGGATGTGCGGAATCAGAGATGGGGAATCAGAGGCCGGGAATCAGAGGTGGTGAATCAGAGATGGGGAATCTGAGGCGGTGAATCAGAGGTGCGCAATCAGAGGCGGGGAATCAGATATGGGGAATCAGAGGCGGGGAATCAGACGCGGGGAAACAGAGGCGGGGAATCAGATATGGGGAATCAGAGGTGGGGCATCAGAGGTTGTGAATCACAGATGGGGAATCAGAGGCGGGGAATCAGAGGCAGGGAATCAGACGCGGGGAATCAGAGCCGGGGATTCAGAGCTGGGGAATCAGAGGCGGGGAATCAGAGTTGGGGAATCAGAGGAGGGGAATCAGATATGGGGAAACAGAGGACGGGAATCAGAGGCAGGGAAACAGAGGCGGGGAATCAGATATGGGGAATCAGAGGTGGGGAATTAGAGGTTGCGAATCAGAGGCGGGGAATCAGAGGCGGGGAATCAGAGGCAGGGAATCGGATGTGCGGAATCAGAGATGGGGAATCAGAGGTGGGGATTCAGAGGTGGTGAATCAGAGAAGGGGAATCAGAGGCTGGGAATCATAGGCAGGGTATCAGACGCAGGGAATCAGAGGCGGGGAATCATAGCTGGCGGATTAGAGGAGGGGATTCAGAGTTGGGGAATCAGAGGCGGGGAATCAGATATGGGGAAACAGAGGCGGGGAATCAGAGGCGGGGAAACAGAGGCGGGGAATCAGATATGGGGAATCAGAGGTGGGGAATCAGGGGCAGGGAATCAGTGGCAGGGAATCAGACGCGGGGAATCAGAGGCGGGGAATCAGAGGCAGGTAATCAGACACGGGGAATCAGAGGCGGGGAATCAGAGATGGGGAATCAGAGGAGGGGAATCAGAGGCAGGGAATCGGATGCCGGAAATCAGAGGCGGGAAATCAGAGCTGGGGAATCAGAGGCGGGGAATCAGAGTTGGGGAATCAGAGGCGGCGAATAAGATATGGGGAAATAGAGGCGGGGAATCAGATATGGGGTATCAGAGGCGGGGAATCAGATATGGGGAATCAGAGGCTGGGAATCAGGGGGGGGAAACAGAGGCGGGGAATAAGATATGGGGAATCAGAGGTGGGGAATCAGGGGCGGGTAATCAGTGGCAGGGAATCAGAGGCGGGGAATCAGAGGCGGGGATTCAGAGGCAGGGAATCAGACACGGGGAATCAGAGGTGGGGAATCAGAGATGGGGAATCAGAGGCGGGGAATCAGAGGCAGGGAATCAGACGCGGGGAATCAGAGGCGGGGAATCAGAGCTGGGGAATCAGAGGTGGGGAATCAGAGTCGGGGAATCAGAGGCAGGGAATCGGATGTGCGGAATCAGAGATGGGGAATCAGAGGCGGTGAATCAGAGATGGGGAATCAGAGGCGGGGAATCAGAGGCAGGAAATCAGACACGGGGATTCAGAGGCTGGGAATCAGACGGGGGGAATCAAAGGCGGGGAATCAGAGCTTGTGAATCAGAGGCAGGGAATCAGAGTTGGGGATTCAGAGGCGGGGAATCAGATATGGGGAATCAGAGGTGGGGAATCAGAGGTGGTGAATCAGAGATGGGGAATCACAGGCGGGGAATCAGAGGCAGGGAATAGAACGCGGGGAATCAGAGGCAGGGAATCAGAGCTGGGGAATCAGAGGCGGGGAAACAGATATGGGGAAACAGAGGCGGGGAATCAGAGGCGGGGAAACAGAGGCGGGGAATCAGACATGGGGAATCGGATGCGGGGAATCAGAGGTGGGGAATCAGAGCTGGGGAATCAGAGGCGGGGAATCAGAGTTGGGGCATCAGAGGTGGGGAATTAGATATGGGGAAACGGAGGCGGGGAATTAGAGGCCGGGAATCAAAGGCCGGGAATCAGATGCTGGGAATAAGAGGCCGGGAATCAGAGGTGGGGAATCAGAGTCCGGGAATCAGAGATGGGGATTCAGAGGCGGGGAATGAGATATGGAGAATCAGAGGCGGGGAATCAGAGGCGGGGAAACAGAGGTGGGGAATCAGATATGGGGAATCAGAGGTGGCGAATCAAAGGCGGTGAATCAGAGATGGGGAAACAGAGGCGGGGAATCAGAAGCGGGTAAACAGAGGTGGGGAATCACATATGGGGAATCAGAGGCGGGGAAACAGAGACAGGGAATCCGATATGGGGAATCAGAGGCGGGGAATCTGAGGTGGGGAATCATAGGCAGGGAATTGGATGTGCGGAATCAGAGATGGGGAATCAGAGGCCGGGAATCAGAGGTGGTGAATCAGAGATGGGGAATCAGAGGCGGTGAATCAGAGGTGCACAATCAGAGGCGGGGAATCAGATATGGGGAATCAGAGGTGGGGAATCAGAGGCGGGGAAACAGAGGCGGGGAATCAGATATGGGGAATCAGAGGTGGGGCATCAGAGGTTGTGAATCACAGATGGGGAATCAGAGGCTGGGAATCAGAGGCAGCGAATCAGACGCGGGGAATCAGAGCCGGGGATTCAGAGCTGGGGAATCAGAGGCGGGGAATCAGAGTTGGGGAATCAGAGGCGGGGAATCAGATATGGGGAATCAGAGGCAGGGAATCAGAGGCGGGAAAACAGAGGCGGGGAATCAGATATGGGGAATCAGAGGTGGGGAATCAGGGGCAGGGAATCAGTGGCAGGGAATCAGACGCGGGGAATCAGAGGCGGGGAATCAGAGGCAGGGAATCAGACACGGGGAATCAGAGGCGGGGAATCAGAGATGGGGAATCAGAGGCGGGGAATCAGAGGCAGGGAATCGGATGCCGGGAATCAGAGGCGGGAAATCAGAGCTGGGGAATCAGAGGCGGGGAATCAGAGTTGGGGAATCAGAGGCGGCGAAGCAGATATGGGGAAATAGAGGCGGGGAATCAGATATGGGGAATCAGAGGCAGGGAATCAGATATGGGGAATCAGAGGCTGGGAATCAGAGGGGGGGAAACAGAGGCGGGGAATAAGATATGGGGAATCAGAGGTGGGGAATCAGGGGCGGGGAATCAGTTGCAGGGAATCAGAGGCGGAGAATCAGAGGCGGGGAATCAGAGGCAGGGAATCAGACACGGGGAATCAGAGGTGGGGAATCAGAGATGGGGAATCAGAGGCGGGGAATCAGAGGCAGGGAATGAGACGCGGGGAATCATAGGCGGGGAATAAGAGCTGGGGAATCAGAGGTGGGGAATCAGAGTCGGGGAATCAGAGGCAGGGAATCGGATGTGCGGAATCAGAAATGGGGAGTCAGAGGTGGGGAATCAGAGGCGGTGAATCAGAGATGGGGAATCAGAGGCGGGGAATCAGAGGCAGGAAATCAGACACGGGGATTCAGAGGCTGGGAATCAGACGGGGGGAATCAAAGGCGGGGAATCAGAGCTGGTGAATCAGAGGCAGGGAATCAGAGTTGGGGATTCAGAGGCGGGGAATCAGATATGTGGAAACAGAGGCGGGGAATCAGAGGCGGGCAAACAGAGGCGGGGAATTAGATATGGGGAATAAGAGGTGGGGAATCAGAGGTGGTGAATCAGAGATGGGGAATCACAGGCGGGGAATGAGAGGCAGGGAATGGAACGCGGGGAATCAGAGGCAGGGAATCAGAGCTGGGGAATCAGAGGCGGGGAATCAGATATGGGGAAACAGAGGCGGGGAATCAGAGGCGGGGAAACAGAGGCGGGGAATCAGACATGGGGAATCGGATGCAGGGAATCAGAGGTGGGGAATCAGAGCTGGGGAATCAGAGGCGGGGAATCAGAGTTGGGGCATCAGAGGTGGGGAATTAGATATGGGGAAACAGAGGCGGGGAATCAGAGGTGGGGAAACAGAGGCGGGGAATCAGATATGGGGAATCAGAGGTGGGGAATCATAGGCAGGGAATCGGATGTGCGGAATCAGAGATGGGGAATCAGAGGCCGGGAATCAGAGGTGGTGAATCAGAGATGGGGAATCAGAGGCGGTGAATCAGAGGTGCGCAATCAGAGGCGGGGAATCAGATATGGGGAATCAGAGGCGGGGAATCAGAGGCGGGGAAACAGAGGCGGGGAATCAGATATGGGGAATCAGAGGTGGGGCATCAGAGGTTGTGAATCACAGATGGGGAATCAGAGGCGGGGAATCAGAGGCAGGGAATCAGACGCGGGGAATCAGAGCCGGGGATTCAGAGCTGGGGAATCAGAGGCGGGGTATCAGAGTTGGGGAATCAGAGGAGGGGAATCAGATATGGGGAAACAGAGGCCGGGAATCAGAGG
This sequence comes from Narcine bancroftii, assembly GCF_036971445.1. Lineage (NCBI taxonomy): Eukaryota > Metazoa > Chordata > Chondrichthyes > Torpediniformes > Narcinidae > Narcine > Narcine bancroftii. The sequence continues at coordinate 111,133,328 of NC_091476.1, forward strand.
CAGGGAAACAGAGGCGGGGAATCAGATATGGGGAATCAGAGGTGGGGAATTAGAGGTTGCGAATCAGAGGTGGGGAATCAGAGGCGGGGAATCAGAGGCAGGGAATCGGATGTGCGGAATCAGAGATGGGGAATCAGAGGTGGGGATTCAGAGGTGGTGAATCAGAGAAGGGGAATCAGAGGCTGGGAATCATAGGCAGGGTATCAGACGCAGGGAATCAGAGGCGGGGAATCATAGCTGGCGAATTAGAGGAGGGGAATCAGAGTTGGGGAATCAGAGGCGGGGAATCAGATATGGGGAAACAGAGGCGGGGAATCAGAGGCGGGGAAACAGAGGCGGGGAATCAGATATGGGGAATCAGAGGTGGGGAATCAGGGGCAGGGAATCAGTGGCAGGGAATCAGACGCGGGGAATCAGAGATGGGGAATCAGAGGCAGGTAATCAGACACGGGGAATCAGAGGCGGGGAATCAGAGATGGGGAATCAGAGGAGGGGAATCAGAGGCAGGGAATCGGATGCCGGAAATCAGAGGCGGGAAATCAGAGCTGGGGAATCAGAGGCGGGGAATCAGAGTTGGGGAATCAGAGGCGGCGAATAAGATATGGGGAAATAGAGGCAGGGAATCAGATATGGGGAATCAGAGGCGGGGAATCAGATATGGGGAATCAGAGGCTGGGAATCAGAGGGGGGGAAACAGAGGCGGGGAATAAGATATGGGGAATCAGAGGTGGGGAATCAGGGGCGGGTAATCAGTGGCAGGGAATCAGAGGCGGGGAATCAGAGGCGGGGATTCAGAGGCAGGGAATCAGACACGGGGAATCAGAGGTGGGGAATCAGAGATGGGGAATCAGAGGCGGGGAATCAGAGGAAGGGAATCAGACGCGGGGAATCAGAGGCGGGGAATCAGAGCTGGGGAATCAGAGGTGGGGAATCAGAGTCGGGGAATCAGAGGCAGGGAATCGGATGTGCGGAATCAGAGATGCGGAATCAGAGGCGGTGAATCAGAGATGGGGAATCAGAGGCGGGGAATCAGAGGCAGGAAATCAGACACGGGGATTCAGAGGCTGGGAATCAGACGGGGGGAATCAAAGGCGGGGAATCAGAGCTGGTGAATCAGAGGCAGGGAATCAGAGTTGGGGATTCAGAGGCGGGGAATCAGATATGGGGAAACAGAGGCGGGGAATCAGAGGCGGGCAAACAGAGGCGGGGAATTAGATATGGGGAATCAGAGGTGGGGAATCAGAGGTTCTGAATCAGAGATGGGGAATCACAGGCGGGGAATCAGAGGCAGGGAATAGAACGCGGGGAATCAGAGGCAGGGAATCAGAGCTGGGGAATCAGAGGCGGGGAAACAGATATGGGGAAACAGAGGCGGGGAATCAGAGGCGGGGAAACAGAGGCGGGGAATCAGACATGGGGAATCGGATGCGGGGAATCAGAGGTGGGGAATCAGAGCTGGGGAATCAGAGGCGGGGAATCAGAGTTGGGGCATCAGAGGTGGGGAATTAGATATGGGGAAACTGAGGCGGGGAATTAGAGGCCGGGAATCAAAGGCCGGGAATCAGATGCTGGGAATAAGTGGCTGGGAATCAGAGGTGGGGAATCAGAGTCCGGGAATCAGAGATGGGGATTCAGAGGCGGGGAATGAGATATGGAGAATCAGAGGCGGGGAATCAGAGGCGGGGAAACAGAGGTGGGGAATCAGATATGGGGAATCAGAGGTGGCGAATCAAAGGCGGTGAATCAGAGATGGGGAAACAGAGGCGGGTAAACAGAGGTGGGTAATCACATATGGGGAATCAGAGGCGGGGAATCAGAGGTGGGGAATCATAGGCAGGGAATCGGATGTGCGGAATCAGAGATGGGGAATCAGAGGCCGGGAATCAGAGGTGGTGAATCAGAGATGGGGAATCAGAGGCGGTGAATCAGAGGTGCACAATCAGAGGCGGGGAATCAGATATGGGGAATCAGAGGTGGGGAATCAGAGGCGGGGAAACAGAGGCGGGGAATCAGATATGGGGAATCAGAGGTGGGGCATCAGAGGTTGTGAATCACAGATGGGGAATCAGAGGCGGGGAATCAGAGGCAGCGAATCAGACGCGGGGAATCAGAGCCGGGGATTCAGAGCTGGGGAATCAGAGGCGGGGAATCAGAGTTGGGGAATCAGAGGCGGGGAATCAGATATGGGGAATCAGAGGCAGGGAATCAGAGGCGCGAAAACAGAGGCGGGGTATCAGATATGGGGAATCAGAGGTGGGGAATCAGGGGCAGGGAATCAGTGGCAGGGAATCAGACGCGGGGAATCAGAGCCGGGGATTCAGAGCTGGGGAATCAGAGGCGGCGAAGCAGATATGGGGAAATAGAGGCGGGGTATCAGATATGGGGAATCAGAGGCAGGGAATCAGATATGGGGAATCAGAGGCTGGGAATCAGAGGGGGGGAAACAGAGGCGGGGAATAAGATATGGGGAATCGGAGGTGGGGAATCAGGGGCGGGGAATCAGTTGCAGGGAATCAGAGGCGGAGAATCAGAGGCGGGGAATCAGAGGCAGGGAATCAGACACGGGGAATCAGAGGTGGGGAATCAGAGATGGGGAATCAGAGGCGGGGAATCAGAGGCAGGGAATCAGACGCGGGGAATCAGAGGCGGGGAATAAGAGCTGGGGAATCAGAGGTGGGGAATCAGAGTCGGGGAATCAGAGGCAGGGAATCGGATGTGCGGAATCAGAAATGGGGAGTCAGAGGTGGGGAATCAGAGGCGGTGAATCAGAGATGGGGAATCAGAGGCTGGGAATCAGACGGGGGGAATCAAAGTCGGGGAATCAGAGCTGGTGAATCAGAGGCAGGGAATCAGAGTTGGGGATTCAGAGGCGTGGAATCAGATATGTGGAAACAGAGGCGGGGAATCAGAGGCGGGCAAACAGAGGCGGGGAATTAGATATGGGGAATCAGAGGTGGGGAATCAGAGGTGGTGAATCAGAGATGGGGAATCACAGGCGGGGAATGAGAGGCAGGGAATGGAACGCGGGGAATCAGAGGCAGGGAATCAGAGCTGGGGAATCAGAGGCGGGGAATCAGATATGGGGAAACAGAGGCGGTGAATCAGAGGCGGGGATACAGAGGCGGGGAATCAGACATGGGGAATCGGATGCAGGGAATCAGAGGTGGGGAATCAGAGCTGGGGAATCAGAGGCGGGGAATCAGAGTTGGGGCATCAGAGGTGGGGAATTAGATATGGGGAAACAGAGGCGGGGAATCAGAGGTGGGGAAACAGAGGCGGGGAATCAGATATGGGGAATCAGAGGTGGGTAATCAGAGGCAGGGAATCAGATGTGCGGAATCAGAGATGGGGAATCAGAGGCAGGGAATCAGAATCAGAAGCGGGGAATCAGAGGCCGGGAATCAGAGGCCGGGAATCAAATGCTGGGAATAAGAGGCCGGGAATCAGAGGTGGGGAATCAGAGTCCGGGAATCAGAGATGGGGAATCAGAGGCGGTGAATCAGAGGTGCGCAATCAGAGGCGGGGAATCAGATATGGGGAATCAGAGGCGGGGAATCAGAGGCGGGGAAACAGAGGCGGGGAATCAGATATGGGGTATCAGAGGTGGGGCATCAGAGGTTGTGAATCACAGATGGGGAATCAGAGGCGGGGAATCAGAGGCAGGGAATCAGACGCGGGGAATCAGAGCCGGGGAATCAGAGTTGGGGAATCAGAGGAGGTGGATCAGATATGGGGAAACAGAGGCCGGGAATCAGAGGCAGGGAAACAGAGGCGGGGAATCAGATATGGGGAATCAGAGGTGGGGAATTAGAGGTTGCGAATCAGAGGCGGGGAATCAGAGGCGGGGAATCAGAGGCAGGGAATCGGATGTGCGGAATCAGAGATGGGGAAACAGAGGCGGGTAAACAGAGGTGGGTAATCACATATGGGGAATCAGAGGCGGGGAAACAGAGACAGAGAATCCGATATGGGGAATCAGAGGCGGGGAATCAGAGGTGGGGAATCATAGGCAGGGAATCGGATGTGCGGAATCAGAGATGGGGAATCAGAGGCCGGGAATCAGAGGTGGTGAATCAGAGATGGGGAATCAGAGGCGGTGAATCAGAGGTGCACAATCAGAGGCGGGGAATCAGATATGGGGAATCAGAGGTGGGGAATCAGAGGCGGGGAAACAGAGGCGGGGAATCAGATATGGGGAATCAGAGGTGGGGCATCAGAGGTTGTGAATCACAGATGGGGAATCAGAGGCGGGGAATCAGAGGCAGCGAATCAGACGCGGGGAATCAGAGCCGGGGATTCAGAGCTGGGGAATCAGAGGCGGGGAATCAGAGTTGGGGAATCAGAGGCGGGGAATCAGATATGGGGAATCAGAGGCAGGGAATCAGAGGCGCGAAAACAGAGGCGGGGTATCAGATATGGGGAATCAGAGGTGGGGAATCAGGGGCAGGGAATCAGTGGCAGGGAATCAGACGCGGGGAATCAGAGCCGGGGATTCAGAGCTGGGGAATCAGAGGCGGCGAAGCAGATATGGGGAAATAGAGGCGGGGAATCAGATATGGGGAATCAGAGGCAGGGAATCAGATATGGGGAATCAGAGGCTGGGAATCAGAGGGGGGGAAACAGAGGCGGGGAATAAGATATGGGGAATCGGAGGTGGGGAATCAGGGGCGGGGAATCAGTTGCAGGGAATCAGAGGCGGAGAATCAGAGGCGGGGAATCAGAGGCAGGGAATCAGACACGGGGAATCAGAGGTGGGGAATCAGAGATGGGGAATCAGAGGCGGGGAATCAGAGGCAGGGAATCAGACGCGGGGAATCAGAGGCGGGGAATAAGAGCTGGGGAATCAGAGGTGGGGAATCAGAGTCGGGGAATCAGAGGCAGGGAATCGGATGTGCGGAATCAGAAATGGGGAGTCAGAGGTGGGGAATCAGAGGCGGTGAATCAGAGATGGGGAATCAGAGGCGGGGAATCAGAGGCAGGAAATCAGACACGGGGATTCAGAGGCTGGGAATCAGACGGGGGGAATCAAAGTCGGGGAATCAGAGCTGGTGAATCAGAGGCAGGGAATCAGAGTTGGGGATTCAGAGGCGTGGAATCAGATATGTGGAAACAGAGGCGGGGAATCAGAGGCGGGCAAACAGAGGCGGGGAATTAGATATGGGGAATCAGAGGTGGGGAATCAGAGGTGGTGAATCAGAGATGGGGAATCACAGGCGGGGAATGAGAGGCAGGGAATGGAAAGCGGGGAATCAGAGGCAGGGAATCAGAGCTGGGGAATCAGAGGCGGGGAATCAGATATGGGGAAACAGAGGCGGGGAATCAGAGGCGGGGATACAGAGGCGGGGAATCAGACATGGGGAATCGGATGCAGGGAATCAGAGGTGGGGAATCAGAGCTGGGGAATCAGAGGCGGGGAATCAGAGTTGGGGCATCAGAGGTGGGGAATTAGATATGGGGAAACAGAGGCGGGGAATCAGAGGTGGGGAAACAGAGGCGGGGAATCAGATATGGGGAATCAGAGGTGGGGAATCAGAGGCAGGGAATCAGATGTGCGGAATCAGAGATGGGGAATCAGAGGCAGGGAATCAGAATCAGAAGCGGGGAATCAGAGGCCGGGAATCAGAGGCCGGGAATCAAATGCTGGGAATAAGAGGCCGGGAATCAGAGGTGGGGAATCAGAGTCCGGGAATCAGAGATGGGGAATCAGAGGCGGTGAATCAGAGGTGCGCAATCAGAGGCGGGGAATCAGATATGGGGAATCAGAGGCGGGGAATCAGAGGCGGGGAAACAGAGGCGGGGAATCAGATATGGGGAATCAGAGGTGGGGCATCAGAGGTTGTGAATCACAGATGGGGAATCAGAGGCGGGGAATCAGAGGCAGGGAATCAGACGCGGGGAATCAGAGCCGGGGAATCAGAGTTGGGGAATCAGAGGAGGGGAATCAGATATGGGGAAACAGAGGCCGGGAATCAGAGGCAGGGAAACAGAGGCGGGGAATCAGATATGGGGAATCAGAGGTGGGGAATTAGAGGTTGCGAATCAGAGGCGGGGAATCAGAGGCGGGGAATCAGAGGCAGGGAATCGGATGTGCGGAATCAGAGATGGGGAATCAGAGGTGGGGATTCAGAGGTGGTGAATCAGAGAAGGGGAATCAGAGGCTGGGAATCATAGGCAGGGTATCAGACGCAGGGAATCAGAGGCGGGGAATCATAGCTGGCGAATTAGAGGAGGGGAATCAGAGTTGGGGAATCAGAGGCGGGGAATCAGATATGGGGAAACAGAGGCGGGGAATCAGAGGCGGGGAAACAGAGGCGGGGAATCAGATATGGGGAATCAGAGGTGGGGAATCAGGGGCAGGGAATCAGTGGCAGGGAATCAGATGCGGGGAATCAGAGGCGGGGAATCAGAGGCAGGTAATCAGACACGGGGAATCAGAGGCGGGGAATCAGAGATGGGGAATCAGAGGAGGGGAATCAGAGGCAGGGAATCGCATGCCAGAAATCAGAGGCGGGAAATCAGAGCTGGGGAATCAGAGGCGGGGAATCAGAGTTGGGGAATCAGAGGCGGCGAATAAGATATGGGGAAATAGAGGCGGGGAATCAGACACGGGGAATCAGAGGTGGGGAATCAGAGATGGGGAATCAGAGGCGGGGAATCAGAGGCAGGGAATCAGACGGGGGGAATCAAAGTCGGGGAATCAGAGCTGGTGAATCAGAGGCAGGGAATCAGAGTTGGGGATTCAGAGGCGTGGAATCAGATATGTGGAAACAGAGGCGGGGAATCAGAGGCGGGCAAACAGAGGCGGGGAATTAGATATGGGGAATCAGAGGTGGGGAATCAGAGGTGGTGAATCAGAGATGGGGAATCACAGGCGGGGAATGAGAGGCAGGGAATGGAACGCGGGGAATCAGAGGCAGGGAATCAGAGCTGGGGAATCAGAGGCGGGGAATCAGATATGGGGAAACAGAGGCGGGGAATCAGAGGCGGGGATTCAGAGGCGGGGAATCAGACATGGGGAATCGGATGCAGGGAATCAGAGGTGGGGAATCAGAGCTGGGGAATCAGAGGCGGGGAATCAGAGTTGGGGCATCAGAGGTGGGGAATTAGATATGGGGAAACAGAGGCGGGGAATCAGAGGTGGGGAAACAGAGGCGGGGAATCAGATATGGGGAATCAGAGGTGGGGAATCAGAGGCAGGGAATCAGATGTGCGGAATCAGAGATGGGGAATCAGAGGCAGGGAATCAGAATCAGAAGCGGGGAATCAGAGGCCGGGAATCAGAGGCCGGGAATCAAATGCTGGGAATAAGAGGCCGGGAATCAGAGGTGGGGAATCAGAGTCCGGGAATCAGAGATGGGGAATCAGAGGCGGTGAATCAGAGGTGCGCAATCAGAGGCGGGGAATCAGATATGGGGAATCAGAGGCGGGGAATCAGAGGCGGGGAAACAGAGGCGGGGAATCAGATATGGGGAATCAGAGGTGGGGCATCAGAGGTTGTGAATCACAGATGGGGAATCAGAGGCGGGGAATCAGAGGCAGGGAATCAGACGCGGGGAATCAGAGCAGGGGAATCAGAGTTGGGGAATCAGAGGAGGGGAATCAGATATGGGGAAACAGAGGCCGGGAATCAGAGGCAGGGAAACAGAGGCGGGGAATCAGATATGGGGAATCAGAGGTGGGGAATTAGAGGTTGCGAATCAGAGGCGGGGAATCAGAGGCGGGGAATCAGAGGCAGGGAATCGGATGTGCGGAATCAGAGATGGGGAATCAGAGGTGGGGATTCAGAGGTGGTGAATCAGAGAAGGGGAATCAGAGGCTGGGAATCATAGGCAGGGTATCAGACGCAGGGAATCAGAGGCGGGGAATCATAGCTGGCGAATTAGAGGAGGGGAATCAGAGTTGGGGAATCAGAGGCGGGGAATCAGATATGGGGAAACAGAGGCGGGGAATCAGAGGCGGGGAAACAGAGGCGGGGAATCAGATATGGGGAATCAGAGGTGGGGAATCAGGGGCAGGGAATCAGTGGCAGGGAATCAGATGCGGGGAATCAGAGGCGGGGAATCAGAGGCAGGTAATCAGACACGGGGAATCAGAGGCGGGGAATCAGAGATGGGGAATCAGAGGAGGGGAATCAGAGGCAGGGAATCGGATGCCGGAAATCAGAGGCGGGAAATCAGAGCTGGGGAATCAGAGGCGGGGAATCAGAGTTGGGGAATCAGAGGCGGCGAATAAGATATGGGGAAATAGAGGCGGGGAATCAGACACGGGGAATCAGAGGTGGGGAATCAGAGATGGGGAATCAGAGGCGGGGAATCAGAGGCAGGGAATCAGACGCGGGGAATCAGAGGCGGGGAATCAGAGCTGGGGAATCAGAGGTGGGGAATCAGAGTCGGGGAATCAGAGGCAGGGAATCGGATGTGCGGAATCAGAGATGGGGAATCAGAGGCGGTGAATCAGAGATGGGGAATCAGAGGCGGGGAATCAGAGGCAGGAAATCAGACACGGGGATTCAGAGGCTGGGAATCAGACGGGGGGAATCAAAGGCGGGGAATCAGAGCTGGTGAATCAGAGGCAGGGAATCAGAGTTGGGGATTCAGAGGCGGGGAATCAGATATGGGGAAACAGAGGCGGGGAATCAGAGGCGGGCAAACAGAGGCGGGGAATTAGATATGGGGAATCAGAGGTGGGGAATCAGAGGTGGTGAATCAGAGATGGGGAATCACAGGCGGGGAATCAGAGGCAGGGAATAGAATGCGGGGAATCAGAGGCAGGGAATCAGAGCTGGGGAATCAGAGGCGGGGAAACAGATATGGGGAAACAGAGGCGGGGAATCAGAAGCGGGGGAACAGAGGCGGGGAATCAGACATGGGGAATCGGATGCGGGGAATCAGAGGTGGGGAATCAGAGCTGGGGAATCAGAGGCGGGGAATCAGAGTTGGGGCATCAGAGGTGGGGAATTAGATATGGGGAAACGGAGGCGGGGAATTAGAGGCCGGGAATCAAAGGCCGGGAATCAGATGCTGGGAATAAGAGGCCGGGAATCAGAGGTGGGGAATCAGAGTTTGGGAATCAGAGATGGGGATTCAGAGGCGGGGAATGAGATATGGAGAATCAGAGGCGGGGAATCAGAGGCGGGGAAACAGAGGTGGGAAATCAGATATGGGGAATCAGAGGTGGCGAATCAAAGGCGGTGAATCAGAGATGGGGAAACAGAGGCGGGGTATCAGAGGCGGGTAAACATAGGTGGGGAATCACATATGGGGAATCAGAGGCGGGGAAACAGAGGCAGGGAATCCGATATGGGGAATCAGAGGCGGGGAATCAGAGGTGGGGAATCATAGGCAGGGAATCGGATGTGCGGAATCAGAGATGGGGAATCAGAGGCCGGGAATCAGAGGTGGTGAATCAGAGATGGGGAATCAGAGGTGGTGAATCAGAGGTGCACAATCAGAGGCGGGGAATCAGATATGGGGAATCAGAGGTGGGGAATCAGAGGCGGGGAAACAGAGGCGGGGAATCAGATATGGGGAATCAGAGGTGGGGCATCAGAGGTTGTGAATCACAGATGGGGAATCAGAGGCGGGGAATCAGAGGCAGCGAATCAGACGCGGGGAATCAGAGCCGGGGATTCAGAGCTGGGGAATCAGAGGCGGGGAATCAGAGTTGGGGAATCAGAGGCGGGGAATCAGATATGGGGAATCAGAGGCAGGGAATCAGAGGCGGGAAAACAGAGGCGGGGAATCAGATATGGGGAATCAGAGGTGGGGAATCAGGGGCAGGGAATCAGTGGCAGGGAATCAGACGCGGGGAATCAGAGGCGGGGAATCAGAGGCAGGGAATCAGACACGGGGAATCAGAGGCGGGGAATCAGAGATGGGGAATCAGAGGCGGGGAATCATAGGCGGGGAATCGGATGCCGGGAATCAGAGGCGGGAAATCAGAGCTGGGGAATCAGAGGCGGGGAATCAGAGTTGGGGAATCAGAGGCGGCGAAGCAGATATGGGGAAATAGAGGCGGGGAATCAGATATGGGGAATCAGAGGCAGGGAATCAGATATGGGGAATCAGAGGCTGGGAATCAGAGGGGGGGAAACAGAGGCGGGGAATAAGATATGGGGAATCATAGGTGGGGAATCAGGGGCGGGGAATCAGTTGCAGGGAATCAGAGATGGAGAATCAGAGGCGGGGAATCAGAGGCAGGGAATCAGACACGGGGAATCAGAGGTGGGGAATCAGAGATGGGGAATCAGAGGCGGGGAATCAGGGCAGGGAATGAGACGCGGGGAATCAGAGGCGGGGAATAAGAGCTGGGGAATCAGAGGTGGGGAATCAGAGTCGGGGAATCAGAGGCAGGGAATCGGATGTGCGGAATCAGAAATGGGGAGTCAGAGGTGGGGAATCAGAGGCGTTGAATCAGAGATGGGGAATCAGAGGCGGGGAATCAGAGGCAGGAAATCAGACACGGGGATTCAGAGGCTGGGAATCAGACGGGGGGAATCAAAGGCGGGGAATCAGAGCTGGTGAATCAGAGGCAGGGAATCAGAGTTGGGGATTCAGAGGCGGGGAATCAGATATGTGGAAACAGAGGCGGGGAATCGGAGGCGGGCAAACAGAGGCGGGGAATTAGATATGGGGAATCAGAGGTGGGGAATCAGAGGTGGTGAATCAGAGATGGGGAATCACAGGCGGGGAATGAGAGGCAGGGAATGGAACGCGGGGAATCAGAGGCAGGGAATCAGAGCTGGGGAATCAGAGGCGGGGAATCAGATATGGCGAAACAGAGGCGGGGAATCAGAGGCGGGGAAACAGAGGCGGGGAATCAGACATGGGGAATCGGATGCAGGGAATCAGAGGTGGGGAATCAGAGCTGGGGAATCAGAGGCGGGGAATCAGAGTTGGGGCATCAGAGGTGGGGAATTAGATATGGGGAAACAGAGGCGGGGAATCAGAGGTGGGGAAACAGAGGCGGGGAATCAGATATGGGGAATCAGAGGTGGGGAATCAGAGGCAGGGAATCAGATGTGCGGAATCAAAGATGGGGAATCAGAGGCAGGGAATCAGAATCAGAAGCGGGGAATCAGAGGCCGGGAATCAGAGGCCGGGAATCAAATGCTGGGAATAAGAGGCCGGGAATCAGAGGTGGGGAATCAGAGTCCGGGAATCAGAGATGGGGATTCAGAGGCGGGGAATGAGATATGGAGAATCAGAGGCGGGGAATCAGAGGGGGGAAACAGAGGTGGGGAATCAGATATGGGGAATCAGAGGTGGCGAATCAAAGGCGGTGAATCAGAGATGGGGAATCTGAGGCGGGGAATCAGAGGCAGGGAATCAGATGCGGGGAATCAGAGGCGGGGAATCAGAGCTAGCGAATCAGAGGCGGGGAATCAGAGGTGGGCAATCAGAGCCGGGGAATCAGATATGGGGAATCAGAGGCGGGGAATCAGAGGCGGGGAAACAGAGGCTGGGAATCAGATATGGGGAATCAGAGGTGGGGAATCAGAGGTTGTAAATCAGAGATGGGGAATCAAGGCGGGGAATCAGAGGCCGGGAATCAAATGCTGGGAATAAGAGGCCGGGAATCAGAGGTGGGGAATCAGAGTCCGGGAATCAGAGATGGGGAATCAGAGGCGGTGAATCAGAGGTGCGCAATCAGAGGCGGGGAATCAGATATGGGGAATCAGAGGCGGGGAATCAGAGGCGGGGAAACAGAGGCGGGGAATCAGATATGGGGAATCAGAGGTGGGGCATCAGAGGTTGTGAATCACAGATGGGGAATCAGAGGCGGGGAATCAGAGGCAGGGAATCAGACGCGGGGAATCAGAGCCGGGGATTCAGAGCTGGGGAATCAGAGGCGGGGAATCAGAGTTGGGGAATCAGAGGAGGGGAATCAGATATGGGGAAACAGAGGCCGGGAATCAGAGGCAGGGAAACAGAGGCGGGGAATCAGATATGGGGAATCAGAGGTGGGGAATTAGAGGTTGCGAATCAGAGGTGGGGAATCAGAGGCGGGGAATCAGAGGCAGGGAATCGGATGTGCGGAATCAGAGATGGGAATCAGAGGTGGGGATTCAGAGGTGGTGAATCAGAGAAGGGGAATCAGAGGCTGGGAATCATAGGCAGGGTATCAGACGCAGGGAATCAGAGGCGGGGAATCATAGCTGGCGAATTAGAGGAGGGGAATCAGAGTTGGGGAATCAGAGGCGGGGAATCAGATATGGGGAAACAGAGGCGGGGAATCAGAGGCGGGGAAACAGAGGCGGGGAATCAGATATGGGGAATCAGAGGTGGGGAATCAGGGGCAGGGAATCAGTGGCAGGGAATCAGACGCGGGGAATCAGAGGCGGGGAATCAGAGGCAGGTAATCAGACACGGGGAATCAGAGGCGGGGAATCAGAGATGGGGAATCAGAGGAGGGGATTCAGAGGCAGGGAATCGGATGCCGGAAATCAGAGGCGGGAAATCAGAGCTGGGGAATCAGAGGCGGGGAATCAGAGTTGGGGAATCAGAGGCGGCGAATAAGATATGGGGAAATAGAGGCGGGGAATCAGATATGGGGAATCAGAGGCGGTGAATCAGATATGGGGAATCAGAGGCTGGGAATCAGACGGGGGGAAACAGAGGCGGGGAATAAGATATGGGGAATCAGAGGTGGGGAATCAGGGGCGGGTAATCAGTGGCAGGGAATCAGAGGCGGGGAATCAGAGGCGGGGATTCAGAGGCAGGGAATCAGACACGGGGAATCAGAGGTGGGGAATCAGAGATGGGGAATCAGAGGCGGGGAATCAGAGGCAGGGAATCAGACGCGGGGAATCAGAGGCGGGGAATCAGAGCTGGGGAATCAGAGGTGGGGAATCAGAGTAGGGGAATCAGAGGCAGGGAATCGGATGTGCGGAATCAGAGATGGGGAATCAGAGGCGGTGAATCAGAGATGGGGAATCAGAGGCGGGGAATCAGAGGCAGGAAATCAGACACGGGGATTCAGAGGCTGGGAATCAGACGGGGGGAATCAAAGGCGGGGAATCATAGCTGGTGAATCAGAGGCAGGGAATCAGAGTTGGGGATTCAGAGGCGGGGAATCAGATATGGGGAAACAGAGGCGGGGAATCAGAGGCGGGCAAACAGAGGCGGGGAATTAGATATGGGGAATCAAAGGTGGGGAATCAGAGGTGGTGAATCAGAGATGGGGAATCACAGGAGGGGAATCAGAGGCAGGGAATAGAACGCGGGGAATCAGAGGCAGGGAATCAGAGCTGGGGAATCAGAGGCGGGGAAACAGATATGGGGAAACAGAGGCGGGGAATCAGAGGCGGGGGAACAGAGGCCGGGAATCAGACATGGGGAATCGGATGCGGGGAATCAGAGGTGGGGAATCAGAGCTGGGGAATCAGAGGCGGGGAATCAGAGTTGGGGCATCAGAGGTGGGGAATTAGATATGGGGAAACGGAGGCGGGGAATTAGAGGCCGGGAATCAAAGGCCGGGAATCAGATGCTGGGAATAAGAGGCCGGGAATCAGAGGTGGGGAATCAGAGTCCGGGAATCAGAGATGGGGATTCAGAGGCGGGGAATGAGATATGGAGAATCAGAGGCGGGGAATCAGAGGCGGGGAAACAGAGGTGGGGAATCAGATATGGGGAATCAGAGGTGGCGAATGAAAGGCGGTGAATCAGAGATGGGGAAACAGAGGCGGGGAATCAGAGGCGGGTAAACAGAGGTGGGGAATCACATATGGGGAATCAGAGGCGGGGAAACAGAGGCAGGGAATCCGATATGGGGAATCAGAGGCGGGGAATCAGAGCTTGGGAATCAGAGGCGGGGAATCAGAGTTGGGGCATCAGAGGTGGGGAATTAGATATGGGGAAACGGAGGCGGGGAATTAGAGGCCGGGAATCAAAGGCCGGGAATCAGATGCTGGGAATAAGAGGCCGGGAATCAGAGGTGGGGAATCAGAGTTTGGGAATCAGAGATGGGGATTCAGAGGCGGGGAATGAGATATGGAGAATCAGAGGCGGGGAATCAGAGGCGGGGAAACAGAGGTGGGGAATCAGATATGGGGAATCAGAGGTGGCGAATCAAAGGCGGTGAATCAGAGATGGGGAAACAGAGGCGGGGAATCAGAGGCGGGTAAACATAGGTGGGGAATCACATATGGGGAATCAGAGGCGGGGAAACAGAGGCAGGGAATCCGATATGGGGAATCAGAGGCGGGGAATCAGAGGTGGGGAATCATAGGCAGGGAATCGGATGTGCGGAATCAGAGATGGGGAATCAGAGGCCGGGAATCAGAGGTGGTGAATCAGAGATGGGGAATCAGAGGTGGTGAATCAGAGGTGCACAATCAGAGGCGGGGAATCAGATATGGGGAATCAGAGGTGGGGAATCAGAGGCGGGGAAACAGAGGCGGGGAATCAGATATGGGGAATCAGAGGTGGGGCATCAGAGGTTGTGAATCACAGATGGGGAATCAGAGGCGGGGAATCAGAGGCAGCGAATCTGACGCGGGGAATCAGAGCCGGGGATTCAGAGCTGGGGAATCAGAGGCGGGGAATCAGAGTTGGGGAATCAGAGGCGGGGAATCAGATATGGGGAATCAGAGGCAGGGAATCAGAGGCGGGAAAACAGAGGCGGGGAATCAGATATGGGGAATCAGAGGTGGGGAATCAGGGGCAGGGAATCAGTGGCAGGGAATCAGACGCGGGGAATCAGAGGCGGGGAATCAGAGGCAGGGAATCAGACACGGGGAATCAGAGGCGGGGAATCAGAGATGGGGAATCAGAGGCGGGGAATCAGAGGCGGGGAATCGGATGCCGGGAATCAGAGGCGGGAAATCAGAGCTGGGGAATCAGAGGCGGGGAATCAGAGTTGGGGAATCAGAGGCGGCGAAGCAGATATGGGGAAATAGAGGCGGGGAATCAGATATGGGGAATCAGAGGCAGGGAATCAGATATGGGGAATCAGAGGCTGGGAATCAGAGGGGGGGAAACAGAGGCGGGGAATAAGATATGGGGTATCATAGGTGGGGAATCAGGGGCGGGGAATCAGTTGCAGGGAATCAGAGGTGGAGAATCAGAGGCGGGGAATCAGAGGCAGGGAATCAGACACGGGGAATCAGAGGTGGGGAATCAGAGATGGGGAATCAGAGGCGGGGAATCAGGGCAGGGAATCAGACGCGGGGAATCAGAGGCGGGGAATAAGAGCTGGGGAATCAGAGGTGGGGAATCAGAGTCGGGGAATCAGAGGCAGGGATTCGGATGTGCGGAATCAGAAATGGGGAGTCAGAGGTGGGGAATCAGAGGCGTTGAATCAGAGATGG
Organism: Narcine bancroftii; assembly: GCF_036971445.1. Classification (NCBI taxonomy): domain Eukaryota; kingdom Metazoa; phylum Chordata; class Chondrichthyes; order Torpediniformes; family Narcinidae; genus Narcine; species Narcine bancroftii. The sequence goes on from NC_091476.1 coordinate 111,148,638, forward strand.
GGAATCAGAGGCGGGGAATCAGAGGCAGGAAATCAGACACGGGGATTCAGAGGCTGGGAATCAGACGGGGGGAATCAAAGGCGGGGAATCAGAGCTGGTGAATCAGAGGCAGGGAATCAGAGTTGGGGATTCTGAGGCGGCGAATCAGATATGTGGAAACAGAGGCGGGGAATCGGAGGCGGGCAAACAGAGGCGGGGAATTAGATATGGGGAATCAGAGGTGGGGAATCAGAGGTGGTGAATCAGAGATGGGGAATCACAGGCGGGGAATGAGAGGCAGGGAATGGAACGCGGGGAATCAGAGGCAGGGAATCAGAGCTGGGGAATCAGAGGCGGGGAATCAGATATGGGGAAACAGAGGCGGGGAATCAGAGGCGGGGAAACAGAGGCGGGGAATCAGACATGGGGAATCGGATGCAGGGAATCAGAGGTGGGGAATCAGAGCTGGGGAATCAGAGGCGGGGAATCAGAGTTGGGGCATCAGAGGTGGGGAATTAGATATGGGGAAACAGAGGCGGGGAATCAGAGGTGGGGAAACAGAGGCGGGGAATCAGATATGGGGAATCAGAGGTGGGGAATCAGAGGCAGGGAATCAGATGTGCGGAATCAGAGATGGGGAATCAGAGGCAGGGAATCAGAATCAGAAGCGGGGAATCAGAGGCCGGGAATCAGAGGCCGGGAATCAAATGCTGGGAATAAGAGGCCGGGAATCAGAGGTGGGGAATCAGAGTCCGGGAATCAGAGATGGGGATTCAGAGGCGGGGAATGAGATATGGAGAATCAGAGGCGGGGAATCAGAGGGGGGAAACAGAGGTGGGGAATCAGATATGGGGAATCAGAGGTGGCGAATCAAAGGCGGTGAATCAGAGATGGGGAATCTGAGGCGGGGAATCAGAGGCAGGGAATCAGATGCGGGGAATCAGAGGCGGGGAATCAGAGCTGGCGAATCAGAGGCGGGGAATCAGAGGTGGGCAATCAGAGCCGGGGAATCAGATATGGGGAATCAGAGGCGGGGAATCAGAGGCGGGGAAACAGAGGCTGGGAATCAGATATGGGGAATCAGAGGTGGGGAATCAGAGGTTGTAAATCAGAGATGGGGAATCAAGGCGGGGAATCAGAGGCCGGGAATCAAATGCTGGGAATAAGAGGCCGGGAATCAGAGGTGGGGAATCAGAGTCCGGGAAACAGAGATGGGGAATCAGAGGCGGTGAATCAGAGGTGCGCAATCAGAGGCGGGGAATCAGATATGGGGAATCAGAGGCGGGGAATCAGAGGCGGGGAAACAGAGGCGGGGAATCAGATATGGGGAATCAGAGGTGGGGCATCAGAGGTTGTGAATCACAGATGGGGAATCAGAGGCGGGGAATCAGAGGCAGGGAATCAGATGCGGGGAATCAGAGCCGGGGATTCAGAGCTGGGGAATCAGAGGCGGGGAATCAGAGTTGGGGAATCAGAGGAGGGGAATCAGATATGGGGAAACAGAGGCCGGGAATCAGAGGCAGGGAAACAGAGGCGGGGAATCAGATATGGGGAATCAGAGGTGGGGAATTAGAGGTTGCGAATCAGAGGTGGGGAATCAGAGGCGGGGAATCAGAGGCAGGGAATCGGATGTGCGGAATCAGAGATGGGAATCAGAGGTGGGGATTCAGAGGTGGTGAATCAGAGAAGGGGAATCAGAGGCTGGGAATCATAGGCAGGGTATCAGACGCAGGGAATCAGAGGCGGGGAATCATAGCTGGCGAATTAGAGGAGGGGAATCAGAGTTGGGGAATCAGAGGCGGGGAATCAGATATGGGGAAACAGAGGTGGGGAATCAGAGGCGGGGAAACAGAGGCGGGGAATCAGATATGGGGAATCAGAGGTGGGGAATCAGGGGCAGGGAATCAGTGGCAGGGAATCAGACGCGGGGAATCAGAGGCGGGGAATCAGAGGCAGGTAATCAGACACGGGGAATCAGAGGCGGGGAATCAGAGATGGGGAATCAGAGGAGGGGAATCAGAGGCAGGGAATCGGATGCCGGAAATCAGAGGCGGGAAATCAGAGCTGGGGAATCAGAGGCGGGGAATCAGAGTTGGGGAATCAGAGGCGGCGAATAAGATATGGGGAAATAGAGGCGGGGAATCAGATATGGGGAATCAGAGGCGGGGAATCAGATATGGGGAATCAGAGGCTGGGAATCAGACGGGGGGAAACAGAGGCGGGGAATAAGATATGGGGAATCAGAGGTGGGGAATCAGGGGCGGGTAATCAGTGGCAGGGAATCAGAGGCGGGGAATCAGAGGCGGGGATTCAGAGGCAGGGAATCAGACACGGGGAATCAGAGGTGGGGAATCAGAGATGGGGAATCAGAGGCGGGGAATCAGAGGCAGGGAATCAGACGCGGGGAATCAGAGGCGGGGAATCAGAGCTGGGGAATCAGAGGTGGGGAATCAGAGTCGGGGAATCAGAGGCAGGGAATCGGATGTGCGGAATCAGAGATGGGGAATCAGAGGCGGTGAATCAGAGATGGGGAATCAGAGGCGGGGAATCAGAGGCAGGAAATCAGACACGGGGATTCAGAGGCTGGGAATCAGACGGGGGGAATCAAAGGCGGGGAATCAGAGCTGGTGAATCAGAGGCAGGGAATCAGAGTTGGGGATTCAGAGGCGGGGAATCAGATATGGGGAAACAGAGGCGGGGAATCAGAGGCGGGCAAACAGAGGCGGGGAATTAGATATGGGGAATCAAAGGTGGGGAATCAGAGGTGGTGAATCAGAGATGGGGAATCACAGGCGGGGAATCAGAGGCAGGGAATAGAACGCGGGGAATCAGAGGCAGGGAATCAGAGCTGGGGAATCAGAGGCGGGGAAACAGATATGGGGAAACAGAGGCGGGGAATCAGAGGCGGGGGAACAGAGGCGGGGAATCAGACATGGGGAATCGGATGCGGGGAATCAGAGGTGGGGAATCAGAGCTGGGGAATCAGAGGCGGGGAATCAGAGTTGGGGCATCAGAGGTGGGGAATTAGATATGGGGAAACGGAGGCGGGGAATTAGAGGCCGGGAATCAAAGGCCGGGAATCAGATGCTGGGAATAAGAGGCCGGGAATCAGAGGTGGGGAATCAGAGTCCGGGAATCAGAGATGGGGATTCAGAGACGGGGAATGAGATATGGAGAATCAGAGGCGGGGAATCAGAGGCGGGGAAACAGAGGTGGGGAATCAGATATGGGGAATCAGAGGTGGCGAATGAAAGGCGGTGAATCAGAGATGGGGAAACAGAGGCGGGGAATCAGAGGCGGGTAAACAGAGGTGGGGAATCACATATGGGGAATCAGAGGCGGGGAAACAGAGGCAGGGAATCCGATATGGGGAATCAGAGGCGGGGAATCAGAGGTGGGGAATCATAGGCAGGGAATCGGATGTGCGGAATCAGAGATGGGGAATCAGAGGCCGGGAATCAGAGGTGGTGAATCAGAGATGGGGAATCAGAGGCGGTGAATCAGAGGTGCACAATCAGAGGCGGGGAATCAGATATGGGGAATCAGAGGTGGGGAATCAGAGGCGGGGAAACAGAGGCGGGGAATCAGATATGGGGAATCAGAGGTGGGGCATCAGAGGTTGTGAATCACAGATGGGGAATCAGAGGCGGGGAATCAGAGGCAGCGAATCAGACACGGGGAATCAGAGCCGGGGATTCAGAGCTGGGGAATCAGAGGCGGGGAATCAGAGTTGGGGAATCAGAGGCGGGGAATCAGATATGGGGAATCAGAGGCAGGGAATCAGAGGTGGGAAAACAGAGGCGGGGAATCAGATATGGGGAATCAGAGGTGGGGAATCAGGGGCAGGGAATCAGTGGCAGGGAATCAGACGCGGGGAATCAGAGTCGGGGAATCAGAGGCAGGGAATCAGACACGGGGAATCAGAGGCGGGGAATCAGAGATGGGGAATCAGAGGCAGGGAATCAGAGGCAGGGAATCGGATGCCGGGAATCAGAGGCGGGAAATCAGAGCTGGGGAATCAGAGGCGGGGAATCAGAGTTGGGGAATCAGAGGCGGCGAAGCAGATATGGGGAAATAGAGGCGGGGAATCAGATATGGGGAATCAGAGGCAGGGAATCAGATATGGGGAATCAGAGGCTGGGAATCAGAGGGGGGGAAACAGAGGCGGGGAATAAGATATGGGGAATCAGAGGTGGGGAATCAGGGGCGGGGAATCAGTTGCAGGGAATCAGAGGCGGAGAATCAGAGGCGGGGAATCAGAGGCAGGGAATCAGACACGGGGAATCAGAGGTGGGGAATCAGAGATGGGGATCAGAGGCGGGGAATCAGAGGCAGGGAATCAGACGCGGGGAATCAGAGGCGGGGAATAAGAGCTGGGGAATCAGAGGTGGGGAATCAGAGTCGGGGAATCAGAGGCAGGGAATCGGATGTGCGGAATCAGAAATGGGGAGTCAGAGGTGGGGAATCAGAGGCGTTGAATCAGAGATGGGGAATCAGAGGCGGGGAATCAGAGGCAGGAAATCAGACACGGGGATTCAGAGGCTGGGAATCAGACGGGGGGAATCAAAGGCGGGGAATCAGAGCTGGTGAATCAGAGGCAGGGAATCAGAGTTGGGGATTCAGAGGCGGGGAATCAGATATGTGGAAACAGAGGCGGGGAATCAGAGGCGGGCAAACAGAGGCGGGGAATTAGATATGGGGAATCAGAGGTGGGGAATCAGAGGTGGTGAATCAGAGATGGGGAATCACAGGCGGGGAATGAGAGGCAGGGAATGGAACGCGGGGAATCAGAGGCAGGGAATCAGAGCTGGGGAATCAGAGGCGGGGAATCAGGTATGGGGAAACAGAGGCGGGGAATCAGAGGCGGGGAAACAGAGGCGGGGAATCAGACATGGGGAATCGGATGCAGGGAATCAGAGGTGGGGAATCAGAGCTGGGGAATCAGAGGCGGGGAATCAGAGTTGGGGCATCAGAGGTGGGGAATTAGATATGGGGAAACAGAGGCGGGGAATCAGAGGTGGGGAAACAGAGGCGGGGAATCAGATATGGGGAATCAGAGGTGGGGAATCAGAGGCAGGGAATCAGATGTGCGGAATCAGAGATGGGGAATCAGAGGCAGGGAATCAGAATCAGAAGCGGGGAATCAGAGGCCGGGAATGAGAGGCCGGGAATGAAATGCTGGGAATAAGAGGCCGGGAATCAGAGGTGGGGAATCAGAGTCCGGGAATCAGAGATGGGGATTCAGAGGCGGGGAATGAGATATGGAGAATCAGAGGCGGGGAATCAGAGGGGGGAAACAGAGGTGGGGAATCAGATATGGGGAATCAGAGGTGGCGAATCAAAGGCGGTGAATCAGAGATGGGGAATCTGAGGCGGGGAATCAGAGGCAGGGAATCAGATGCGGGGAATCTGAGGCGGGGAATCAGAGCTGGCGAATCAGAGGCGGGGAATCAGAGGTGGGCAATCAGAGCCGGGGAATCAGATATGGGGAATCAGAGGCGGGGAATCAGAGGCGGGGAAACAGAGGCTGGGAATCAGATATGGGGAATCAGAGGTGGTGAATCAGAGGTTGTAAATCAGAGATGGGGAATCAAGGCGGGGAATCAGAGGCAGGGAATCAGACGCGGGGAATCAGAGGCGGGGATTCAGAGCTGGGGAATCAGAGGCGGGGAATCAGAGTTGGGGAATCAGAGGCAGGGAATCAGATATGGGGAATCAGAGGCGGGAAATCAGAGGCGGGGAAACAGAGGCGGGGAATCAGATATGGGGAATCAGAAGTGGGGAATCAGGGGCAGGGAATCAGTGGCAGGGAATCAGAGGCGGGGAATCAGAGGCGGGGAATCAGAGGCAGGGAATCAGACACGGGGAATCAGAGGCGGGGAATCAGAGATGGGGATTCAGAGGCGGGGAATCAGAGGCAGGGAATCGGACGCCGGGAATCAGAGGCGGGGAATCAGAGCTGGGGAATCAGAGGCGGGGAATCAGAGTTGGGGAATCAGAGGCGGGGAATCAGATATGGGGAAATAGAGGCGGGGTATCAGATATGGGGAATGAGAGGTGTGGAATCAGAGGTTGGGAATCAGAGGTAGGGAATCAGAGGCGGGGAAACAGAGGCGGGGAATCAGATATGGGGAATCAGAGGTGGCGAATCAAAGGGGGTGAAACAGAGATGGGGAATCAGGGCAGGGAATCAGAGGCAGGGAATCAGAGCTGGGGAAACAGAGGCGGGGAATCAGATATGGGGAATCTGATGTGGGGAATCAGGGGCGGGGAATCAGTGGCAGGGAATCAGAGCTGGGGAATCAGAGGTGGGGAATCAGAGCTGGGGAAACAGAGGCGGGGAATCAGATATGGGGTATCAGAGGTGGGGAATCAGGGGCGGGGAATCAGTGGCATGGAATCAGAGGCCGGGAATAAAAGGCGGGGAATCAGAGCTGGGGAATCAGAGGCCGGGAATCAGAGGCCGGGAATCAGAGGCAGGGAAACAGAGGCGGGGAATCAGATATGGGGAATCAGAGGTGGGGAATTAGAGGTTGCGAATCAGAGGCAGGGAATCAGAGGCGGGGAATCAGAGGCGGGGAATCAGAGGCAGGGAATCGGATGTGCGGAATCATAGATGGGGAATCAGAGGTGGGGATTCAGAGGTGGTGAATCAGAGAAGGGGAATCAGAGGAAGGGAATCAGACGCAGGGAATCAGAGGCGGGGAATCATAGCTGGCGAATTAGAGGAGGGGAATCAAAGTTGGGGAATCAGAGGCGGGGAATCAGATATGGGGAAACAGAGGCGGGGAATCAGAGGTGGGGAAACAGAGGCGGGGAATCATAGGCGGGGAATCAGAGATGGGGAATCAGAGGCGGGGAATCAGAGGCAGGGAATCGGATGCCGGAAATCAGAGGCGGGAAATCAGAGCTGGGGAATCAGAGGCGGGTAATCAGAGTTGGGGAATCAGAGGCGGCGAAGCAGATATGGGGAAAATGAGGCGGGGAATCAGATATGGGGAATCAGAGGCGGGGAATCAGATATGGGGAATCAGAGGCTGGGAATCAGAGCGGGGGAAACAGAGGCGGGGAATAATATATGGGGAATCAGAGGTGGGGAATCAGTGGTGGGGAATCAGTGGCAGGGAATCAGAGGCGGGGAATCAGAGGCGGGGATTCAGAGGCAGGGAATCAGACACGGGGAATCAGAGGTGGGGAATCAGAGATGGGGAATCAGAGGCGGGGAATCAGAGGCAGGGAATCAGACTCGGGGAATCAGAGGCGGGGAATCAGAGCTGGGGAATCAGAGGTGGGGAATCAGAGTCGGGGAATCAGAGGCAGGGAATCGGATGTGCGGAATCAGAGATGGGGAATCAGAGGTGGGGAATCAGAGGCGGTGAATCAGAGATGGGGAATCAGAGGCGGGGAATCAGAGGCAGGAAATCAGACACGGGGATTCAGAGGCTGGGAATCAGACGGGGGGAATCAAAGGCGGGGAATCAGAGCTGGTGAATCAGAGGCAGGGAATCAGAGTTGGGGATTCAGAGGCGGGGAATCAGATATGGGGAAACAGAGGCGGGGAATCAGAGGCGGGCAAACAGAGGCGGGGAATTAGATATGGGGAATCAGAGGTGGGGAATCAGAGGTGGTGAATCAGAGATGGGGAATCACAGGCGGGGAATCAGAGGCAGGGAATAGAACGCGGGGAATCAGAGGCAGGGAATCAGAGCTGGGGAATCAGAGGCGGGGAATCAGATATGGGGAAACAGAGGCGGGGAATCAGAGGCGGGGAAACAGAGGCAGGGAATCAGACATGGGGAATCGGATGCGGGGAATCAGAGGTGGGGAATCAGAGCTGGGGAATTAGAGGCGGGGAATCAGAGTTGGGGCATCAGAGGTGGGGAATTAGATATGGGGAAACAGAGGCGGGGAATCAGAGGCGGGGAATCAGAGGCGGGGAAACAGAGGCAGGGAATCAGATATGGGGAATCAGAGGTGGGGAATCAGAGGCAGGGAATCAGATGTGCGGAATCAGAGATGGGGAATCAGAGGCAGGGAATCAGTATCAGAAGCGGGGAATTAGAGGCCGGGAATCAGAGGCCGGGAATCAGATGCTGGGAATAAGAGGCCAGGAATCAGAGGTGGGGAATTAGAGGTTGCGAATCAGAGGCGGGGAATCAGAGGCGGGGAATCAGAGGCAGGGAATCGGATGTGCGGAATCAGAGATGGGGAATCAGAGGTGGGGATTCAGAGGTGGTGAATCAGAGAAGGGGAATCAGAGGCTGGGAATCAGAGGCAGGGAATCAGACGCAGGGAATCAGAGGCGGGGAATCATAGCTGGCGAATTAGAGGAGGGGAATCAGAGTTGGGGAATCAGAGGCGGGGAATCAGATATGGGGAAACAGAGGCGGGGAATCAGAGGCGGGGAAACAGAGGCGGGGAATCAGATATGGGGAATCAGAGGTGGGGAATCAGGGGCAGGGAATCAGTGGCAAGGAATCAGACCCGGGGAATCAGAGGCGAGGAATCAGAGGCAGGTAATCAGACACGGGGAATCAGAGGCGGGGAATCAGAGATGGGGAATCAGAGGCGGGGAATCAGAGGCAGGGAATCGGATGCCGGAAATCAGAGGCGGGAAATCAGAGCTGGGGAATCAGAGGCGGGGAATCAGAGTTGGGGAATCAGAGGCGGCGAATAAGATATGGGGAAATAGAGGCGGGGAATCAGATATGGGGAATCAGAGGCGGGGAATCAGATATGGGGAATCAGAGGCTGGGAATCAGAGGGGGGGAAACAGAGGCGGGGAATAAGATATGGGGAATCAGAGGTGGGGAATCAGGGGTGGGTAATCAGTGGCAGGGAATCAGAGGCGGGGAATCAGAGGCGGGGATTCAGAGGCAGTGAATCAGACACGGGGAATCAGAGGTGGGGAATCAGAGATGGGGAATCAGAGGCGGGGAATCAGAGGCAGGGAATCAGACGCGGGGAATCAGAGGCGGGGAATCAGAGCTGGGGAATCAGAGGTGGGTAATCAGAGTCGGGGAATCAGAGGCAGGGAATCGGATGTGCGGAATCAGAGATTGGGAATCAGAGGCGGTGAATCAGAGATGGGGAATCAGAGGCGGGGAATCAGAGGCAGGAAATCAGACACGGGGATTCAGAGGCTGGGAATCAGACGGGGGGAATCAAAGGCGGGGAATCAGAGCTGGTGAATCAGAGGCAGGGAATCAGAGTTGGGGATTCAGAGGCGGGGAATCAGATATGGGGAAACAGAGGCGGGGAATCAGAGGCGGGCAAACAGAGGCGGGGAATTAGATATGGGGAATCAGAGGTGGGGAATCAGAGGTGGTGAATCAGAGATGGGGAATCACAGGCGGGGAATCAGAGGCAGGGAATAGAACGCGGGGAATCAGAGGCAGTGAATCAGAGCTGGGGAATCAGAGGCGGGGAATCAGATATGGGGAAACAGAGGCGGGGAATCAGAGGCGGGGAAACAGAGGCGAGGAATCAGACATGGGGAATCGGATGCGGGGAATCAGAGGTGGGGAATCAGAGCTGGGGAATCAGAGGCGGGGAATCAGAGTTGCGGCATCAGAGGTGGGGAATTAGATATGGGGAAACAGAGGCGGGGAATCAGAGGCGGGGAAACAGAGGCGGGGAATCAGATATGGGGAATCATAGGTGGGGAATCAGAGGCAGGGAATCAGATGTGCGGAATCATAGATGGGGAATCAGAGGCAGGGAATCAGAATCAGAAGCGGGGAATTAGAGGCCGGGAATCAGAGGCCGGGAATCAGATGCTGGGAATAAGAGGCCGGGAATCAGAGGTGGGGAATCAGAGTCCGGGAATCAGAGATGGGGATTCAGAGGTGGGGAATGAGATATGGAGAATCAGAGGCGGGGAATCAGAGGCGGGGAAACAGAGGTGGGGAATCAGATATGGGGAATCAGAGGTGGTGAATCAAAGGCGGTGAATCAGAGATGGGGAAACAGAGGCGGGGAATCAGAGGCGTGGAAACAGAGGTGGGGAATCACATATGGGGAATCAGAGGCGGGGAAACAGAGGCAGTGAATCAGATATGGGGAATCAGAGGCGGGGAATCAGAGGTGGGGAATCATAGGCAGGGAATCGGATGTGCGGAATCAGAGATGGGGAATCAGAGGCAGGGAATCAGAATCAGAAGCGGGGAATCAGAGGCCGGGAATCAGAGGCCGGGAATCAGATGCTGGGAATAAGAGGCCGGGAATCAGAGGTGGGGAATCAGAGTCCGGGAATCAGAGATGGGGATTCAGAGGCGGGGAATGAGATATGGAGAATCAGAGGCGGGGAATCAGAGGCGGGGAAACAGAGGTGGGGAATCAGATATGGGGAATCAGAGGTGGCGAATCAAAGGCGGTGAATCAGAGATGGGGAATCAGAGGCGGGGAATCAGAGGCAGGGAATCAGATGCGGGGAATCAGAGGCGGGGAATCGGAGCTGGCGAATCAGAGGCGGGGAATTAGAGGTGGGCAATCAGAGGCGGGGAATCAGATATGGGGAATCAGAGGCGGGGAATCAGAGGCGGGGAAACAGAGGCGGGGAATCAAATATAGGGAATCAGAGGTGGGCAATCAGAGGCGGGGAATCAGATATGGGGAATCAGAGGCGGGGAATCAGAGGCGGGGAAACAGAGGCCGGGAATCAGATATGGGGAATCAGAGGTGGGGCATCAGAGGTTGTGAATCACAGATGGGGAATCAGAGGCGGGGAATGAGAGGCAGGGAATCAGATGCGGGGAATCAGAGGCGGGTTTCAGAGCTGGGGAATCAGAGGTGGGGAATCAGAGTTGGGGAATCAGAGGCGGGGAATCAGATATGGGGAATCAGAGGCAGGGAATCAGAGGTGGGAAAACAGAGGCGGGGAATCAGATATGGGGAATCAGAGGCGGGGAATCAGAGGCAGGGAATCAGACACGGGGAATCAGAGGCGGGGAATCAGAGATGGGGAATCAGAGGCGGGGAATCAGAGGCAGGGAATTGGATACCGGGAATCAGAGGCGGGAAATCAGAGCTGGGGAATCAGAGGCGGGGAATCAGTGTTGGGGAATCAGAGGCGGCGAAGCAGATATGGGGAAATAGAGGCGGGGATTCAGATATGGGGAATCAGAGGCGTGGAATCAGATATGGGGAATCAGAGGCTGGGAATCAGAGGGGGGGAAACAGAGGCGGGGAATAAGATATGGGGATTCTGAGCTGGGGAATCAGAAGCGGGGAAACAGAGTTGGGGAATCAGAGGCGGGGAATCAGATATGGGGAATCAGAGGCAGGGAATCAGAGGCGGGGAATCAGAGGCAGGGAATCAGACGCGGGGAATCTGAGGCGGGGAATCAGAGCTGGGGAATCAGAGGTGGGGAATCAGAGTTGGGGAATCAGAGGCAGGGAATTGGATGTGCGGAATCAGAGATGGGGAATCAGAGGTGGGGAATCAGAGGCGGTGAATCAGAAATGGGGAATCAGAGGCGGGGAATCAGAGGCAGGAAATCAGACACGGGGACTCAGAGGCTGGGAATCAGACGGTGGGAATCAAAGGCGGGGAATCAGAGCTGGGGAATCTGAGGCAGGGAATCAGAGTTGGGGATTCAGAGGCGGGGAATCATATATGGGGAAACAGAGGCGGGGAATCAGAGGCGGGAAAACAGAGGCGGGGAATTAGATATGGGGAATCAGAGGTGGGGAATCAGAGGTGGTGAATCAGTGATGGGGAATCACAGGCGGGGAATCAGAGGCAGGGAATAGAACGCGGGGAATCAGAGGCAGGGAATCAGAGCTGGGGAATCAGAGGCGGGGAATCATAGTTGGGAATCAGAGGCAGGGAATCAGATATGGGGAAACAGAGGCGGGGAATCAGAGGCGGGGAAACAGAGGCGGGGAATCAGATATGGGGAATCGGATGCAGGGAATCAGAGGCGGGGAATCAGAGCTGGGGATCAGAGGCGGGGAATCAGAGTTGGGGAATCAGAGGTGGGGAATTAGATATAGGGAAACAGAGGCGGGGAATCAGAGGCGGGGAAACAGAGGCGGGGAATCAGATATGGGGAATCAGAGGTGGGGAATCAGAGGCAGGGATTCAGATGTGCGGAATCAGAGATGGGGAATCAGAGGCAGGGAATCAGAATCAGAAGCGGGGAATCAGAGGCCGGGAATCAGAGGCCGGGAATCAGATGCTGGGAATAAGAGGCCGGGAATCAGAGGTGGGGAATCAGAGTCCGGGAATCAGAGATGGGGATTCAGAGGCGGGGAATGAGATATGGAGAATCAGAGGCGGGGAATCAGAGGCGGGGTAACAGAGGTGGGGAATCAGATATGGGGAATCAGAGGTGGCGAATCAAAGGCGGTGAATCAGAGATGGGGAATCAGAGGCGGGGAATTAGAGGCAGGGAATCAGATGCGGGGAATCAGAGGCGGGGAATCGGAGCTGGCGAATCAGAGGCGGGGATTCAGAGGTGGGCAATCAGAGGCGGGGAATCAGATATGGGGAATCAGAGGCGGGGAATCAGAGGCGGGGAAACAGAGGCGGGGAATCAAATATAAGGAATCAGAGGTGGGGAATCAGAGGTTGTGAATCAGAGATGGGGAATCAAGGCGGGGAATCAGAGGCAGGGAATCAGACGCGGGGAATCAGAGGCGGGGATTCAGAGCTGGGGAATCAGAGGTGGGGAATCAGAGTTGGGGAATCAGAGGCAGGGAATCAGATATGGGGAATCAGAGGGGGGAATCAGAGGCGGGGAAACAGAGGCGGGGAATCAGATATGGGGAATCAGAGGTGGGGAATCAGGGGCAGGGAATCAGTGGCAGGGAATCAGAGGCGGGGAATCAGAGGCGGGGAATCAGAGGCAGGGAATCAGACACGGGGAATCAGAGGCGGGGAATCAGAGATGGGGAATCAGATGCGGGGAATCAGAGGCAGGGAATCGGATGCCGGGAATCAGAGTCGGGGATTCAGTGCTGGGGAATCAGAGGCGGGGAATCAGAGTCGGGGAATCTGAGGCAGGGAATCAGAGGCCGGGAATCAGATGCTGGGAATAAGAGGCCGGGAATCAGAGGTGGGGAAACAGAGGCGGGGAATCAGATATGGGGAATTAGAGGTGGGGAATCAGGGGCGGGGAATCAGTGGCAGGGAATCAGAGGCCGGGAATAAAAGGCGGAGAATCAGAGCTTGGGAATCAGAGGCGGGGAATCAGAGTTGGGGAATCAGAGGAGGGGAATCAGATATGGGGAAACAGAGGCCGGGAATCAGAGGCAGGGAAACAGAGGCGGGGAATCAGATATGGGGAATCAGAGGTGGGGAATTAGAGGTTGCGAATCAGAGGCGGGGAATCAGAGGCGGGGAATCAGAGGCAGGGAATCGGATGTGCGGAATCAGAGATGGGGAATCAGAGGTGGGGATTCAGAGGTGGTGAATCAGAGAAGGGGAATCAGAGGCTGGGAATCAGAGGCAGGGAATCAGACGCAGGGAATCAGAGGCGGGGAATCATAGATGGCGAATTAGAGGAGGGGAATCAGAGTTGGGGAATCAGAGGCGGGGAATCAGATATGGGGAAACAGAGGCGGGGAATCAGAGGCGGGGAAACAGAGGCGGGGAATCAGATATGGGGAATCAGAGGTGGGGAATCAGAGGCAGGGAATCAGATGTGCGTAATCAGAGATGGGGAATCAGAGGCAGGGAATCAGAATCAGAAGCAGGGAATCAGAGGCCGGGAATCAGAGGCCGGAATCAGATGCTGGGAATCAGAGGCCTGGAATCAGAGGCGGGGAATCAGAGGCAGGGAATCAGATGCGGGGAATCAGAGGCGGGGAATCAGAGCTGGGGAATCAGAGGCAGGGTATTAGAGTTGGGGAATCAGAGGCGGGGAATCAGATATGGGGAAACAGAGGTGGGGAATCAGAGGCGGGGAAACAGAGGCAGGGAATCAGATATGGGGAATCAGAGGCGGGGAATCAGAGGTGGGGAATCATAGGCAGGGAATCGGATGTGCGGAATCAGAGATGGGGAATCAGAGGCCGGGAATCAGAGGTGGTGAATCAGATATGGGGAATCAGAGGCGGGGAATCAGAGGCAGGGAATCAGACGCGGGGAATCAGAGGTGGGCAATCAGAGGTGGGGAATCAGATATGGGGAATCAGAGGCGGGGAATCAGAGGCGGGGAAACAGAGGTGGGGAATCAGATATGGGGAATCAGAGGTGGTGAATCAAAGGCGGTGAATCAGAGATGGGGAAACAGAGGCGGGGAATCAGAGGCGTGGAAACAGAGGTGGGGAATCACATATGGGGAATCAGAGGCGGGGAAACAGAGGCAGGGAATCAGATATGGGGAATCAGAGGCGGGGAATCAGAGGTGGGGAATCATAGGCAGGGAATCGGATGTGCGGAATCAGAGATGGGGAATCAGAGGCAGGGAATCAGAATCAGAAGCGGGGAATCAGAGGCCGGGGATCAGAGGCCGGGAATCAGATGCTGGGAATAAGAGGCCGTGAATCAGAGGTGGGGAATCAGAGTCCGGGAATCAGAGATGTGGATTCAGAGGCGGGGAATGAGATATGGAGAATCAGAGGCGGGGAATCAGAGGCGGGGAAACAGAGGTGGGGAATCAGATATGGGGAATCAGAGGTGGCGAATCAAAGGCGGTGAATCAGAGATGGGGAATCAGAGGCGGGGAATCAGAGGCAGGGAATCAGATGCGGGGAATCAGAGGCGGGGAATCGGAGCTGGCGAATCAGAGGCGGGGAATCAGAGGTGGGCAATCAGAGGCGGGGAATCAGATATGGGGAATCAGAGGCGGGGAATCAGAGGCGGGGAAACAGAGGCGGGGAATCAAATATAGGGAATCAGAGGTGGGCAATCAGAGGCGGGGAATCAGATATGGGGAATCAGAGGCGGGGAATCAGAGGCGGGGAAACAGAGTCCGGGAATCAGATATGGGGAATCAGAGGTGGGGCATCAGAGGTTGTGAATCACAGATGGGGAATCAGAGGCGGGGAATGAGAGGCAGGGAATCAGATGCGGGGAATCAGAGGCGGGTTTCAGAGCTGGGGAATCAGAGGTGGGGAATCAGAGTTGGGGAATCAGAGGCGGGGAATCAGATATGGGGAATCAGAGGCAGGGAATCAGAGGTGGGAAAACAGAGGCGGGGAATCAGATATGGGGAATCAGAGGCGGGGAATCAGAGGCAGGGAATCAGACACGGGGAATCAGAGGCGGGGAATCAGAGATGGGGAATCAGAGGCGGGGAATCAGAGGCAGGGAATTGGATACCGGGAATCAGAGGCGGGAAATCAGAGCTGGGGAATCAGAGGCGGGGAATCAGTGTTGGGGAATCAGAGGCGGCGAAGCAGATATGGGGAAATAGAGGCGGGGATTCAGATATGGGGAATCAGAGGCGTGGAATCAGATATGGGGAATCAGAGGCTGGGAATCAGAGGGGGGGAAACAGAGGCGGGGAATAAGATATGGGGATTCTGAGCTGGGGAATCAGAAGCGGGGAATCAGAGTTGGGGAATCAGAGGCGGGGAATCAGATATGGGGAATCAGAGGCAGGGAATCAGAGGCGGGGAATCAGAGGCAGGGAATCAGACGCGGCGAATCTGAGGCGGGGAATCAGAGCTGGGGAATCAGAGGTGGGGAATCAGAGTTGGGGAATCAGAGGCAGGGAATTGGATGTGCGGAATCAGAGATGGGGAATCAGAGGTGGGGAATCAGAGGCGGTGAATCAGAAATGGGGAATCAGAGGCGGGGAATCAGAGGCAGGAAATCAGACACGGGGACTCTGAGGCTGGGAATCAGACGGTGGGAATCAAAGGCGGGGAATCAGAGCTGGGGAATCTGAGGCAGGGAATCAGAGTTGGGGATTCAGAGGCGGGGAATCAGATATGGGGAAACAGAGGCGGGGAATCAGAGGCGGGAAAACAGAGGCGGGGAATTAGATATGGGGAATCAGAGGTGGGGAATCAGAGGTGGTGATTCAGTGATGGGGAATCACAGGCGGGGAATCAGAGGCAGGGAATAGAACGCGGGGAATCAGAGGCAGGGAATCAGAGCTGGGGAATCAGAGGCGGGGAATCATAGTTGGGAATCAGAGGCGGGGAATCAGATATGGGGAAACAGAGGCGGGGAATCAGAGGCGGGGAAACAGAGGCGGGGAATCAGATATGGGGAATCGGATGCAGGGAATCAGAGGCGGGGAATCAGAGCTGGGGATCAGAGGCGGGGAATCAGAGTTGGGGAATCAGAGGTGGGGAATTAGATATAGGGAAACAGAGGCGGGGAATCAGAGGCGGGGAAACAGAGGCGGGGAATCAGATATGGGGAATCAGAGGTGGGGAATCAGAGGCAGGGATTCAGATGTGCGGAATCAGAGATGGGGAATCAGAGGCAGGGAATCAGAATCAGAAGCGGGGAATCAGAGGCCGGGAATCAGAGGCCGGGAATCAGATGCTGGGAATAAGAGGCCGGGAATCAGAGGTGGGGAATCAGAGTCCGGGAATCAGAGATGGGGATTCAGAGGCGGGGAATGAGATATGGAGAATCAGAGGCGGGGAATCAGAGGCGGGGTAACAGAGGTGGGGAATCAGATATGGGGAATCAGAGGTGGCGAATCAAAGGCGGTGAATCAGAGATGGGGAATCAGAGGCGGGGAATTAGAGGCAGGGAATCAGATGCGGGGAATCAGAGGCGGGGAATCGGAGCTGGCGAATCAGAGGCGGGGATTCAGAGGTGGGCAATCAGAGGCGGGGAATCAGATATGGGGAATCAGAGGCGGGGAATCAGAGGCGGGGAAACAGAGGCGGGGAATCAAATATAAGGAATCAGAGGTGGGGAATCAGAGGTTGTGAATCAGAGATGGGGAATCAAGGCGGGGAATCAGAGGCAGGGAATCAGACGCGGGGAATCAGAGGCGGGGATTCAGAGCTGGGGAATCAGAGGTGGGGAATCAGAGTTGGGGAATCAGAGGCAGGGAATCAGATATGGGGAATCAGAGGGGGGAATCAGAGGCGGGGAAACAGAGGTGGGGAATCAGATATGGGGAATCAGAGGTGGGGAATCAGGGGCAGGGAATCAGTGGCAGGGAATCAGAGGCGGGGAATCAGAGGCGGGGAATCAGAGGCAGGGAATCAGACACGGGGAATCAGAGGCGGGGAATCAGAGATGGGGAATCAGAGGCGGGGAATCAGAGGCAGGGAATCGGATGCCGGGAATCAGAGTCGGGGATTCAGTGCTGGGGAATCAGAGGCGGGGAATCAGAGTCGGGGAATCTGAGGCAGGGAATCAGAGGCCGGGAATCAGATGCTGGGAATAAGAGGCCGGGAATCAGAGGTGGGGAAACAGAGGCGGGGAATCAGATATGGGGAATTAGAGGTGGGGAATCAGGGGCGGGGAATCAGTGGCAGGGAATCAGAGGCCGGGAATAAAAGGCGGAGAATCAGAGCTTGGGAATCAGAGGCGGGGAATCAGAGTTGGGGAATCAGAGGAGGGGAATCAGATATGGGGAAACAGAGGCCGGGAATCAGAGGCAGGGAAACAGAGGCGGGGAATCAGATATGGGGAATCAGAGGTGGGGAATTAGAGGTTGCGAATCAGAGGCGGGGAATCAGAGGCGGGGAATCAGAGGCAGGGAATCGGATGTGCGGAATCAGAGATGGGGAATCAGAGGTGGGGATTCAGAGGTGGTGAATCAGAGAAGGGGAATCAGAGGCTGGGAATCAGAGGCAGGGAATCAGACGCAGGGAATCAGAGGCGGGGAATCATAGCTGGCGAATTAGAGGAGGGGAATCAGAGTTGGGGAATCAGAGGCGGGGAATCAGATATGGGGAAACAGAGGCGGGGAATCAGAGGCGGGGAAACAGAGGCGGGGAATCAGATATGGGGAATCAGAGGTGGGGAATCAGAGGCAGGGAATCAGATGTGCGTAATCAGAGATGGGGAATCAGAGGCAGGGAATCAGAATCAGAAGCAGGGAATCAGAGGCCGGGAATCAGAGGCCGGAATCAGATGCTGGGAATCAGAGGCCTGGAATCAGAGGCGGGGAATCAGAGGCAGGGAATCAGATGCGGGGAATCAGAGGCGGGGAATCAGAGCTGGGGAATCAGAGGCAGGGTATTAGAGTTGGGGAATCAGAGGCGGGGAATCAGATATGGGGAAACAGAGGTGGGGAATCAGAGGCGGGGAAACAGAGGCAGGGAATCAGATATGGGGAATCAGAGGCGGGGAATCAGAGGTGGGGAATCATAGGCAGGGAATCGGATGTGCGGAATCAGAGATGGGGAATCAGAGGCCGGGAATCAGAGGTGGTGAATCAGATATGGGGAATCAGAGGCGGGGAATCAGAGGCAGGGAATCAGACGCGGGGAATCAGAGGTGGGCAATCAGAGGTGGGGAATCAGATATGGGGAATCAGAGGCGGGGAATCAGAGGCGGGGAAACAGAGGCGGGGAATCAGATATGGGGAATCAGAGGTGGGGCATCAGAGGTTGTGAATCACAGATGGGGAATTAGAGGCGGGGAATCAGAGGCAGGGAATCAGACGCGGGGAATCAGAGGCGGGGATTCTGGGCTGGGGAATCAGAAGCGGGGAATCAGAGTTGGGGAATCAGAGGCGGGGAATCAGATATGGGGAATCAAAGGCAGGGAATCAGAGGCGGGGAATCAGATGCAGGGAATCAGACGCGGGGAATCTGAGGCGGGGAATCAGAGCTGGGGAATCAGAGGTGGGGAATCAGAGTTGGGGAATCAGAGGCAGGGAATTGGATGTGCGGAATCAGAGATGGGGAATCAGAGGTGGGGAATCAGAGGCGGTGAATCAGAAATGGGGAATCAGAGGCGGGGAATCAGAGGCAGGAAATCAGACACGGGGATTCAGAGGCTGGGAATCAGACGGTGGGAATCAAAGGCGGGGAATCAGAGCTGGGGAATCTGAGGCAGGGAATCAGAGTTGGGGATTCGGAGGCGGGGAATCAGATATGGGGAAACAGAGGCGGGGAATCAGAGGCGGGAAAACAGAGGCGGGGAATTAGATATGGGGAATCAGAGGTGGGGAATCAGAGGTGGTGAATCAGTGATGGGGAATCACAGGCGGGGAATCAGAGGCAGGGAATAGAACGCGGGGAATCAGAGGCAGGGAATCAGAGCTGGGGAATCAGAGGCGGGGAATCATAGTTGGGAATCAGAGGCGGGGAATCAGATATGGGGAAACAGAGGCGCGGAATCAGAGGCGGGGAAACAGAGGCGGGGAATCAGACATGGGGAATCGGATGCAGGGAATCAGAGGCGGGGAATCAGAGCTGGGGAATCAGAGGCGGGGAATCAGAGTTGGGGCATCAGAGGTGGGGAATTAGATATAGGGAAACAGAGGCGGAGAATCAGAGGCGGGGAAAGAGAGGCGGGGAATCAGATATGTGGAATCAGAGGTGGGGAATCAGAGGCAGGGAATCAGATGTGCGGAATCAGAGATGGGGAATCAGAGGCAGGGAATCAGAATCAGAAGCGGGGAATCAGAGGCCGGGAATCAGAGGCCGGGAATCAGATGCTGGGAATAAGAGGCCGGGAATCAGAGGTGGGGAATCAGAGTCCGGGAATCAGAGATGGGGATTCAGAGGCGGGGAATGAGATATGGAGAATCAGAGGCGGGGAATCAGAGGCGGGGAAACAGAGGTGGGGAATCAGATATGGGGAATCAGAGGTGGCGAATCAAAGGCGGTGAATCAGAGATGGGGAATCAGAGGCGGGGAATAAGAGGCAGGGAATCAGATGCGGGGAATCAGAGGCGGGGAATCGGAGCTGGCGAATCAGAGGCGGGGAATCAGAGTTGGGCAATCAGAGGCGGGGAATCAGATATCGGGAATCAGAGGCGGGGAATCAGAGGCGGGGAAACAGAGGCGGGGATTCAAATATAGGGAATCAGAGGTGGGGAATCAGAGGTTGTGAATCAGAGATGGGGAATCAAGGCGGGGAATCAGAGGCAGGGAATCAGACGCGGGAATCAGAGGCGGGGATTCAGAGCTGGGGAATCAGAGGCGGGGAATCAGAGTTGGGGAATCAGAGGCAGGGAATCAGATATGGGGAATCAGAGGCGGGGAATCAGAGGCGGGGAAACAGAGGCGGGGAATCAGATATGGGGAATCAGAGGTGGGGAATCAGGGGCAGGGAATCAGTGGCAGGGAATCAGAGGCGGGGAATCAGAGGCGGGGAATCAGAGGCAGGGAATCAGACACGGGGAATCAGAGGCGGGGAATCAGAGATGGGGATTCAGAGGCGGGGAATCAGAGGCAGGGAATCGGATGCCGGGAATCAGAGTCGGGGAATTAGAGCTGGGGAATCAGAGGTGTGGAATCAGAGGTTGGGAATCAGAGGCAGGGAATCAGAGGCGGGGAATCAGAGGCGGAGAATCAGAGGAAGGGAATCAGATTGCTGAATCGGAGATGGGGAATCAGAGGCAGGGAATCAGAGGCGGGGAATCAGAGGCGGGGAATCAGAGGCAGGGAATCAGAGGCGGGGAATCAGAGGCGGGGAATCAGAGGCCGGGAATCAGATATGGGGAAACAGAGGCGGGGAATCAGAGGCGGGGAAACAGAGGCGGGGATTCAGATATGGGGAATCAGAGGTGGGGAATCAGAGGTTGGGATTCAGAGGCAGGGAATCAGAGGCTTGGAATCAGATGCAGGGAATCAGATGCGGGGAATCAGAGGCGGGGAATCAGAGCTGGGGAATCAGAGGTGGGGAATCAGATTTGGGGAATCAGAGGCGGGGACTTAGATATTGGGAAACAGAGGCGGGGAATCAGAGGCGGGGAAACAGAGGCGGGGAATCAGATATGGGGAATCAGAGGTGGGGAATCAGAGGCAGGGAATCAGATGTGCGGAATCAGAGATGGGGAATCAGAGGCAGGAAATCAGAATCAGAAGAAGGGAATCAGAGGCCGGGAATCAGAGGCCGGAATCAGATGCTGGGAATCAGAGGCCTGGAATCAGAGGTGGGGAATCAGAGGCAGGGAATCAGATGCGGGGAATCAGAGGCGGGGAATCAGAGCTGGGGAATCAGAGGCGGGGTATTAGAGTTGGGGAATTAGAGGCGGGGAATCAGATATGGGGAAACAGAGGTGGGGAATCAGAGGCGGGGAAACAGAGGCAGGGAATCAGATATGGGGAATCAGAGGCGGGGATTCAGAGGTGGGGAATCATAGGCAGGGAATCAGACACGGGGATTCAGAGGCTGGGAATCAGACGGTGGGAATCAAAGGCGGGGAATCAGAGCTGGGGAATCTGAGGCAGGGAATCAGAGTTGGGGATTCAGAGGCGGGGAATCAGATATGGGGAAACAGAGGCGGGGAATCAGAGGCGGGAAAACAGAGGCGGGGAATTAGATATGGGGAATCAGAGGTGGGGAATCAGAGGTGGTGAATCAGTGATGGGGAATCACAGGCGGGGAATCAGAGGCAGGGAATAGAACGCGGGGAATCAGAGGCAGGGAATCAGAGCTGGGGAATCAGAGGCGGGGAATCATAGTTGGGAATCAGAGGCGGGGAATCAGATATGGGGAAAGAGGCGCGGAATCAGAGGCGGGGAAACAGAGGCGGGGAATCAGATATGGGGAATCGGATGCAGGGAATCAGAGGCGGGGAATCAGAGCTGGGGAATCAGAGGCGGGGAATCAGAGTTGGGGCATCAGAGGTGGGGAATTAGATATAGGGAAACAGAGGCGGAGAATCAGAGGCGGGGAAAGAGAGGCGGGGAATCAGATATGTGGAATCAGAGGTGGGGAATCAGAGGCAGGGAATCAGATGTGCGGAATCAGAGATGGGGAATCAGAGGCAGGGAATCAGAATCAGAAGCGGGGAATCAGAGGCCGGGAATCAGAGGCCGGGAATCAGATGCTGGGAATAAGAGGCCGGGAATCAGAGGTGGGGAATCAGAGTCCGGGAATCAGAGATGGGGATTCAGAGGCGGGGAATGAGATATGGAGAATCAGAGGCGGGGAATCAGAGGCGGGGAAACAGAGGTGGGGAATCAGATATGGGGAATCAGAGGTGGCGAATCAAAGGCGGTGAATCAGAGATGGGGAATCAGAGGCGGGGAATAAGAGGCAGGGAATCAGATGCGGGGAATCAGAGGCGGGGAATCGGAGCTGGCGAATCAGAGGCGGGGAATCAGAGTTGGGCAATCAGAGGCGGGGAATCAGATATCGGGAATCAGAGGCGGGGAATCAGAGGCGGGGAAACAGAGGCGGGGATTCAAATATAGGGAATCAGAGGTGGGGAATCAGAGGTTGTGAATCAGAGATGGGGAATCAAGGCGGGGAATCAGAGGCAGGGAATCAGACGCGGGGAATCAGAGGCGGGGATTCAGAGCTGGGGAATCAGAGGCGGGGAATCAGAGTTGGGGAATCAGAGGCAGGGAATCAGATATGGGGAATCAGAGGCGGGGAATCAGAGGCGGGGAAACAGAGGCGGGGAATCAGATATGGGGAATCAGAGGTGGGGAATCAGGGGCAGGGAATCAGTGGCAGGGAATCAGAGGCGGGGAATCAGAGGCGGGGAATCAGAGGCAGGGAATCAGACACGGGGAATCAGAGGCGGGGAATCAGAGATGGGGATTCAGAGGCGGGGAATCAGAGGCAGGGAATCGGATGCCGGGAATCAGAGTCGGGGAATTAGAGCTGGGGAATCAGAGGTGTGGAATCAGAGGTTGGGAATCAGAGGCAGGGAATCAGAGGCGGGGAATCAGAGGCGGAGAATCAGAGGAAGGGAATCAGATTGCTGAATCGGAGATGGGGAATCAGAGGCAGGGAATCAGAGGCGGGGAATCAGAGGCGGGGAATCAGAGTCAGGGAATCAGAGGCGGGGAATCAGAGGCGGGGAATCAGAGGCCGGGAATCAGATATGGGGAAACAGAGGCGGGGAATCAGAGGCGGGGAAACAGAGGCGGGGATTCAGATATGGGGAATCAGAGGTGGGGAATCAGAGGTTGGGATTCAGAGGCAGGGAATCAGAGGCTTGGAATCAGATGCAGGGAATCAGATGCGGGGAATCAGAGGCGGGGAATCAGAGCTGGGGAATCAGAGGTGGGGAATCAGATTTGGGGAATCAGAGGCGGGGACTTATATATTGGGAAACAGAGGCGGGGAATCAGAGGCGGGGAAACAGAGGCGGGGAATCAGATATGGGGAATCAGAGGTGGGGAATCAGAGGCAGGGAATCAGATGTGCGGAATCAGAGATGGGGAATCAGAGGCAGGAAATCAGAATCAGAAGAAGGGAATCAGAGGCCGGGAATCAGAGGCCGGAATCAGATGCTGGGAATCAGAGGCCTGGAATCAGAGGTGGGGAATCAGAGGCAGGGAATCAGATGCGGGGAATCAGAGGCGGGGAATCAGAGCTGGGGAATCAGAGGCGGGGTATTAGAGTTGGGGAATTAGAGGCGGGGAATCAGATATGGGGAAACAGAGGTGGGGAATCAGAGGCGGGGAAACAGAGGCAGGGAATCAGATATGGGGAATCAGAGGCGGGGATTCAGAGGTGGGGAATCATAGGCAGGGAATCGGATGTGCGGAATCAGAGATGGGGAATCAGAGGCCGGGAATCAGAGGTGGTGAATCAGAGATGGGGAATCAGAGGCGGGGAATCAGAGGCAGGGAATCAGACGTGGGGAATCAGAGGTGGGCAATCAGAGGCGGGGAATCAGATATGGGGAATCAGAGGCGGGGAATCAGAGGCGGGGAAACAGAGGCCGGGAATCAGATATGGGGAATCAGAGGTGGGGCATCAGAGGTTGTGAATCACAGATGGGGAATCTGAGGCGGGGAATGAGAGGCAGGGAATCAGACACGGGGAATCAGAGGCGGGGATTCAGAGCTGGGGAATCAGAGGTGGGGAATCAGAGTTGGGGAATCAGAGGCGGGGAATCAGATATGGGGAATCAGAGGCAGGGAATCAGAGGCGGGAAAACAGAGGCGGGGAATCAGATATGGGGAATCAGAGGCGGGGAATCAGAGGCAGGGAATCAGACACGGGGAATCAGAGGCGGGGAATCAGAGATGGGGAATCAGAGGCGGGGAATCAGAGGCAGGGAATCGGATGCCGGGAATCAGAGGCGGGAAATCAGAGCTGGGGAATCAGAGGCGGGGAATCAGCATTGGGGAATCAGAGGCGGCGAAGCAGATATGGGGAAATAGAGGCGGGGAATCAGATATGGGGAATCAGAGGCGTGGAATCAGATATGGGGAATCAGAGGCTGGGAATCAGAGGGGGGGAAACAGAGGCGGGGAATAAGATATGGGGATTCTGAGCTGGGGAATCAGAAGCGGGGAATCAGAGTTGGGGAATCAGAGGCGGGGAATCAGATATGGGGAATCAGAGGCAGGGAATCAGAGGCGGGGAATCAGAGGCAGGGAATCAGACGCGGGGAATCTGAGGCGGGGAATCAGAGCTGGGGAATCAGAGGTGGGGAATCAGAGTTGGGGAATCAGAGGCAGGGAATTGGATGTGCGGAATCAGAGATGGGGAATCAGAGGTGGGGAATCAGAGGCGGTGAATCAGAAATGGGGAATCAGAGGCGGGGAATCAGAGGCAGGAAATCAGACACGGGGATTCAGAGGCTGGGAATCAGACGGTGGGAATCAAAGGCGGGGAATCAGAGCTGGGGAATCTGAGGCAGGGAATCAGAGTTGGGGATTCAGAGGCGGGGAATCAGATATGGGGAAAAGGAGGCGGGGAATCAGAGGCGGGAAAACAGAGGCGGGGAATTAGATATGGGGAATCAGAGGTGGGGAATCAGAGGTGGTGAATCAGTGATGGGGTATCACAGGAGGGGAATCAGAGGCAGGGAATAGAATGCGGGGAATCAGAGGCAGGGAATCAGAGCTGGGGAATCAGAGGCGGGGAATCATAGTTGGGAATCAGAGGCGGGGAATCAGATATGGGGAAACAGAGGCGGGGAATCAGAGGCGGGGAAACAGAGGCGGGGAATCAGATATGGGGAATCGGATGCAGGGAATCAGAGGCGGGGAATCAGAGCTGGGGATCAGAGGCGGGGAATCAGAGTTGGGGCATCAGAGGTGGGGAATTAGATATAGGGAAACAGAGGCGGGGAATCAGAGGCGGGGAAACAGAGGCGGGGAATCAGATATGGGGAATCAGAGGTGGGGAATCAGAGGCAGGGATTCAGATGTGCGGAATCAGAGATGGGGAATCAGAGGCAGGGAATCAGAATCAGAAGCGGGGAATCAGAGGCCGGGAATCAGAGGCCGGGAATCAGATGCTGGGAATAAGAGGCCGGGAATCAGAGGTGGGGAATCAGAGTCCGGGAATCAGAGATGGGGATTCAGAGGCGGGGAATGAGATATGGAGAATCAGAGGCGGGGAATCAGAGGCGGGGAAACAGAGGTGGGGAATCAGATATGTGGAATCAGAGGTGGCGAATCAAAGGCGGTGAATCAGAGATGGGGAATCAGAGGCGGGGAATCAGAGGCAGGGAATCAGATGCGGGGAATCAGAGGCGGGGAATCGGAGCTGGCGAATCAGAGGCGGGGAATCAGAGGTGGGCAATCAGAGGCAGGGAATCAGATATGGGGAATCAGAGGCGGAGAATCAGAGGCGGGGAAACAGAGGCGGGGAATCAAATATAGGGAATCAGAGGTGGGGAATCAGAGGTTGTGAATCAGCGATGGGGAATCAAGGTGGGGAATCAGAGGCAGGGAATCAGACGCGGGGAATCAGAGGCGGGGATTCAGAGCTGGGGAATCAGAGGCGGGGAATCAGAGTTGGGGAATCAGAGGCAGGGAATCAGATATGGGGAATCAGAGGCGGGGAATCAGAGGCGGGGAAACAGAGGCGGGGAATCAGATATGGGGAATCAGAGGTGGGGAATCAGGGGCAGGGAATCAGTGGCAGGGAATCAGAGGCGGGGAATCAGAGGCGGGGAATCAGAGGCAGGGAATCAGACACGGGGAATCAGAGGCGGGGAATCAGAGATGGGGAATCAGAGGCGGGGAATCAGAGGCAGGGAATCGGATGCCGGGAATCAGAGTCGGGGAATCAGAGCTGGGGAATCAGAGGCGGGGAATCAGAGTTGGGGAATCAGAGGCGGGGAATCAGTTATGGGGAAATAGAGGCGGGGAATCGGATATGGGGAATCAGAGGTGTGGAATCAGAGGTTGGGAATCAGAGGCAGGGAATCAGAGGCGGGGAATCAGAGGCGGAGAATCAGAGGAAGGGAATCAGATTGCTGAATCGGAGATGGGGAATCAGAGGCAGGGAATCAGAGGCGGGGAATCCGAGGCGGGGAAACAGAGGCGGGGAATCAGATATGGGGAATCAGAGGTGGGGAATCAGAGGTTGGGAATCAGAGGCAGGGAATCGGAGGCTTGGAATCAGATGCAGGGAATCAGATGCGGGGAATCAGAGGCGGGGAATCAGAGCTGGGGAATCAGAGGTGGGGAATCAGATTTGGGGAATCAGAGGCGGGGACTTAGATATTGGGAAACAGAGGCGGGGAATCAGAGGCGGGGAAACAGATGCGGGGAATCAGATATGGGGAATCAGAGGTGGGGAATCAGAGGCAGGGAATCAGATGTGCGGAATCAGAGATGGGGAATCAGAGGCAGGGAATCAGAATCAGAAGCAGGGAATCAGAGGCCGGGAATCAGAGGCCGGAATCAGATGCTGGGAATCAGAGGCCTGGAATCAGAGGCGGGGAATCAGAGGCAGGGAATCAGATGCGGGGTATCAGAGGCGGGGAATCAGAGCTGGGGAATCAGAGGCGGGGTATTAGAGTTGGGGAATCAGAGGCGGGGAATCAGATATGGGGAAACAGAGGTGGGGAATCAGAGGCGGGGAAACAGAGGCAGGGAATCAGATATTGGGAATCAGAGGCGGGGATTCAGAGGTGGGGAATCATAGGCAGGGAATCGGATGTGCGGAATCAGAGATGGGGAATCAGAGGCCGGGAATCAGAGGTGGTGAATCAGAGATGGGGAATCTGAGGCGGGGAATCAGAGGCAGGGAATCAGACGTGGGGAATCAGAGGTGGGCAATCAGAGGCGGGGAATCAGACATGGGGAATCAGAGGCGGGGAATCAGAGGCGGGGAAACAGAGGCCGGGAATCAGATATGGGGAATCAGAGGTGGGGCATCAGAGGTTGTGAATCACAGATGGGGAATCAGAGGCGGGGAATGAGAGGCAGGGAATCAGACGCGGGGAATCAGAGGCGGGGATTCAGAGCTGGGGAATCAGAGGTGGGGAATCAGAGTTGGGGAATCAGAGGCGGGGAATCAGATATGGGGAATCAGAGGCAGGGAATCAGAGGCGGGAAAACAGAGGCGGGGAATCAGATATGGGGAATCAGAGGCGGGGAATCAGAGGCAGGGAATCAGACACGGGGAATCAGAGGCGGGGAATCAGAGATGGGGAATCAGAGGCGGGGAATCAGAGGCAGGGAATCGGATGCCGGGAATCAGAGTCGGGGATTCAGTGCTGGGGAATCAGAGGCGGGGAATCAGAGTCGGGGAATCTGAGGCAGGGAATCAGAGGCCGGGAATCAGATGCTGGGAATAAGAGGCCGGGAATCAGAGGTGGGGAAACAGAGGCGGGGAATCAGATATGGGGAATTAGAGGTGGGGAATCAGGGGCGGGGAATCAGTGGCAGGGAATCAGAGGCCGGGAATAAAAGGCGGAGAATCAGAGCTTGGGAATCAGAGGCGGGGAATCAGAGTTGGGGAATCAGAGGAGGGGAATCAGATATGGGGAAACAGAGGCCGGGAATCAGAGGCAGGGAAACAGAGGCGGGGAATCAGATATGGGGAATCAGAGGTGGGGAATTAGAGGTTGCGAATCAGAGGCGGGGAATCAGAGGCGGGGAATCAGAGGCAGGGAATCGGATGTGCGGAATCAGAGATGGGGAATCAGAGGTGGGGATTCAGAGGTGGTGAATCAGAGAAGGGGAATCAGAGGCTGGGAATCAGAGGCAGGGAATCAGACGCAGGGAATCAGAGGCGGGGAATCATAGCTGGCGAATTAGAGGAGGGGAATCAGAGTTGGGGAATCAGAGGCGGGGAATCAGATATGGGGAAACAGAGGCGGGGAATCAGAGGCGGGGAAACAGAGGCGGGGAATCAGATATGGGGAATCAGAGGTGGGGAATCAGAGGCAGGGAATCAGATGTGCGTAATCAGAGATGGGGAATCAGAGGCAGGGAATCAGAATCAGAAGCAGGGAATCAGAGGCCGGGAATCAGAGGCCGGAATCAGATGCTGGGAATCAGAGGCCTGGAATCAGAGGCGGGGAATCAGAGGCAGGGAATCAGATGCGGGGAATCAGAGGCGGGGAATCAGAGCTGGGGAATCAGAGGCAGGGTATTAGAGTTGGGGAATCAGAGGCGGGGAATCAGATATGGGGAAACAGAGGTGGGGAATCAGAGGCGGGGAAACAGAGGCAGGGAATCAGATATGGGGAATCAGAGGCGGGGAATCAGAGGTGGGGAATCATAGGCAGGGAATCGGATGTGCGGAATCAGAGATGGGGAATCAGAGGCCGGGAATCAGAGGTGGTGAATCAGATATGGGGAATCAGAGGCGGGGAATCAGAGGCAGGGAATCAGACGCGGGGAATCAGAGGTGGGCAATCAGAGGCGGGGAATCAGATATGGGGAATCAGAGGCGGGGAATCAGAGGCGGGGAAACAGAGGCGGGGAATCAGATATGGGGAATCAGAGGTGGGGCATCAGAGGTTGTGAATCACAGATGGGGAATTAGAGGCGGGGAATCAGAGGCAGGGAATCAGACGCGGGGAATCAGAGGCGGGGATTCTGGGCTGGGGAATCAGAAGCGGGGAATCAGAGTTGGGGAATCAGAGGCGGGGAATCAGATATGGGGAATCAAAGGCAGGGAATCAGAGGCGGGGAATCAGATGCAGGGAATCAGACGCGGGGAATCTGAGGCGGGGAATCAGAGCTGGGGAATCAGAGGTGGGGAATCAGAGTTGGGGAATCAGAGGCAGGGAATTGGATGTGCGGAATCAGAGATGGGGAATCAGAGGTGGGGAATCAGAGGCGGTGAATCAGAAATGGGGAATCAGAGGCGGGGAATCAGAGGCAGGAAATCAGACACGGGGATTCAGAGGCTGGGAATCAGACGGTGGGAATCAAAGGCGGGGAATCAGAGCTGGGGAATCTGAGGCAGGGAATCAGCGTTGGGGATTCAGAGGCGGGGAATCAGATATGGGGAAACAGAGGCGGGGAATCAGAGGCGGGAAAACAGAGGCGGGGAATTAGATATGGGGAATCAGAGGTGGGGAATCAGAGGTGGTGAATCAGTGATGGGGAATCACAGGCGGGGAATCAGAGGCAGGGAATAGAACGCGGGGAATCAGAGGCAGGGAATCAGAGCTGGGGAATCAGAGGCGGGGAATCATAGTTGGGAATCAGAGGCGGGGAATCAGATATGGGGAAACAGAGGCGCGGAATCAGAGGCGGGGAAACAGAGGCGGGGAATCAGATATGGGGAATCGGATGCAGGGAATCAGAGGCGGGGAATCAGAGCTGGGGAATCAGAGGCGGGGAATCAGAGTTGGGGCATCAGAGGTGGGGAATTAGATATAGGGAAACAGAGGCGGAGAATCAGAGGCGGGGAAAGAGAGGCGGGGAATCAGATATGGGGAATCAGAGGTGGGGAATCAGAGGCAGGGAATGAGATGTGCGGAATCAGAGATGGGGAATCAGAGGCAGGGAATCAGAATCAGAAGCGGGGAATCAGAGGCCGGGAATCAGAGGCCGGGAATCAGATGCTGGGAATAAGAGGCCGGGAATCAGAGGTGGGGAATCAGAGTCCGGGAATCAGAGATGGGGATTCAGAGGCGGGGAATGAGATATGGAGAATCAGAGGCGGGGAATCAGAGGCGGGGAAACAGAGGTGGGGAATCAGATATGGGGAATCAGAGGTGGCGAATCAAAGGCGGTGAATCAGAGATGGGGAATCAGAGGCGGGGAATAAGAGGCAGGGAATCAGATGCGGGGAATCAGAGGCGGGGAATCGGAGCTGGCGAATCAGAGGCTGGGAATCAGAGTTGGGCAATCAGAGGCGGGGAATCAGATATCGGGAATCAGAGGCGGGGAATCAGAGGCGGGGAAACAGAGGCGGGGATTCAAATATAGGGAATCAGAGGTGGGGAATCAGAGGTTGTGAATCAGAGATGGGGAATCAAGGCGGGGAATCAGAGGCAGGGAATCAGACGCGGGGAATCAGAGGCGGGGATTCAGAGCTGGGGAATCAGAGGCGGGGAATCAGAGTTGGGGAATCAGAGGCAGGGAATCAGATATGGGGAATCAGAGGCGGGGAATCAGAGGCGGGGAAACAGAGGCGGGGAATCAGATATGGGGAATCAGAGGTGGGGAATCAGGGGCAGGGAATCAGTGGCAGGGAATCAGAGGCGGGGAATCAGAGGCGGGGAATCAGAGGCAGGGAATCAGACACGGGGAATCAGAGGCGGGGAATCAGAGATGGGGATTCAGAGGCGGGGAATCAGAGGCAGGGAATCGGATGCCGGGAATCAGAGTCGGGGAATTAGAGCTGGGGAATCAGAGGTGTGGAATCAGAGGTTGGGAATCAGAGGCAGGGAATCAGAGGCGGGGAATCAGAGGCGGAGAATCAGAGGAAGGGAATCAGATTGCTGAATCGGAGATGGGGAATCAGAGGCAGGGAATCAGAGGCGGGGAATCAGAGGCGGGGAATCAGAGGCAGGGAATCAGAGGCGGGGAATCAGAGGCGGGGAATCAGAGGCCGGGAATCAGAGGCGGGGAAACAGAGGCGGGGATTCAGATATGGGGAATCAGAGGTGGGGAATCAGAGGTTGGGATTCAGAGGCAGGGAATCAGAGGCTTGGAATCAGATGCAGGGAATCAGATGCGGGGAATCAGAGGCGGGGAATCAGAGCTGGGGAATCAGAGGTGGGGAATCAGATTTGGGGAATCAGAGGCGGGGACTTAGATATTGGGAAACAGAGGCGGGGAATCAGAGGCGGGGAAACAGAGGCGGGGAATCAGATATGGGGAATCAGAGGTGGGGAATCAGAGGCAGGGAATCAGATGTGCGGAATCAGAGATGGGGAATCAGAGGCAGGAAATCAGAATCAGAAGAAGGGAATCAGAGGCCGGGAATCAGAGGCCGGAATCAGATGCTGGGAATCAGAGGCCTGGAATCAGAGGTGGGGAATCAGAGGCAGGGAATCAGATGCGGGGAATCAGAGGCGGGGAATCAGAGCTGGGGAATCAGAGGCGGGGTATTAGAGTTGGGGAATTAGAGGCGGGGAATCAGATATGGGGAAACAGAGGTGGGGAATCAGAGGCGGGGAAACAGAGGCAGGGAATCATATATGGGGAATCAGAGGCGGGGATTCAGAGGTGGGGAATCATAGGCAGGGAATCGGATGTGCGGAATCAGAGATGGGGAATCAGAGGCCGGGAATCAGAGGTGGTGAATCAGAGATGGGGAATCAGAGGCGGGGAATCAGAGTCAGGGAATCAGACGTGGGGAATCAGAGGTGGGCAATCAGAGGCGGGGAATCAGATATGGGGAATCAGAGGTGGGGAATCAGAGGCGGGGAAACAGAGGCCGGGAATCAGATATGGGGAATCAGAGGTGGGGCATCAGAGGTTGTGAATCACAGATGGGGAATCTGAGGCGGGGAATGAGAGGCAGGGAATCAGACACGGGGAATCAGAGGCGGGGATTCAGAGCTGGGGAATCAGAGGTGGGGAATCAGAGTTGGGGAATCAGAGGCGGGGAATCAGATATGGGGAATCAGAGGCAGGGAATCAGAGGCGGGAAAACAGAGGCGGGGAATCAGATATGGGGAATCAGAGGCGGGGAATCAGAGGCAGGGAATCAGACACGGGGAATCAGAGGCGGGGAATCAGAGATGGGGAATCAGAGGCGGGGAATCAGAGGCAGGGAATCGGATGCCGGGAATCAGAGGCGGGAAATCAGAGCTGGGGAATCAGAGGCGGGGAATCAGCATTGGGGAATCAGAGGCGGCGAAGCAGATATGGGGAAATAGAGGCGGGGAATCAGATATGGGGAATCAGAGGCGTGGAATCAGATATGGGGAATCAGAGGCTGGGAATCAGAGGGGGGGAAACAGAGGCGGGGAATAAGATATGGGGATTCTGAGCTGGGGAATCAGAAGCGGGGAATCAGAGTTGGGGAATCAGAGGCGGGGAATCAGATATGGGGAATCAGAGGCAGGGAATCAGAGGCGGGGAATCAGAGGCAGGGAATCAGACGCGGGGAATCTGAGGCGGGGAATCAGAGCTGGGGAATCAGAGGTGGGGAATCAGAGTTGGGGAATCAGAGGCAGGGAATTGGATGTGCGGAATCAGAGATGGGGAATCAGAGGTGGGGAATCAGAGGCGGTGAATCAGAAATGGGGAATCAGAGGCGGGGAATCAGAGGCAGGAAATCAGACACGGGGATTCAGAGGCTGGGAATCAGACGGTGGGAATCAAAGGCGGGGAATCAGAGCTGGGGAATCTGAGGCAGGGAATCAGAGTTGGGGATTCAGAGGCGGGGAATCAGATATGGGGAAAAGGAGGCGGGGAATCAGAGGCGGGAAAACAGAGGCGGGGAATTAGATATGGGAAATCAGAGGTGGGGAATCAGAGGTGGTGAATCAGTGATGGGGTATCACAGGAGGGGAATCAGAGGCAGGGAATAGAACGCGGGGAATCAGAGGCAGGGAATCAGAGCTGGGGAATCAGAGGCGGGGAATCATAGTTGGGAATCAGAGGCGGGGAATCAGATATGGGGAAACAGAGGCGGGGAATCAGAGGCGGGGAAACAGAGGCGGGGAATCAGATATGGGGAATCGGATGCAGGGAATCAGAGGCGGGGAATCAGAGCTGGGGATCAGAGGCGGGGAATCAGAGTTGGGGCATCAGAGGTGGGGAATTAGATATAGGGAAACAGAGGCGGGGAATCAGAGGCGGGGAAACAGAGGCGGGGAATCAGATATGGGGAATCAGAGGTGGGTAATCAGAGGCAGGAATTCAGATGTGCGGAATCAGAGATGGGGAATCAGAGGCAGGGAATCAGAATCAGAAGCGGGGAATCAGAGGCCGGGAATCAGAGGCCGGGAATCAGATGCTGGGAATAAGAGGCCGGGAATCAGAGGTGGGGAATCAGAGTCCGGGAATCAGAGATGGGGATTCAGAGGCGGGGAATGAGATATGGAGAATCAGAGGCGGGGAATCAGAGGCGGGGAAACAGAGGTGGGGAATCAGATATGTGGAATCAGAGGTGGCGAATCAAAGGCGGTGAATCAGAGATGGGGAATCAGAGGCGGGGAATCAGAGGCCGGGAATCAGATGCTGGGAATAAGAGGCCGGGAATCAGAGGTGGGGAAACAGAGGCGGGGAATCAGATATGGGGAATTAGAGGTGGGGAATCAGGGGCGGGGAATCAGTGGCAGGGAATCAGAGGCCGGGAATAAAAGGCGGAGAATCAGAGCTTGGGAATCAGAGGCGGGGAATCAGAGTTGGGGAATCAGAGGAGGGGAATCAGATATGGGGAAACAGAGGCCGGGAATCAGAGGCAGGGAAACAGAGGCGGGGAATCAGATATGGGGAATCAGAGGTGGGGAATTAGAGGTTGCGAATCAGAGGCGGGGAATCAGAGGCGGGGAATCAGAGGCAGGGAATCGGATGTGCGGAATCAGAGATGGGGAATCAGAGGTGGGGATTCAGAGGTGGTGAATCAGAGAAGGGGAATCAGAGGCTGGGAATCAGAGGCAGGGAATCAGACGCAGGGAATCAGAGGCGGGGAATCATAGCTGGCGAATTAGAGGAGGGGAATCAGAGTTGGGGAATCAGAGGCGGGGAATCAGATATGGGGAAACAGAGGCGGGGAATCAGAGGCGGGGAAACAGAGGCGGGGAATCAGATATGGGGAATCAGAGGTGGGGAATCAGAGGCAGGGAATCAGATGTGCGTAATCAGAGATGGGGAATCAGAGGCAGGGAATCAGAATCAGAAGCAGGGAATCAGAGGCCGGGAATCAGAGGCCGGAATCAGATGCTGGGAATCAGAGGCCTGGAATCAGAGGCGGGGAATCAGAGGCAGGGAATCAGATGCGGGGAATCAGAGGCGGGGAATCAGAGCTGGGGAATCAGAGGCAGGGTATTAGAGTTGGGGAATCAGAGGCGGGGAATCAGATATGGGGAAACAGAGGTGGGGAATCAGAGGCGGGGAAACAGAGGCAGGGAATCAGATATGGGGAATCAGAGGCGGGGAATCAGAGGTGGGGAATCATAGGCAGGGAATCGGATGTGCGGAATCAGAGATGGGGAATCAGAGGCCGGGAATCAGAGGTGGTGAATCAGATATGGGGAATCAGAGGCGGGGAATCAGAGGCAGGGAATCAGACGCGGGGAATCAGAGGTGGGCAATCAGAGGCGGGGAATCAGATATGGGGAATCAGAGGCGGGGAATCAGAGGCGGGGAAACAGAGGCGGGGAATCAGATATGGGGAATCAGAGGTGGGGCATCAGAGGTTGTGAATCACAGATGGGGAATTACAGGCGGGGAATCAGAGGCAGGATATCAGACGCGGGGAATCAGAGGCGGGGATTCTGGGCTGGGGAATCAGAAGCGGGGAATCAGAGTTGGGGAATCAGAGGCGGGGAATCAGATATGGGGAATCAAAGGCAGGGAATCAGAGGCGGGGAATCAGATGCAGGGAATCAGACGCGGGGAATCTGAGGCGGGGAATCAGAGCTGGGGAATCAGAGGTGGGGAATCAGAGTTGGGGAATCAGAGGCAGGGAATTGGATGTGCGGAATCAGAGATGGGGAATCAGAGGTGGGGAATCAGAGGCGGTGAATCAGAAATGGGGAATCAGAGGCGGGGAATCAGAGGCAGGAAATCAGACACGGGGATTCAGAGGCTGGGAATCAGACGGTGGGAATCAAAGGCGGGGAATCAGAGCTGGGGAATCTGAGGCAGGGAATCAGAGTTGGGGATTCAGAGGCGGGGAATCAGATATGGGGAAACAGAGGCAGGGAATCAGAGGCGGGAAAACAGAGGCGGGGAATTAGATATGGGGAATCAGAGGTGGGGAATCAGAGGTGGTGAATCAGTGATGGGGAATCACAGGCGGGGAATCAGAGGCAGGGAATAGAACGCGGGGAATCAGAGGCAGGGAATCAGAGCTGGGGAATCAGAGGCGGGGAATCATAGTTGGGAATCAGAGGCGGGGAATCAGATATGGGGAAACAGAGGCGCGGAATCAGAGGCGGGGAAACAGAGGCGGGGAATCAGATATGGGGAATCGGATGCAGGGAATCAGAGGCGGGGAATCAGAGCTGGGGAATCAGAGGCAGGGAATCAGACGCGGGGAATCTGAGGCGGGGAATCAGAGCTGGGGAATCAGAGGTGGGGAATCAGAGTTGGGGAATCAGAGGCAGGGAATTGGATGTGCGGAATCAGAGATGGGGAATCAGAGGTGGGGAATCAGAGGCGGTGAATCAGAAATGGGGAATCAGAGGCGGGGAATCAGAGGCAGGAAATCAGACACGGGGATTCAGAGGCTGGGAATCAGACGGTGGGAATCAAAGGCGGGGAATCAGAGCTGGGGAATCTGAGGCAGGGAATCAGAGTTGGGGATTCAGAGGCGGGGAATCAGATATGGGGAAAAGGAGGCGGGGAATCAGAGGCGGGAAAACAGAGGCGGGGAATTAGATATGGGAAATCAGAGGTGGGGAATCAGAGGTGGTGAATCAGTGATGGGGTATCACAGGAGGGGAATCAGAGGCAGGGAATAGAACGCGGGGAATCAGAGGCAGGGAATCAGAGCTGGGGAATCAGAGGCGGGGAATCATAGTTGGGAATCAGAGGCGGGGAATCAGATATGGGGAAACAGAGGCGGGGAATCAGAGGCGGGGAAACAGAGGCGGGGAATCAGATATGGGGAATCGGATGCAGGGAATCAGAGGCGGGGAATCAGAGCTGGGGATCAGAGGCGGGGAATCAGAGTTGGGGCATCAGAGGTGGGGAATTAGATATAGGGAAACAGAGGCGGGGAATCAGAGGCGGGGAAACAGAGGCGGGGAATCAGATATGGGGAATCAGAGGTGGGGAATCAGAGGCAGGGATTCAGATGTGCGGAATCAGAGATGGGGAATCAGAGGCAGGGAATCAGAATCAGAAGCGGGGAATCAGAGGCCGGGAATCAGAGGCCGGGAATCAGATGCTGGGAATAAGAGGCCGGGAATCAGAGGTGGGGAATCAGAGTCCGGGAATCAGAGATGGGGATTCAGAGGCGGGGAATGAGATATGGAGAATCAGAGGCGGGGAATCAGAGGCGGGGAAACAGAGGTGGGGAATCAGATATGTGGAATCAGAGGTGGCGAATCAAAGGCGGTGAATCAGAGATGGGGAATCAGAGGCGGGGAATCAGAGGCAGGGAATCAGATGCGGGGAATCAGAGGCGGGGAATCGGAGCTGGCGAATGAGAGGCGGGGAATCAGAGGTGGGCAATCAGAGGCAGGGAATCAGATATGGGGAATCAGAGGCGGAGAATCAGAGGCGGGGAAACAGAGGCGGGGAATCAAATATAGGGAATCAGAGGTGGGGAATCAGAGGTTGTGAATCAGCGATGGGGAATCAAGGTGGGGAATCAGAGGCAGGGAATCAGACGCGGGGAATCAGAGGCGGGGATTCAGAGCTGGGGAATCAGAGGCGGGGAATCAGAGTTGGGGAATCAGAGGCAGGGAATCAGATATGGGGAATCAGAGGCGGGGAATCAGAGGCGGGGAAACAGAGGCGGGGAATCAGATATGGGGAATCAGAGGTGGGGAATCAGGGGCAGGGAATCAGTGGCAGGGAATCAGAGGCGGGGAATCAGAGGCGGGGAATCAGAGGCAGGGAATCAGACACGGGGAATCAGAGGCGGGGAATCAGAGATGGGGAATCAGAGGCGGGGAATCAGAGGCAGGGAATCGGATGCCGGGAATCAGAGTCGGGGAATCAGAGCTGGGGAATCAGAGGCGGGGAATCAGAGTTGGGGAATCAGAGGCGGGGAATCAGTTATGGGGAAATAGAGGCGGGGAATCGGATATGGGGAATCAGAGGTGTGGAATCAGAGGTTGGGAATCAGAGGCAGGGAATCAGAGGCGGGGAATCAGAGGCGGAGAATCAGAGGAAGGGAATCAGATTGCTGAATCGGAGATGGGGAATCAGAGGCAGGGAATCAGAGGCGGGGAATCCGAGGCGGGGAAACAGAGGCGGGGAATCAGATATGGGGAATCAGAGGTGGGGAATCAGAGGTTGGGAATCAGAGGCAGGGAATCAGAGGCTTGGAATCAGATGCAGGGAATCAGATGCGGGGAATCAGAGGCGGGGAATCAGAGCTGGGGAATCAGAGGTGGGGAATCAGATTTGGGGAATCAGAGGCGGGGACTTAGATATTGGGAAACAGAGGCGGGGAATCAGAGGCGGGGAAACAGAGGCGGGGAATCAGATATGGGGAATCAGAGGTGGGGAATCAGAGGCAGGGAATCAGATGTGCGGAATCAGAGATGGGGAATCAGAGGCAGGGAATCAGAATCAGAAGCAGGGAATCAGAGGCCGGGAATCAGAGGCCGGAATCAGATGTGGGGAATCAGAGGCCTGGAATCAGAGGCGGGGAATCAGAGGCAGGGAATCAGATGCGGGGTATCAGAGGCGGGGAATCAGAGCTGGGGAATCAGAGGCGGGGTATTAGAGTTGGGGAATCAGAGGCGGGGAATCAGATATGGGGAAACAGAGGTGGGGAATCAGAGGCGGGGAAACAGAGGCAGGGAATCAGATATTGGGAATCAGAGGCGGGGATTCAGAGGTGGGGAATCATAGGCAGGGAATCGGATGTGCGGAATCAGAGATGGGGAATCAGAGGCCGGGAATCAGAGGTGGTGAATCAGAGATGGGGAATCTGAGGCGGGGAATCAGAGGCAGGGAATCAGACGTGGGGAATCAGAGGTGGGCAATCAGAGGCGGGGAATCAGACATGGGGAATCAGAGGCGGGGAATCAGAGGCGGGGAAACAGAGGCCGGGAATCAGATATGGGGAATCAGAGGTGGGGCATCAGAGGTTGTGAATCACAGATGGGGAATCAGAGGCGGGGAATGAGAGGCAGGGAATCAGACGCGGGGAATCAGAGGCGGGGATTCAGAGCTGGGGAATCAGAGGTGGGGAATCAGAGTTGGGGAATCAGAGGCGGGGAATCAGATATGGGGAATCAGAAGCAGGGAATCAGAGGCGGGAAAACAGAGGCGGGGAATCAGATATGGGGAATCAGAGGCGGGGAATCAGAGGCAGGGAATCAGACACGGGGAATCAGAGGCGGGGAATCAGAGATGGGGAATCAGAGGCGGGGAATCAGAGGCAGGGAATCGGATGCCGGGAATCAGAGGCGGGAAATCAGAGCTGGGGAATCAGAGGCGGGGAATCAGAGTTGGGGAATCAGAGGCGGCGAAGCAGATATGTGGAAATAGAGGCGGGGAATCAGATATGGGGAATCAGAGGCGTGGAATCAGATATGGGGAATCAGAGGCTGGGAATCAGAGGGGGGGAAACAGAGGCGGGGAATAAGATATGGGGAATCAGAGGTGGGGATTCAGGGGCGGGGAATCAGTGGCAGGGAATCAGAGGCGGGGAATCAGATGCGGGGAATCAGAGGCAGGGAATTAGACACGGGGAATCAGAGGTGGGGAATCAGAGATGGTGAATCAGAGGCGGGGAATCACAGGCAGGGAATCAGACGCGGGGAATCAGAGGCGGGGTATCAGAGCTGGGGAATCAGAGGTGGGGAATCAGAGTCGGGGAATCAGAGGCAGGGAATCGGATGTGCGGAATCAGAGATGGGGAATCAGAGGTGGGGAATCAGAGGCAGTGAATCAGAGATGGGGAATCAGAGGCGGGGAATCAGAGGCAGGGAATAGAACGCGGGGAATCAGAGGCAGGGAATCAGAGCTGGGGAATCAGAGGCGGGGAATCAGATATGGGGAAACAGAGGCGGGGAATCAGAGGCGGGGAAACAGAGGCGGGTAATCAGACATGGGGAATCGGATGCGGGGAATCAGAGGCGGAGAATCAGAGCTGGGGAATCAGAGTCGGGGAATCAGAGTTGGGGCATCAGAGGTGGGGAATTAGATATGGGGAAACAGAGGCGGGGAATCAGAGGCGGGGAATCCGATGCGGGGAATCAGAGGCAGGGAATTAGACACGGGGAATCAGAGGTAGGGAATCAGAGATGGGGAATCAGAGGCGGGGAATCACAGGCAGGGAATCAGACGCGAGGAATCAGAGGCGGGGTATCAGAGCTGGGGAATCAGAGGTGGGGAAACAGAGGCGGGGAATCAGAGGCGGGCAAACAGAGGCGGGGAATTAGATATGGGGAATCAGAGGTGGGGAATCAGAGGTGGTGAATCAGAGATGGGGAATCACTGGAAGGGAATCAGAGGCAGGGAATAGAACGCGGGGAATCAGAGGCAGGGAATCAGAGCTGGGGAATCAGAGGCGGGGAATAAGATATGGGGAAACAGAGGCGGGGAATCAGAGGCGGTGAAACAGAGGCGGGTAATCAGACATGGGGAATCAGATGCGGGAAATCAGAGGCGGGGAATCAGATGCGGGGAATCAGAGGCAGGGAATTAGACACGGGGAATCAGAGGTAGGGAATCAGAGATGGGGAATCAGAGGCGGGGAATCACAGGCAGGGAATCAGACGCGAGGAATCAGAGGCGGGGTATCAGAGCTGGGGAATCAGAGGTGGGGAAACAGAGGCGGGGAATCAGAGGCGGGCAAACAGAGGCGGGGAATTAGATATGGGGAATCAGAGGTGGGGAATCAGAGGTGGTGAATCAGAGATGGGGAATCACTGGCGGGGAATCAGAGGCAGGGAATAGAACGCGGGGAATCAGAGGCAGGGAATCAGAGCTGGGGAATCAGAGGCGGGGAATAAGATATGGGGAAACAGAGGCGGGAATCAGAGGCGGTGAAACAGAGGCGGGTAATCAGACATGGGGAATCAGAGGCGGGGAATCAGAGTTGGGGCATCAGAGGTGGGGAATTAGATATGGGGAAACAGAGGCGGGGAATCAGATATGGGGAATCAGAGATGGGGAATCAGAGGCAGGGAATCAGAATCAGAAGCGGGGAATCAGAGGCCGGGAATCAGAGGCCGGGAATCAGATGCTTGGAATAAGAGGCCGGGAATCAGAGGTGGGGAATCAGAGTCCGGGAATCAGAGATGGGGATTCAGAGGCGGGGAATGAGATATGGAGAATCAGAGGCGGGGAATCAGAGGCGGGGAAACAGAGGTGGGGAATCAGATATGGGGAATCAGAGGTGGCGAATCAAAGGCGGTGAATCAGAGATGTGGAATCAGAGGCGGGGAATCAGAGGCAGGGAATCAGATGCGGGGATTCAGAGACGGGGAATCAGAGCTGGCGAATCAGAGGCGGGGAATCAGAGGTGGGCAATCAGAGACGGGGAATCAGATATGGGGAATCAGAGGCGGGGAATCAGAGGCGGGGAAACAGAGGCGGGGAATCAGATATGGTGAATCAGAGGTGGGGAATCAGAGGTTGTGAATCAGAGATGGGGAATCAAGGCGGGGAATCAGAGGCAGGGAATCAGACGCGGGCAATCAGAGACGGGGTTTCAGAGCTGGGGAATCAGAGGCGGGGAATCAGAGTTGCGGAATCAGAGGCAGGGAATCAGATATGGGGAATCAGAGGCGGGGAATCAGAGGCGGGGAAACAGAGGCGGGGAATCAGATATGGGGAATCAGAGGTGGGGAATCAGGGGCAGGGAATCAGTGGCAGGGAATCAGAGGCGGGGAATCAGAGGCGGGGAATCAGAGGCAGGGAATCAGACACGGGGAATCAGAGGCGGGGAATCAGAGATGGGGAATCAGGGGCGGGGAATCAGAGGCAGGGAATCAGACGCCGGGAATCAGAGGCGGGGAATCAGAGCTGGGGAATCAGAGGCGGGGAATCAGAGTTGGGGAATCAGAGGCGGGGAATCAGATATGGGGTAATAGAGGCGGGGAATCAGATATGGGGAATCAGAGGTGTGGAATCAGATATGGGGAATCAGAGGCTGGGAATCAGAGGGGGGGAAACAGAGGCGGTGAATCAGAGATGGGGAATCAGAGGCGGGGAATCAGATATGGGGTAATAGAGGCGGGGAAACAGATATGGGGAATCAGGGGCGGGGAATCAGATATGGGGAATCAGAGGCTGGGAATCAGAGGGGGGGAAACAGAGGCGGTGAATCAGAGATGGGGAATCAGAGGCGGGGAATCAGAGGCAGGAAATCAGACACGGGGATTCAGAGGCTGGGAATGAGACGGGGGGAATCAAAGGCGGGGAATCAGAGCTGGTGAATCAGAGGCAGGGAATCAGAGTTGGGGATTCAGAGGCGGGGAATCAGATATGGGGAAACAGAGGCGGGGAATCAGAGGCGGGCAAACAGAGGCGGGGAATTAGATATGGGGAATCAGAGGTGGGGAATCAGAGGTGGTGAATCAGAGATGGGGAATCACAGGCGGGGAATCAGAGGCAGGGAATAGAACGCGGGGAATCAGAGGCAGTGAATCAGAGCTGGGGAATCAGAGGCGGGGAATCAGATATGGGGAAACAGAGGCGGGGAATCAGAGGCGGGGAAACAGAGGCGGGGAATCAGACATGGGGAATCGGATGCGGGGAATCAGAGGTGGGGAATCAGAGCTGGGGAATCAGAGGCGGGGAATCAGAGTTGGGGCATCAGAGGTGGGGAATTAGATATGGGGAAACAGAGGCGGGGAATCAGAGGCGGGGAAACAGAGGTGGGGAATCAGATATGGGGAATCATAGGTGGGGAATCAGAGGTAGGGAATCAGATGTGCGGAATCATAGATGGGGAATCAGAGGCAGGGAATCAGAATCAGAAGCGGGGAATTAGAGGCCGGGAATCAGAGGCCGGGAATCAGATGCTGGGAATAAGAGGCCGGGAATCAGAGGTGGGGAATCAGAGTCCGGGAATCAGAGATGGAAATTCAGAGGCGGGGAATGAGATATGGAGAATCAGAGGCGGGGAATCAGAGGCGGGGAAACAGAGGTGGGGAATCAGATATGGGGAATCAGAGGTGGTGAATCAAAGGCGGTGAATCAGAGATGGGGAAACAGAGGCGGGGAATCAGAGGCGGGGAAACAGAGGCAGGGAATCAGATATGGGGAATCAGAGGCGGGGAATCAGAGGTGGGGAATCATAGGCAGGGAATCGGATGTGCGGAATCAGAGATGGGGAATCAGAGGCAGGGAATCAGAATCAGAAGCGGGGAATCAGAGGCCGGGAATCAGAGGCCGGGAATCAGATGCTGGGAATAAGAGGCCGGGAATCAGAGGTGGGGAATCAGAGTCCGGGAATCAGAGATGGGGATTCAGAGGCGGGGAATGAGATATGGAGAATCAGAGGTGGGGAATCAGAGGCGGGGAAACAGAGGTGGGGAATCAGATATGGGGAATCAGAGGTGGCGAATCAATGGCGGTGAATCAGAGATGGGGAATCAGAGGCGGGGAATCAGAGGCAGGGAATCAGATGTGGGGAATCAGAGGCGGGGAATCGGAGCTGGCGAATCAGAGGCGGGGAATCAGAGGTGGGCAATCAGAGGCGGGGAATCAGATATGGGGAATCAGAGGCGGGGAATCAGAGGCGGGGAATCAGATATGGGGAATCAGAGGCGGGGAATCAGAGGCAGGGAATCAGAGGCGGGGAAACAGAGGCGGGGAATCAGATATGGGGAATCAGATGTGGCGAATCAAAGGCGGTGAAACAGAGATGGGGAATCAGGGCAGGGAATCAGAGGCAGGGAATCACAGCTGGGGAAACAGAGGCGGGTAATCAGATATGGGGAATCAGAGGTGGGGAATCAGGGGCGGGGAATCAGTGGCAGGGAATCAGAGCTGGGGAATCAGAGGTGGGGAATCAGAGCTGGGGAAACAGAGGCGGGGAATCAGATATGGGGAAACAGAGGTGGGGAATCAGGGGCGGGGAATCAGTGGCAGGGAATCAGAGGCCGGGAATAAAAGGCGGGGAATCAGAGCTGGGGAATCAGAGGCGGGGAATCAGAGTTGGGGAATCAGAGGAGGGGAATCAGATATGGGGAAACAGAGACCGGGAATCAGAGGCAGGGAAACAGAGGCGGGGAATCAGATATGGGGAATCAGAGGTGGGGAATTAGAGGTTGCGAATCAGAGGCGGGGAATCAGAGGCGGGGAATCAGAGGCAGGGAATCGGATGTGCGGAATCAGAGATGGGGAATCAGAGGTGGGGATTCAGAGGTGGTGAATCAGAGAAGGGGAATCAGAGGCTGGGAATCAGAGGCAGGGAATCAGATGCAGGGAATCAGAGGCGGGGAATCATAGCTGGCGAATTAGAGGAGGGGAATCAGAGTTGGGGAATCAGAGGCGGGGAATCAGATATGGGGAAACAGAGGCGGGGAATCAGAGGTGGGGAAACAGAGGCGGGGAATCAGATATGGGGAATCAGAGGTGGGGAATCAGGGGCAGGGAATCAGTGGCAGGGAATCAGACGCGGGGAATCAGAGGCGGGGAATCAGAGGTGGGGAATCAGAGGCGGGGAATCAGAGGCAGGGAATCGGATGTGCGGAATCAGAGATGGGGAATCAGAGGTGGGGATTCAGAGGTGGTGAATCTGAGAAGGGGAATCAGAGGCTGGGAATCAGAGGCAGGGAATCAGACGCAGGGAATCAGAGGCGGGGAATCATAGCTGGCGAATTAGAGGAGGGGAATCAGAGTTGGGGAATCAGAGGCGGGGAATCATATATGGGGAATCAGAGGTGGGGAATCAGGGGCAGGGAATCAGTGGCAGGGAATCAGAGGCGGGGAATCATAGCTGGCGAATTAGAGGAGGGGAATCAGAGTTGGGGAAACAGAGGCGGGGAATCAGATATGGGGAATCAGAGGTGGGGAATCAGGGGCAGGGAATCAGTGGCAAGGAATCAGACGCGGGGAATCAGAGGCGGGGAATCAGAGGCAGGGAATCAGACACGGGGAATCAGAGGCGGGGAATCAGAGATGGGGAATCAGAGGCGGGGAATCAGAGGCAGGGAATCGGATGCCGGAAATCAGAGGCGGGAAGTCAGAGCTGGGGAATCAAAGGCGGGGAATCAGAGTTGGGGAATCAGAGGCGGCGAAGCAGATATGGGGAAATAGAGGCGGGGAAACAGATATGGGGAATCAGGGGCGGGGAATCAGATATGGGGAATCAGAGGCTGGGAATCAGAGGGGGGGAAACAGAGGCGGTGAATCAGAGATGGGGAATCAGAGGCGGGGAATCAGAGGCAGGAAATCAGACACGGGGATTCAGAGGCTGGGAATGAGA
The DNA here is from genome assembly GCF_036971445.1 of Narcine bancroftii. Lineage (NCBI taxonomy): Eukaryota > Metazoa > Chordata > Chondrichthyes > Torpediniformes > Narcinidae > Narcine > Narcine bancroftii. Next base: position 111,193,033 of record NC_091476.1, read on the forward strand.
CGGGGGGAATCAAAGGCGGGGAATCAGAGCTGGTGAATCAGAGGCAGGGAATCAGAGTTGGGGATTCAGAGGCGGGGAATCAGATATGGGGAAACAGAGGCGGGGAATCAGAGGCGGGCAAACAGAGGCGGGGAATTAGATATGGGGAATCAGAGGTGGGGAATCAGAGGTGGTGAATCAGAGATGGGGAATCACAGGCGGGGAATCAGAGGCAGGGAATAGAACGCGGGGAATCAGAGGCAGTGAATCAGAGCTGGGGAATCAGAGGCGGGGAATCAGATATGGGGAAACAGAGGCGGGGAATCAGAGGCGGGGAAACAGAGGCGGGGAATCAGACATGGGGAATCGGATGCGGGGAATCAGAGGTGGGGAATCAGAGCTGGGGAATCAGAGGCGGGGAATCAGAGTTGGGGCATCAGAGGTGGGGAATTAGATATGGGGAAACAGAGGCGGGGAATCAGAGGCGGGGAAACAGAGGTGGGGAATCAGATATGGGGAATCATAGGTGGGGAATCAGAGGTAGGGAATCAGATGTGCGGAATCATAGATGGGGAATCAGAGGCAGGGAATCAGAATCAGAAGCGGGGAATTAGAGGCCGGGAATCAGAGGCCGGGAATCAGATGCTGGGAATAAGAGGCCGGGAATCAGAGGTGGGGAATCAGAGTCCGGGAATCAGAGATGGGGATTCAGAGGCGGGGAATGAGATATGGAGAATCAGATGCGGGGAATCAGAGGCGGGGAAACAGAGGTGGGGAATCAGATATGGGGAATCAGAGGTGGTGAATCAAAGGCGGTGAATCAGAGATGGGGAAACAGAGGCGGGGAATCAGAGGCGGGGAAACAGAGGCAGGGAATCAGATATGGGGAATCAGAGGCGGGGAATCAGAGGTGGGGAATCATAGGCAGGGAATCGGATGTGCGGAATCAGAGATGGGGAATCAGAGGCAGGGAATCAGAATCAGAAGCGGGGAATCAGAGGCCGGGAATCAGAGGCCGGGAATCAGATGCTGGGAATAAGAGGCCGGGAATCAGAGGTGGGGAATCAGAGTCCGGGAATCAGAGATGGGGATTCAGAGGCGGGGAATGAGATATGGAGAATCAGAGGTGGGGAATCAGAGGCGGGGAAACAGAGGTGGGGAATCAGATATGGGGAATCAGAGGTGGCGAATCAATGGCGGTGAATCAGAGATGGGGAATCAGAGGCGGGGAATCAGAGGCAGGGAATCAGATGTGGGGAATCAGAGGCGGGGAATCGGAGCTGGCGAATCAGAGGCGGGGAATCAGAGGTGGGCAATCAGAGGCGGGGAATCAGATATGGGGAATCAGAGGCGGGGAATCAGAGGCGGGGAAACAGAGGCGGGGAATCAAATATAGGGAATCAGAGGTGGGGAATCAGAGGTTGTGAATCAGAGATGGGGAATCAAGGCGGGGAATCAGAGGCAGGGAATCAGTGGCAGGGAATCAGAGGCGGGGAATCATAGCTGGCGAATTAGAGGAGGGGAATCAGAGTTGGGGAAACAGAGGCGGGGAATCAGATATGGGGAATCAGAGGTGGGGAATCAGGGGCAGGGAATCAGTGGCAGGGAATTAGACGCGGGGAATCAGAGGCGGGGAATCAGAGGCAAGGAATCAGACACGGGGAATCAGAGGCGGGGAATCAGAGATGGGGAATCAGAGGCGGGGAATCAGAGGCAGGGAATCGGATGCCGGAAATCAGAGGCGGGAAATCAGAGCTGGGGAATCAGAGGCGGGGAATGAGAGTTGGGGAATCAGAGGCGGCGAAGCAGATATGGGGAAATAGAGGCGGGGAAACAGATATGGGGAATCAGGGGCGGGGAATCAGATATGGGGAATCAGAGGCTGGGAATCAGAGGGGGGGAAACAGAGGCAGGGAATCAGACACGGGGAATCAGAGGTGGGGAATCAGAGGTGGGGAATCAGAGGCGGGAAATCAGAGGCAGGGAATCAGACGCGGGGAATCAGAGGCGGGGAATCAGAGCTGGGGAATCAGAGGTGGGGAATCAGAGTCGGGGAATCAGAGGCAGGGAATCGGATGTGCGGAATCAGAGATGGGGAATCAGAGGTGGGGAAACAGAGCTGGTGAATCAGAGCTGGGGAATCAGAGGTGGGGAATCAGAGTCGGGGTATCAGAGGCTGGGAATCAGACGGGGGGAATCAAAGGCGGGGAATCAGAGCTGGTGAATCAGAGGCAGGGAATCAGAGTTGGGGATTCAGAGGCGGGGAATCAGATATGGGGAAACAGAGGCCGGGAATCAGATGCTGGGAATAAGAGGCCGGGAATCAGAGGTGGGGAATCAGAGTCCGGGAATCAGAGATGGGGATTCAGAGGCGGGGAATGAGATATGGAGAATCAGAGGCGGGGAATCAGAGGCGTGGAAACAGAGGTGGGGAATCAGATATGGGGAATCAGAGGTGGCGAATCAAAGGCGGTGAATCAGAGATGGGGAATCAGAGGCGGGGAATCAGAGGCAGGGAATCAGATGTGGGGAATCAGAGGCGGGGAATCGGAGCTGGCGAATCAGAGGCGGGGAATCAGAGGTGGGCAATCAGAGGCGGGGAATCAGATATGGGGAATCAGAGGCGGGGAATCAGAGGCGGGGAAACAGAGGCGGGGAATCAAATATAGGGAATCAGAGGTGGGGAATCAGAGGTTGTGAATCAGAGATGGGGAATCAAGGCGGGGAATCAGAGGCAGGGAATCAGTCGCGGGGAATCAGAGGCGGGGATTCAGAGCTGGGTAATCAGAGGCGGGGAATCAGAGTTGGGGAATCAGAGGCAGGGAATCAGATATGGGGAATCAGAGGCGGGGAATCAGAGGCGGGGAAACAGAGGCGGGGAATCAGATATGGGGAATCAGAGGTGGGGAATCAGGGGCAGGGAATCAGTGGCAGGGAATCAGAGGCGGGGAATCAGAGGCGGGGAGTCAGAGGCAGGGAATCAGACACGGGGAATCAGAGGAGGGGAATCAGAGATGGGGAAACAGAGGCGGGGAATCAGAGGCAGGGAATCGGATGCCGGGAATCAGAGTCGGGGAATCAGAGCTGGGGAATCAGAGGCGGGGAATCAGAGTTGGGGAATCAGAGGCGGGGAATCAGATATGGGGAAATAGAGGCGGGGAATCGGATATGGGGAATCAGAGGTGTGGAATCAGAGGTTGGGAATCAGAGGCAGGGAATCAGAGGCGGGGAATCAGAGGCGGAGAATCAGAGGAAGGGAATCAGATTGCTGAATCGGAGATGGGGAATCAGAGGCAGGGAATCAGAGGCGGGGAATCAGAGGCGGGGAATCAGAGGCCGGGAATCAGATATGGGGAAACAGAGGCGGGGAATCCGAGGCGGGGAAACAGAGGCGGGGAATCAGATATGGGGAATCAGAGGTGGGGAATCAGAGGTTGGGAATCAGAGGCAGGGAATCAGAGGCTTGGAATCAGATGCAGGGAATCAGATGCGGGGAATCAGAGGCCGGGAATCAGAGCTGGGGAATCAGAGGTGGGGAATCAGATTTGGGGAATCAGAGGCAGGGACTTAGATATTGGGAAACAGAGGCGGGGAATCAGAGGCGGGGAAACAGAGGCGGGGAATCAGATATGGGGAATCAGAGGTGGGGAATCAGAGGCAGGGAATCAGATGTGCGGAATCAGAGATGGGGAATCAGAGGCAGGAAATCAGAATCAGAAGCAGGGAATCAGAGGCCGGGAATCAGAGGCCGGAATCAGATGCTGGGAATCAGAGGCCTGGAATCAGAGGCGGGGAATCAGAGGCAGGGAATCAGATGCGGGGAATCAGAGGCGGGGAATCAGAGCTGGGGAATCAGAGGCGGGGTATTAGAGTTGGGGAATTAGAGGCGGGGAATCAGATATGGGGAAACAGAGGTGGGGAATCAGAGGCGGGGAAACAGAGGCAGGGAATCAGATATGGGGAATCAGAGGCGGGGATTCAGAGGTGGGGAATCATAGGCAGGGAATCGGATGTGCGGAATCAGAGATGGGGAATCAGAGGCCGGGAATCAGAGGTGGTGAATCAGAGATGGGGAATCAGAGGCGGGGAATCAGAGGCAGGGAATCAGACGTGGGGAATCAGAGGTGGGCAATCAGAGGCGGGGAATCAGATATGGGGAATCAGAGGCGGGGAATCAGAGGCGGGGAAACAGAGGCCGGGAATCAGATATGGGGAATCAGAGGTGGGGCATCAGAGGTTGTGAATCACAGATGGGGAATCAGAGGCGGGGAATGAGAGGCAGGGAATCAGATGCGGGGAATCAGAGGCGGGGATTCAGAGCTGGGGAATCAGAGGTGGGGAATCAGAGTTGGGGAATCAGAGGCAGGGAATCAGAGGCGGGAAAACAGAGGCGGGGAATCAGATATGGGGAATCAGAGGCGGGGAATCAGAGGCAGGGAATCAGACACGGGGAATCAGAGGCGGGGAATCAGAGATGGGGAATCAGAGGCGGGGAATCAGAGGCAGGGAATCGGATGCCGGGAATCAGAAGCGGGAAATCAGAGCTGGGGAATCAGAGGCGGGGAATCAGCATTGGGGAATCAGAGGCGGCGAAGCAGATATGGGGAAATAGAGGCGGGGAATCAGATATGGGGAATCAGAGGCGTGGAATCAGATATGGGGAATCAGAGGCTGGGAATCAGAGGGGGGGAAACAGAGGCGGGGAATAAGATATGGGGATTCTGAGCTGGGGAATCAGAAGCGGGGAATCAGAGTTGGGGAATCAGAGGCGGGGAATCAGATATGGGGAATCAGAGGCAGGGAATCAGAGGCGGGGAATCAGAGGCAGGGAATCAGACGCGGGCAATCTGAGGCGGGGAATCAGAGCTGGGGAATCAGAGGTGGGGAATCAGAGTTGGGGAATCAGAGGCAGGGAATTGGATGTGCGGAATCAGAGATGGGGAATCAGAGGTGGGGAATCAGAGGCGGTGAATCAGAAATGGGGAATCAGAGGCGGGGAATCAGAGGCAGGAAATCAGACACGGGGATTCAGAGGCTGGGAATCAGACGGTGGGAATCAAAGGCGGGGAATCAGAGCTGGGGAAACTGAGGCAGGGAATCAGAGTTGGGGATTCAGAGGCGGGGAATCAGATATGGGAAAAAGGAGGCGGGGAATCAGAGGCGGGAAAACAGAGGCGGGGAATTAGATATGGGGAATCAGAGGTGGGGAATCAGAGGTGGTGAATCAGTGATGGGGAATCACAAGCGGGGAATCAGAGGCAGGGAATAGAACGCGGGGAATCAGAGGCAGGGAATCAGAGCTGGGGAATCAGAGGCGGGGAATCATAGTTGGGAATCAGAGGCGGGGAATCAGATATGTGGAAACAGAGGCGGGGAATCAGAGGCGGGGAATCAGATATGGGGAATCAGAGGCGTGGAATCAGATATGGGGAATCAGAGGCTGGGAATCAGAGGGGGGGAAACAGAGGCGGGGAATAAGATATGGGGATTCTGAGCTGGGGAATCAGAAGCGGGGAATCAGAGTTGGGGAATCAGAGGCGGGGAATCAGATATGGGGAATCAGAGGCAGGGAATCAGAGGCGGGGAATCAGAGGCAGGGAATCAGACGCGGGGAATCTGAGGCGGGGAATCAGAGCTGGGGAATCAGAGGTGGGGAATCAGAGTTGGGGAATCAGAGGCAGGGAATTGGATGTGCGGAATCAGAGATGGGGAATCAGAGGTGGGGAATCAGAGGCGGTGAATCAGAAATGGGGAATCAGAGGCGGGGAATCAGAGGCAGGAAATCAGACACGGGGATTCAGAGGCTGGGAATCAGACGGTGGGAATCAAAGGCGGGGAATCAGAGCTGGGGAAACTGAGGCAGGGAATCAGAGTTGGGGATTCAGAGGCGGGGAATCAGATATGGGGAAAAGGAGGCGGGGAATCAGAGGCGGGAAAACAGAGGCGGGGAATTAGATATGGGGAATCAGAGGTGGGGAATCAGAGGTGGTCAATCAGTGATGGGGAATCACAGGCGGGGAATCAGAGGCAGGGAATAGAACGCGGGGAATCAGTGGCAGGGAATCAGAGCTGGGGAATCAGAGGCGGGGAATCATAGTTGGGAACCAGAGGCGGGGAATCAGATATGGGGAAACAGAGGCGGGGAATCAGAGGCGGGGAAACAGAGGCGGGGAATCAGATATGGGGAATCGGATGCAGGGAATCAGAGGCGGGGAATCAGAGCTGGGGATCAGAGGCGGGGAATCAGAGTTGGGGCATCAGAGGTGGGGAATTAGATATAGGGAAACAGAGGCGGGGAATCAGAGGCGGGGAAACAGAGGCGGGGAATCAGATATGGGGAATCAGAGGTGGGGAATCAGATGCAGGGATTCAGATGTGCGGAATCAGAGATGGGGAATCAGAGGCAGGGAATCAGAATCAGAAGCGGGGAATCAGAGGCCGGGAATCAGAGGCCGGGAATCAGATGCTGGGAATAAGAGGCCGGGAATCAGAGGTGGGGAATCAGAGGCAGGGAATCAGATGCGGGGAATCAGAGGCGGGGAATCAGAGCTGGGGAATCAGAGGCGGGGTATTAGAGTTGGGGAATTAGAGGCGGGGAATCAGATATGGGGAAACAGAGGTGGGGAATCAGATGCGGGGAAACAGAGGCAGGGAATCAGATATGGGGAATCAGAGGCGGGGATTCAGAGGTGGGGAATCATAGGCAGGGAATCGGATGTGCGGAATCAGAGATGGGGAATCAGAGGCCGGGAATCAGAGGTGGTGAATCAGAGATGGGGAATCAGAGGCGGGGAATCAGAGGCAGGGAATCAGACGTGGGGAATCAGAGGTGGGCAATCAGAGGCGGGGAATCAGATATGGGGAATCAGAGGCGGGGAATCAGAGGCGGGGAAACAGAGGCCGGGAATCAGATATGGGGAATCAGAGGTGGGGCATCAGAGGTTGTGAATCACAGATGGGGAATCAGAGGCGGGGAATGAGAGGCAGGGAATCAGACGCGGGGAATCAGAGGCGGGGATTCAGAGCTGGGGAATCAGAGGTGGGGAATCAGAGTTGGGGAATCAGAGGCAGGGAATCAGAGGCGGGAAAACAGAGGCGGGGAATCAGATATGGGGAATCAGAGGCGGGGAATCAGAGGCAGGGAATCAGACACTGGGAATCAGAGGCGGGGAATCAGAGATGGGGAATCAGAGGCGGGGAATCATAGGCAGGGAATCGGATGCCGGGAATCAGAGGCGGGAAATCAGAGCTGGGGAATCAGAGGCGGGGAATCAGCATTGGGGAATCAGAGGCGGCGAAGCAGATATGGGGAAATAGAGGCGGGGAATCAGATATGGGGAATCAGAGGCGTGGAATCAGATATGGGGAATCAGAGGCTGGGAATTAGAGGGGGGGAAACAGAGGCGGGGAATAAGATATGGGGATTCTGAGCTGGGGAATCAGAAGCGGGGAATCAGAGTTGGGGAATCAGAGGCGGGGAATCAGATATGGGGAATCAGAGGCAGGGAATCAGAGGCGGGGAATCAGAGGCAGGGAATCAGACGCGGGGAATCTGAGGCGGGGAATCAGAGCTGGGGAATCAGAGGTGGGGAATCAGAGTTGGGGAATCAGAGGCAGGGAATTGTATGTGCGGAATCAGAGATGGGGAATCAGAGGTGGGGAATCAGAGGCGGTGAATCAGAAATGGGGAATCAGAGGCGGGGAATCAGAGGCAGGAAATCAGACACGGGGATTCAGAGGCTGGGAATCAGACGGTGGGAATCAAAGGCGGGGAATCAGAGCTGGGGAAACTGAGGCAGGGAATCAGAGTTGGGGATTCAGAGGCGGGGAATCAGATATGGGGAAAAGGAGGCGGGGAATCAGAGTCGGGAAAACAGAGGCGGGGAATTAGATATGGGGAATCAGAGGTGGGGAATCAGAGGTGGTGAATCAGTGATGGGGAATCACAGGCGGGGAATGAGAGGCAGGGAATAGAACGCGGGGAATCAGAGGCAGGGAATCAGAGCTGGGGAATCAGAGGCGGGGAATCATAGTTGGGAATCAGAGGCGGGGAATCAGATATGGGGAAACAGAGGCGGGGAATCAGAGGCGGGGAAACAGAGGCGGGGAATCAGATATGGGGAATCGGATGCAGGGAATCAGAGGCGGGGAATCAGAGCTGGGGATCAGAGGCGGGGAATCAGAGTTGGGGCATCAGAGGTGGGGAATTAGATATAGGGAAACAGAGGCGGGGAATCAGAGGCGGGGAAACAGAGGCGGGGAATCAGATATGGGGAATCAGAGGTGGGGAATCAGATGCAGGGATTCAGATGTGCGGAATCAGAGATGGGGAATCAGATTTGGGGAATCAGAGGCGGGGACTTAGATATTGGGAAAAAGAGGTGGGGAATCAGGGGCAGGGAATCAGTGGCAGGGAATCAGAGGTGGGGAATCAGAGGCGGGGAATCAGAGGCAGGGAATCAGACACGGGGAATCAGAGGCGGGGAATCAGAGATGGGGAATCAGAGGCGGGGAATCAGAGGCAGGGAATCGGATGCCGGGAATCAGAGTCGGGGAATCAGAGCTGGGGAATCAGAGGCGGGGTATCAGAGTTGGGGAATCAGAGGCGGGGAATCAGATATGGGGAAATAGATGCGGGGAATCGGATATGGGGAATCAGAGGTGTGGAATCAGAGGTTGGGAATCAGAGGCAGGGAATCAGAGGCGGGGAATCAGAGGCGGAGAATCAGAGGAAGGGAATCAGATTGCTGAATCGGAGATGGGGAATCAGAGGCAGGGAATCAGAGGCGGGGAATCAGAGGCGGGGAATCAAGGCCGGGAATCAGATATGGGGAAACAGAGGCGGGGAATCCGAGGTGGGGAAACAGAGGCGGGGAATCAGATATGGGGAATAAGAGGTGGGGAATCAGAGGTTGGGAATCAGAGGCAGGGAATCAGAGGCTTGGAATCAGATGCAGGAAATCAGATGCGGGGAATCAGAGGCGGGGAATCAGAGCTGGGAAATCAGAGGTGGGGAATCAGATTTGGGGAATCAGAGGCGGGGACTTAGATATTGGGAAACAGAGGCGGGGAATCAGAGGCGGGGAAACAGAGGCGGGGAATCAGATATGGGGAATCAGAGGTGGGGAATCAGAGGCAGGGAATCAGATGTGCGGAATCAGAGATGGGGAATCAGAGGCAGGGAATCAGAATCTGAAGCAGGGAATCAGAGGCCGGGAATCAGAGGCCGGAATCAGATGCTGGGAATCAGAGGCCTGGAATCAGAGGCGGGGAATCAGAGGCAGGGAATCAGATGCGGGGAATCAGAGGCGGGTAATCAGAGCTGGGGAATCAGAGGCGGGGTATTAGAGTTGGGGAATCAGAGGCGGGGAATCAGATATGGGGAAACAGAGGTGGGGAATCAGAGGCGGGGAAACAGAGGCAGGGAATCAGATATTGGGAATCAGAGGCGGGGATTCAGAGGTGGGGAATCATAGGCAGGGAATCGGATGTGCGGAATCAGAGATGGGGAATCAGAGGCCGGGAATCAGAGGTGGTGAATCAGAGATGGGGAATCAGAGGCGGGGAATCAGAGGCAGGGAATCAGACGTGGGGAATCAGAGGTGGGCAATCAGAGGCGGGGAATCAGACATGGGGAATCAGAGGCGGGGAATCAGAGGCGGGGAAACAGAGGCCGGGAATCAGATATGGGGAATCAGAGGCGGGGAATCAGAGGCGGGGAAACAGAGGCGGGGAATCAAATATAGGGAATCAGAGGTGGGGAATCAGAGGTTGTGAATCAGAGATGGGGAATCAAGGGGGGGAATCAGAAGCAGGGAATCAGACGCGGGGAATCAGAGGCGGGGATTCAGAGCTGGGGAATCAGAGGCAGGGAATCAGATATGGGGAATCAGAGGCGGGGAATCAGAGGCGGGGAAACAGAGGCGGGGAATCAGATATGGGGAATCAGAGTTGGGGAATCAGGGGCAGGGAATCAGTGGCAGGGAATCAGAGGCGGGGAATCAGAGGCGGGGAATCAGAGGCAGGGAATCAGACACGGGGAATCAGAGGCGGGGAATCAGAGATGGGGAATCAGAGGCGGGGAATCAGAGGCAGGGAATCGGATGCCGGGAATCAGAGTCGGGGAATCAGAGCTGGGGAATCAGAGGCGGGGAATCAGAGTTGGGGAATCAGAGGCGGGGAATCAGATATGGGGAAATAGAGGCGGGGAATCGGATATGGGGAATCAGAGGTGTGGAATCAGAGGTTGGGAATCAGAGGCAGGGAATCAGAGGCGGGGAATCAGAGGCGGAAAATCAGAGGAAGGGAATCAGATTGCTGAATCGGAAATGGGGAATCAGAGGCAGGGAATCAGAGGCGGGGAATCAGAGGCGGGTAATCAGAGGCAGGGAATCAGAGGCGGGGAATCAGAGGCGGGGAATCAGAGGCTGGGAATCAGATATGGGGAAACAGAGGTGGGGAATCCGAGGCGGGGAAACAGAGGCGGGGAATCAGATATGGGGAATCAGAGGTGGGGAATCAAAGGTTGGGAATCAGAGGCAGGGAATCAGAGGCTTGGAATCAGATGCAGGGAATCAGATGCGGGGAATCAGAGGCGGGGAATCAGAGCTGGGGAATCAGAGCTGGGGAATCAGATTTGGGGAATCAGAGGCGGGGACTTAGATATTGGGAAACAGAGAAGGGGAATCATAGTCGGGGAAACAGAGGCGGGGAATCAGATATGGGGAATCAGAGGTGGGGAATCAGAGGCAGGGAATCAGATGTGCGGAATCAGAGATGGGGAATCAGAGGCAGGAAATCAGAATCAGAAGCAAGGAATCAGAGGCCGGGAATCAGAGACCGGAATCAGATGCTGGGAATCAGAGGTCTGGAATCAGAGGCGGGGAATCAGAGGCAGGGAATCAGATGCGGGGAATCAGAGGCGGGGAATCAGAGCTAGGGAATCAGAGGCGGGGTATTAGAGTTGGGGAATTAGAGGCGGGGAATCAGATATGGGGAAACAGAGGTGGGGAATCAGAGGCGGGGAAACAGAGGCAGGGAATCAGATATGGGGAATCAGAGGCGGGGATTCAGAGGTGGGGAATCATAGGCAGGGAATCGGATGTGCGGAATCAGAGATGGGGAATCAGAGGCCGGGAATCAGAGGTGGTGAATCAGAGATGGGGAATCAGAGGCGGGGAATCAGAGACAGGGAATCAGACGTGGGGAATCAGAGGTGGGCAATCAGAGGCGGGGAATCAGATATGGGGAATCAGAGGCGGGGAATCAGAGGCGGGGAAACAGAGGCCGGGAATCAGATATGGGGAATCAGAGGTGGGGCATCAGAGGTTGTGAATCACAGATGGGGAATCAGAGGCGGGGAATGAGAGGCAGGGAATCAGACACGGGGAATCAGAGGCGGGGATTCAGAGCTGGGGAATCAGAGGTGGGGAATCAGAGTTGGGGAATCAGAGGCGGGCAATCAGATATGGGGAATCAGAGGCAGGGAATCAGAGGCGGGAAAACAGAGGCGGGGAATCTGATATGGGGAATCAGAGGCGGGGAATCAGAGGCAGGGAATCAGACACGGGGAATCAGAGGCGGGGAATCAGAGATGGGGAATCAGAGGCGGGGAATCAGAGGCAGGGAATCGGATGCCGGGAATCAGAGGCGGGAAATCAGAGCTGGGGAATCAGAGGCGGGGAATCAGCATTGGGGAATCAGAGGCGGCGAAGCAGATATGGGGAAATAGAGGCGGGGAATCAGATATGGGGAATCAGAGGCGTGGAATCAGATATGGGGAATCAGAGGCTGGGAATCAGAGGGGGGGAAACAGAGGCGGGGAATAAGATATGGGGATTCTGAGCTGGGGAATCAGAAGCGTGGAATCAGAGTTGGGGAATCAGAGGCGGGGAATCAGATATGGGGAATCAGAGGCAGGGAATCAGAGGCGGGGAATCAGAGGCAGGGAATCAGACGTGGGGAATCTGAGGCGGGGAATCAGAGCTGGGGAATCAGAGGTGGGGAATCAGAGTTGGGGAATCAGAGGCAGGGAATTGGATGTGCGGAATCAGAGATGGGGAATCAGAGGTGGGGAATCAGAGGCGGTGAATCAGAAATGGGGAATCAGAGGCGGGGAATCAGAGGCAGGAAATCAGACACGGGGATTCAGAGGCTGGGAATCAGACGGTGGGAATCAAAGGCGGGGAATCAGATATGGGGAAACAGAGGCGGGGAATCAGAGGCAGGGAATAGAACGCGGGGAATCAGAGGCAGGGAATCAGAGCTGGGGAATCAGAGGCGGGGAATCAGAGGCGGGGAATCATAGTTGGGAATCAGAGGCGGGGAATCAGATATGGGGAAACAGAGGCGGGGAATCAGAGGCGGGGAAACAGAGGCCGGGAATCAGATATGGGGAATCGGATGCAGGGAATCAGAGGCGGGGAATCAGAGCTGTGGATCAGAGGCGGGGAATCAGAGTTGGGGCATCAGAGGTGGGGAATTAGATATAGGGAAACAGAGGCGGGGAATCAGAGGCGGGGAAACAGAGGCGGGGAATCAGATATGGGGAATCAGAGGTGGGGAATCAGAGGCAGGGATTCAGATGTGCAGAATCAGAGATGGGGAATCAGAGGCAGGGAATCAGAATCAGAAGCGGGGAATCAGAGGCCGGGAATCAGAGGCCGGGAATCAGATGCTGGGAATAAGAGGCCGGGAATCAGAGGAGGGGAATCAGAGTCCGGGAATCAGAGATGGGGATTCAGAGGCGGGGAATGAGATATGGAGAATCAGAGGCGGGGAATCAGAGGCGGGGAAACAGAGGTTGGGAATCAGATATGGGGAATCAGAGGTGGCGAATCAAAGGCGGTGAATCAGAGATGGGGAATCAGAGGCGGGGAATCAGAGGCAGGGAATCAGATGCGGGGAATCAGAGGCGGGGAATCGGAGCTGGCTAATCAGAGGCGGGGAATCAGAGGTGGGCAATCAGAGGCGGGGAATCAGAGGCGGGGAAACAGAGGCGTGGAATCAAATATAGGGAATCAGAGGTGGGGAATCAGAGGTTGTGAATCAGAGATGGGGAATCAAGGCGTGCAATCAGAGGCAGGGAATCAGATGCGGGGAATCAGAGGCGGGGATTCAGAGCTGGGGAATCAGAGGCGGGGAATCAGAGTTGGGGAATCAGAGGCAGGGAATCAGATATGGGGAATCAGAGGCGGGGAATCAGAGGCGGGGAAACAGAGGCGGGGAATCAGATATGGGGAATCAGAGGTGGGGAATCAGGGGCAGGGAATCAGTGGCAGGGAATCAGAGGCGGGGAATCAGAGGCGGTGAATCAGAGGCAGGGAATCAGACACGGGGAATCAGAGGCGGGGAATCAGAGATGGGGAATCAGAGGCGGGGAATCAGAGGCAGGGAATCGGATGCCGGGAATCAGAGTCGGGGAATCAGAGCTGGGGAATCAGAGGCGGGGAATCAGAGTTGGGGAATCAGAGGCGGGGAATCAGATATGGGGAAATAGAGGTGGGGAATCGGATATGGGGAATCAGAGGTGTGGAATCAGAGGTTGGGAATCAGAGGCAGGGAATCAGAGGCGGGGAATCAGAGGCGGAGAATCAGAGGAAGGGAATCAGATTGCTGAATCGGAGATGGGGAATCAGAGGCAGGGAATCAGAGGCGGGGAATCAGAGGCGGGGAATCAGAGGCCGGGAATCAGATATGGGGAAACAGAGGCGGGGAATCCGAGGCGGGGAAACAGAGGCAAGGAATCAGATATGGGGAATCAGAGGTGGGGAATCAGAGGTTGGGAATCAGAGGCAGGGAATCAGAGGCTTGGAATCAGATGCAGGGAATCAGATGCGGGGAATCAGAGGCGGGGAATCAGAGCTGGGGAATCAGAGGTGGGGAATCAGATTTGGGGAATCAGAGGCGGGGACTTAGATATTGGGAAACAGAGGCGGGGAATCAGAGGCGGGGAAACAGAGGCGGGGAATCAGATATGGGGAATCAGAGGTGGGGAATCAGAGGCAGGGAATCAGATGTGCGGAATCAGAGATGGGGAATCAGAGGCAGGGAATCAGAATCAGAAGCAGGGAATCAGAGGCCGGGAATCAGAGGCCGGAATCAGATGCTGGGAATCAGAGGCCTGGAATCAGAGGCGGGGAATCAGAGGCAGGGAATCAGATGCGGGGAATCAGAGGCGGGGAATCAGAGCTGGGGAATCAGAGGCGGGGTATTAGAGTTGGGGAATCAGAGGCGGGGAATCAGATATGGGGAAACAGAGGTGGGGAATCAGAGGCGGGGAAACAGAGGCAGGGAATCAGATATTGGGAATCAGAGGCGGGGATTCAGAGGTGGGGAATCATAGGCAGGGAATGGGATGTGCGGAATCAGAGATGGGGAATCAGAGGCCGGGAATCAGAGGTGGGGAATCAGAGGCGGGGAATCAGAGGCAGGGAATCAGACGTGGGGAATCAGAGGTGGGCAATGAGAGGCGGGGAATCAGACATGGGGAATCAGAGGCGGGGAATCAGAGGCGGGGAAACAGAGGCCGGGAATCAGATATGGGGAATCAGAGGTGGGGCATCAGAGGTTGTGAATCACAGATTGGGAATCAGAGGCGGGGAATGAGAGGCAGGGAATCATACGCGGGGAATCAGAGGTGGGGATTCAGAGCTGGGGAATCAGAGGTGGGGAATCAGAGTTGGGGAATCAGAGGCGGGGAATCAGATATGGGGAATCAGAGGCAGGGAATCAGAGGCGGGAAAACATAGGCGGGGAATCAGATATGGGGAATCAGAGGAGGGGAATCAGAGGCAGGGAATCAGACACGGGGAATCAGAGGCGGGGAATCAGAGAAGGGGAATCAGAGGCGGGGAATCAGAGGCAGGGAATCGGATGCCGGGAATCAGAGGCGGGAAATCAGAGCTGGGGAATCAGAGGCGGGGAATCAGAGTTGGGGAATCAGAGGCGGCGAAGCAGATATGGGGAAATAGAGGCGGGGAATCAGATATGGGGAATCAGAGGCGTGGAATCAGATATGGGGAATCAGAGGCTGGGAATCAGAGGGGGGGAAACAGAGGCGGGGAATAAGATATGGGGAATCAGAGGTGGGGAATCAGGGGCGGGGAATCAGTGGCAGGGAATCAGAGGCGGGGAATCAGATGCGGGGAATCAGAGGCAGGGAATTAGACACGGGGAATCACAGGTGGGGAATCAGAGATGGTGAATCAGAGGCGGGGAATCACAGGCAGGGAATCAGACGCGGGGAATCAGAGGCGGGGTATCAGAGCTGGGGAATCAGAGGTGGGGAATCAGAGTCGGGGAATCAGAGGCAGGGAATCGGATGTGCGGAATCAGAGATGGGGAATCAGAGGTGGGGAATCAGAGGCAGTGAATCAGAGATGGGGAATCAGAGGCGGGGAATCAGAGGCAGGGAATAGAACGCGGGGAATCAGAGGCAGGGAATCAGAGCTGGGGAATCAGAGGCGGGGAATCAGATATGGGGAAACAGAGGCGGGGAATCAGAGGCGGGGAAACAGAGGCGGGTAATCAGACATGGGGAATCGGATGCGGGGAATCAGAGGCGGGGAATCAGAGCTGGGGAATCAGAGTCGGGGAATCAGAGTTAGGGCATCAGAGGTGGGGAATTAGATATGGGGAAACAGAGGCGGGGAATCAGAGGGGGGGAATCAGATGCGGGGAATCAGAGGCAGGGAATTAGACACGGGGAATCAGAGGTAGGGAATCAGAGATGGGGAATCAGAGGCGGGGAATCACAGGCAGGGAATCAGACGCGGGGAATCAGAGGCGGGGTATCAGAGCTGGGGAATCAGAGGTGGGGAAACAGAGGCGGGGAATCAGAGGCGGGCAAACAGAGGCGGGGAATTAGATATGGGGAATCAGAGGTGGGGAATCAGAGGTGGTGAATCAGAGATGGGGAATCACTGGCGGGGAATCAGAGGCAGGGAATAGAACGCGGGGAATCAGAGGCAGGGAATCAGAGCTGGGGAATCAGAGGCGGGGAATAAGATATGGGGAAACAGAGGCGGGGAATCAGAGGCGGTGAAACAGAGGCGGGTAATCAGACATGGGGAATCGGATGTGGGGAATCAGAGGCGGGGAATCAGAGCTGGGGAATCAGAGGCGGGGAATCAGAGTTGGGGCATCAGAGGTGGGGAATTAGATATGGGGAAACAGAGGCGGGGAATCAGATATGGGGAATCAGAGATGGGGAATCAGAGGCAGGGAATCAGAATCAGAAGTGGGGAATCAGAGGCCGGGAATCAGAGGCCGGGAATCAGATGCTTGGAATAAGAGGCCGGGAATCCGAGGTGGGGAATCAGAGTCCTGGAATCAGAGATGGGGATTCAGAGGCGGGGAATGAGATATGGAGAATCAGAGGCGGGGAATCAGAGGCGGGGAAACAGAGGTGGGGAATCAGATATGGGGAATCAGAGGTGGCGAATCAAAGGCGGTGAATCAGAGATGTGGAATCAGAGGCGGGGAATCAGAGGCAGGGAATCAGATGCGGGGATTCAGAGACGGGGAATCAGAGCTGGCGAATCAGAGGCGGGGAATCAGAGGTGGGCAATCAGAGCCGGGGAATCAGATATGGGGAATCAGAGGCGGGGAATCAGAGGCGGGGAAACAGAGGCGGGGAATCAGATATGGGGAATCAGAGGTGGGGAATCAAGGCGGGGAATCAGAGGCAGGGAATCAGACGCGGGGAATCAGAGGCGGGGATTCAGAGCTGGGGAATCAGAGGCGGGGAATCAGAGTTGCGGAATCAGAGGCAGGGAATCAGATATGGGGAATCAGAGGCGGGGAATCAGAGGCGGCGAAACAGAGGCGGGGAAACAGATATGGGGAATCAGAGGTGGGGAATCAGGGGCAGGGAATCAGTGGCAGGGAATCAGAGGCGGGGAATCAGAGGCGGGGAATCAGAGGCAGGGAATCAGACACGGGGAATCAGAGGCGGGGAATCAGAGATGGGGAATCAGGGGTGGGGAATCAGAGGCAGGGAATCAGACGCCGGAAATCAGAGGCGGGGTTTCAGAGCTGGGGAATCAGAGGCGGGGAATCAGAGTTGGGGAATCAGAGGCGGGGAATCAGATATGGGGTAATAGAGGCGGGGAATCAGATATGGGGAATCAGAGGTGTGGAATCAGAGGTTGGGAATCAGAGGCAGGGTATCAGAGGCGGGGAAACAGAGGCGGGGAATCAGATATGGGGAATCAGAGGTGGCGAATCAAAGGCGGTGAAACAGAGATGGGGAATCAGGGCAGGGAATCAGAGGCAGGGAATCACAGCTGGGGAAACAGAGGCGGGTAATCAGATATGGGGAATCAGAGGTGGGGAATCAGGGGCGGGGAATCAGTGGCAGGGAATCAGAGCTGGGGAATCAGAGGTGGGGAATCAGAGCTGGGGAAACAGAGGCGGGGAATCAGATATGGGGAATCAGAAGTGGGGAATCAGGGGCGGGGAATCAGTGGCAGGGAATCAGAGGCCGGGAATAAAAGGCGGGGAATCAGAGCTGGGGAATCAGAGGCGGGGAATCAGAGTTGGGGAATCAGAGGAGGGGAATCAGATATGGGGAAACAGAGACCGGGAATCAGAGGCAGGGAATCAGATGCGGGGAATCAGAGGCAGGGAATTAGACACGGGGAATCACAGGTGGGGAATCAGAGATGGTGAATCAGAGGCGGGGAATCACAGGCAGGGAATCAGACGCGGGGAATCAGAGGCGGGGAATCAGAGCTGGGGAATCAGAGGCGGGGTATTAGAGTTGGGGAATCAGAGGCGGGGAATCAGATATGGGGAAACAGAGGTGGGGAATCAGAGGCGGGGAAACAGAGGCAGGGAATCAGATATTGGGAATCAGAGGCGGGGATTCAGAGGTGGGGAATCATAGGCAGGGAATCGGATGTGCGGAATCAGAGATGGGGAATCAGAGGCCGGGAATCAGAGGTGGGGAATCAGAGGCGGGGAATCAGAGGCAGGGAATCAGACGTGGGGAATCAGAGGTGGGCAATCAGAGGCGGGGAATCAGACATGGGGATTCAGAGGCGGGGAATCAGAGGCGGGGAAACAGAGGCCGGGAATCAGATATGGGGAATCAGAGGTGGGGCATCAGAGGTTGTGAATCACAGATTGGGAATCAGAGGCGGGGAATGAGAGGCAGGGAATCAGACGCGGGGAATCAGAGGTGGGGATTCAGAGCTGGGGAATCAGAGGTGGGGAATCAGAGTTGGGGAATCAGAGGCGGGGAATCAGATATGGGGAATCAGAGGCAGGGAATCAGAGGCGGGAAAACAGAGGCGGGGAATCAGATATGGGGAATCAGAGGAGGGGAATCAGAGGCAGGGAATCAGACACGGGGAATCAGAGGCGGGGAATCAGAGAAGGGGAATCAGAGGCGGGGAATCAGAGGCAGGGAATCGGATGCCGGGAATCAGAGGCGGGAAATCAGAGCTGGGGAATCAGAGGCGGGGAATCAGAGTTGGGGAATCAGAGGCGGCGAAGCAGATATGGGGAAATAGAGGCGGGGAATCAGATATGGGGAATCAGAGGCGTGGAATCAGATATGGGGAATCAGAGGCTGGGAATCAGAGGGGGGGAAACAGAGGCGGGGAATAAGATATGGGGAATCAGAGGTGGGGAATCAGGGGCGGGGAATCAGTGGCAGGGAATCAGAGGCGGGGAATCAGATGCGGGGAATCAGAGGCAGGGAATTAGACACTGGGAATCACAGGTGGGGAATCAGAGATGGTGAATCAGAGGCGGGGAATCACAGGCAGGGAATCAGACGCGGGGAATCAGAGGCGGGGTATCAGAGCTGGGGAATCAGAGGTGGGGAATCAGAGTCGGGGAATCAGAGGCAGGGAATCGGATGTGCGGAATCAGAGATGGGGAATCAGAGGTGGGGAATCAGAGGCAGTGAATCAGAGATGGGGAATCAGAGGCGGGGAATCAGAGGCAGGGAATAGAACGCGGGGAATCAGAGGCAGGGAATCAGAGCTGGGGAATCAGAGGCGGGGAATCAGATATGGGGAAACAGAGGCGGGGAATCAGAGGCGGGGAAACAGAGGCGGGTAATCAGACATGGGGAATCGGATGCGGGGAATCAGAGGCGGGGAATCAGAGCTGGGGAATCAGAGTCGGGGAATCAGAGTTAGGGCATCAGAGGTGGGGAATTAGATATGGGGAAACAGAGGCGGGGAATCAGAGGCGGGGAATCAGATGCGGGGAATCAGAGGCAGGGAATTAGACACGGGGAATCAGAGGTAGGGAATCAGAGATGGGGAATCAGAGGCGGGGAATCACAGGCAGGGAATCAGACGCGGGGAATCAGAGGCGGGGTATCAGAGCTGGGGAATCAGAGGTGGGGAAACAGAGGCGGGGAATCAGAGGCGGGCAAACAGAGGCGGGGAATTAGATATGGGGAATCAGAGGTGGGGAATCAGAGGTGGTGAATCAGAGATGGGGAATCACTGGCGGGGAATCAGAGGCAGGGAATAGAACGCGGGGAATCAGAGGCAGGGAATCAGAGCTGGGGAATCAGAGGCGGGGAATAAGATATGGGGAAACAGAGGCGGGGAATCAGAGGCGGTGAAACAGAGGCGGGTAATCAGACATGGGGAATCGGATGTGGGGAATCAGAGGCGGGGAATCAGAGCTGGGGAATCAGAGGCGGGGAATCAGAGTTGGGGCATCAGAGGTGGGGAATTAGATATGGGGAAACAGAGGCGGGGAATCAGATATGGGGAATCAGAGATGGGGAATCAGAGGCAGGGAATCAGAATCAGAAGTGGGGAATCAGAGGCCGGGAATCAGAGGCCGGGAATCAGATGCTTGGAATAAGAGGCCGGGAATCCGAGGTGGGGAATCAGAGTCCTGGAATCAGAGATGGGGATTCAGAGGCGGGGAATGAGATATGGAGAATCAGAGGCGGGGAATCAGAGGCGGGGAAACAGAGGTGGGGAATCAGATATGGGGAATCAGAGGTGGCGAATCAAAGGCGGTGAATCAGAGATGTGGAATCAGAGGCGGGGAATCAGAGGCAGGGAATCAGATGCGGGGATTCAGAGACGGGGAATCAGAGCTGGCGAATCAGAGGCGGGGAATCAGAGGTGGGCAATCAGAGCCGGGGAATCAGATATGGGGAATCAGAGGCGGGGAATCAGAGGCGGGGAAACAGAGGCGGGGAATCAGATATGGGGAATCAGAGGTGGGGAATCAAGGCGGGGAATCAGAGGCAGGGAATCAGACGCGGGGAATCAGAGGCGGGGATTCAGAGCTGGGGAATCAGAGGCGGGGAATCAGAGTTGCGGAATCAGAGGCAGGGAATCAGAAATGGGGAATCAGAGGCGGGAAATCAGAGGCGGCGAAACAGAGGCGGGGAAACAGATATGGGGAATCAGAGGTGGGGAATCAGGGGCAGGGAATCAGTGGCAGGGAATCAGAGGCGGGGAATCAGAGGCGGGGAATCAGAGGCAGGGAATCAGACACGGGGAATCAGAGGCGGGGAATCAGAGATGGGGAATCAGGGGTGGGGAATCAGAGGCAGGGAATCAGACGCCGGAAATCAGAGGCGGGGTTTCAGAGCTGGGGAATCAGAGGCGGGGAATCAGAGTTGGGGAATCAGAGGCGGGGAATCAGATATGGGGTAATAGAGGCGGGGAATCAGATATGGGGAATCAGAGGTGTGGAATCAGAGGTTGGGAATCAGAGGCAGCGTATCAGAGGCGGGGAAACAGAGGCGGGGAATCAGATATGGGGAATCAGAGGTGGCGAATCAAAGGCGGTGAAACAGAGATGGGGAATCAGGGCAGGGAATCAGAGGCAGGGAATCACAGCTGGGGAAACAGAGGCGGGTAATCAGATATGGGGAATCAGAGGTGGGGAATCAGGGGCGGGGAATCAGTGGCAGGGAATCAGAGCTGGGGAATCAGAGGTGGGGAATCAGAGCTGGGGAAACAGAGGCGGGGAATCAGATATGGGGAATCAGAAGTGGGGAATCAGGGGCGGGGAATCAGTGGCAGGGAATCAGAGGCCGGGAATAAAAGGCGGGGAATCAGAGCTGGGGAATCAGAGGCGGGGAATCAGAGTTGGGGAATCAGAGGAGGGGAATCAGATATGGGGAAACAGAGACCGGGAATCAGAGGCAGGGAAACAGAGGCGGTGAATCAGATATGGGGAATCAGAGGTGGGGAATTAGAGGTTGCGAATCAGAGGCGGGGAATCAGAGGCGGGGAATCAGAGGCAGGGAATCGGATGTGCGGAATCAGAGATGGGGAATCAGAGGTGGGGATACAGAGGTGGTGAATCAGAGAAGGGGAATCAGAGGCTGGGAATCAGAGGCAGGGAATCAGATGCAGGGAATCAGAGGCGGGGAATCATAGCTGGCGAATTAGAGGAGGGGAATCAGAGTTGGGGAATCAGAGGCGGCGAAGCAGATATGGGGAAATAGAGGCGGGGAATCAGATATGGGGAATCAGAGGCGTGGAATCAGATATGGGGAATCAGAGGCTGGGAATCAGTGGGGGGGAAACAGAGGCGGGGAATAAGATATTGGGAATCAGAGGTGGGGAATCAGGGGCGGGGAATCAGTGGCAGGGAATCAGAGGCGGGGAATCAGATGCAGGGAATCAGAGGCAGGGAATTAGACACGGGGAATCACAGGTGGGGAATCAGAGATGGTGAATCAGAGGCGGGGAATCACAGGCAGGGAATCAGACGCGGGGAATCAGAGGCGGGGTATCAGAGCTGGGGAGTCAGAGGTGGGGAATCAGAGTCGGGGAATCAGAGGCAGGGAATCGGATGTGCGGAATCAGAGATGGGGAATCAGAGGTGGGGAATTAGAGGCAGTGAATCAGAGATGGGGAATCAGAGGCAGGGAATAGAACGCGGGGAATCAGAGGCAGGGAATCAGAGCTGGGGAATCAGAGGCGGGGAATCAGATATGGGGAAACAGAGGCGGGGAATCAGAGGCGGGGAAACAGAGGCGGGTAATCAGACATGGGGAATCGGATGCGGGGAATCAGAGGCGGGGAATCAGAGCTGGGGAATCAGAGTCGGGGAATCAGAGTTGGGGCATCAGAGGTGGGGAATTAGATATGGGGAAACAGAGGCGGGGAATCAGAGGCGAGGAATCAGATGCGGGGAATCAGAGGCAGGGAATTAGACACGGGGAATCAGAGGTAGGGAATCAGAGATGGGGAATCAGAGGCGGGGAATCACAGGCAGGGAATCAGACGCGGGGAATCAGAGGCGGGGTATCAGAGCTGGGGAATCAGAGGTGGGGAAACAGAGGCGGGGAATCAGAGGCGGGCAAATAGAGGCGGGGAATTAGATATGGGGAATCAGAGGTGGGGAATCAGAGGTGGTGAATCAGAGATGGGGAATCACTGGCGGGGAATCAGAGGCAGGGAATAGAACGCGGGGAATCAGAGGCAGGGAATCAGAGCTGGGGAATCAGAGGCGGGGAATAAGATATGGGGAAACAGAGGCGGGGAATCAGAGGCGGTGAATCAGAGGCGGGTAATCAGACATGGGGAATCGGATGCGGGGAATCAGAGGCGGGGAATCAGAGCTGGGGAATCAGAGATGGGGAATCAGAGGCAGGGAATCAGAATCAGAAGTGGGGAATCAGAGGCCGGGAATCAGAGGCCGGGAATCAGATGCTTGGAATAAGAGGCCGGGAATCAGAGGTGGGGAATCAGAGTCCGGTAATCAGAGATGGGGATTCAGAGGCGGGGAATGAGATATGGAGAATCAGAGGCGGGGAATCAGAGGCGGGGAAACAGAGGTGGGGAATCAGATATGGGGAATCAGAGGTGGCGAATCAAAGGCGGTGAATCAGAGATGTGGAATCAGAGGCGGGGAATCAGAGGCAGGGAATCAGATGCGGGGATTCAGAGACGGGGAATCAGAGCTGGCGAATCAGAGGCGGGGAATCAGAGGTGGGCAATCAGAGCCGGGGAATCAGATATGGGGAATCAGAGGCGGGGAATCAGAGGCGGGGAAACAGAGGCGGGGAATCAGATATGGGGAATCAGAGGTGGGGAATCAGAGGTTGTGAATCAGAGATGGGGAATCAAGGCGGGGAATCAGAGGCAGGGAATCAGACGCGGGGAATCAGAGGCGGGGATTCAGAGCTGGGGAATCAGAGGCGGGGAATCAGAGTTGCGGAATCAGAGGCAGGGAATCAGATATGGGGAATCAGAGGCGGGGAATCAGAGGCGGCGAAACAGAGGCGGGGAATCATATATGGGGAATCAGAGGTGGGGAATCAGGGGCAGGG
Organism: Narcine bancroftii; assembly: GCF_036971445.1. Lineage (NCBI taxonomy): Eukaryota > Metazoa > Chordata > Chondrichthyes > Torpediniformes > Narcinidae > Narcine > Narcine bancroftii. The sequence continues at coordinate 111,216,293 of NC_091476.1, forward strand.
AATCAGTGGCAGGGAATCAGAGGCGGGGAATCAGAGGCGGGGAATCAGAGGCAGGGAATCAGACACGGGGAATCAGAGGCGGGGAATCAGAGATGGGGAATCAGGGGCAGGGAATCAGAGGCAGGGAATCAGACGCCGGGAATCAGAGGCGGGGAATCTGAGCTGGGGAATCAGAGGCGGGGAATCAGAGTTGGGGAATCAGAGGCGGGGAATCAGATATGGGGTAATAGAGGCGGGGAATCAGATATGGGGAATCAGAGGTGTGGAATCAGAGGTTGGGAATCAGAGGCAGGGAATCAGAGGCGGGGAAACAGAGGCGCAGAATCAGATATGGGGAATCAGAGGTGGCGAATCAAAGGCGGTGAAACAGAGATGGGGAATCAGGGCAGGGAATCAGAGGCAGGGAATCACAGCTGGGGAAACAGAGGCGGGTAATCAGATATGGGGAATCAGAGGTGGGGAATCAGGGGCGGGGAATCAGTGGCAGGGAATCAGAGCTGGGAAATCAGAGGTGGGGAATCAGAGCTGGGGAAACAGAGGCGGGGAATCAGATATGGGGAATCAGAAGTGGGGAATCAGGGGCGGGGAATCAGTGGCAGGGAATCAGAGGCCGGGAATAAAAGGCGGGGAATCAGAGCTGGGGAATCAGAGGCGGGGAATCAGAGTTGGGGAATCAGAGGAGGGGAATCATATATGGGGAAACAGAGACCGGGAATCAGAGGCAGGGAAACAGAGGCGGGGAATCAGATATGGGGAATCAGAGGTGGGGAATTAGAGGTTGCGAATCAGAGGCGGGGAATCAGAGGCGGGGAATCAGAGGCAGGGAATCGGATGTGCGGAATCAGAGATGGGGAATCAGAGGTGGGGATTCAGAGGTGGTGAATCAGAGAAGGGGAATCAGAGGCTCGGAATCAGAGGCAGGGAATCAGATGCAGGGAATCAGAGGCGGGGAATCATAGCTGGCGAATTAGAGGAGGGGAATCAGAGTTGGGGAATCAGAGGCGGGGAATCAGATATGGGGAAACAAAGGCGGGGAATCAGAGGTGGGGAAACAGAGGCGGGGAATCAGATATGGGGAATCAGAGGCGGGGAATCAGAGCTGGGGAATCAGAGGCGGGGATTCAGAGTTGGGGCATCAGAGGTGGGGAATTAGATATGGGGAAACAGAGGCGGGGAATCAGATATGGGGAATCAGAGATGGGGAATCAGAGGCAGGGAATCAGAATCAGAAGTGGGGAATCAGAGGCCGGGAATCAGAGGCCGGGAATCAGATGCTTGGAATAAGAGGCCGGGAATCAGAGGTGGGGAATCAGAGTCCGGGAATCAGAGATGGGGATTCAGAGGCGGGGAATGAGATATGGAGAATCAGAGGCGGGGAATCAGAGGCGGGGAAACAGAGGTGGGGAATCAGATATGGGGAATCAGAGGTGGCGAATCAAAGGCGGTGAATCAGAGATGTGGAATCAGAGGCGGGGAATCAGAGGCAGGGAATCAGATGCGGGGATTCAGAGACGGGGAATCAGAGCTGGCGAATCAGAGGCGGGGAATCAGAGGTGGGCAATCAGAGCCGGGGAATCAGATATGGGGAATCAGAGGCGGGGAATCAGAGGCGGGGAAACAGAGGCGGGGAATCAGATATGGGGAATCAGAGGTGGGGAATCAGAGGTTGTGAATCAGAGATGGGGAATCAAGGCGGGGAATCAGAGGCAGGGAATCAGACGCGGGGAATCAGAGGTGGGGATTCAGAGCTGGGGAATCAGAGGCGGGGAATCAGATTTGCGGAATCAGAGGCAGGGAATCAGATATGGGGAATCAGAAGCGGGGAATCAGAGGCGGCGAAACAGAGGCGGGGAATCATATATGGGGAATCAGAGGTGGGGAATCAGGGGCAGGGAATCAGTGGCAGGGAATCAGAGGCGGGGAATCAGAGGCGGGGAATCAGAGGCAGGGAATCAGACACGGGGAATCAGAGGCGGGGAATCAGAGATGGGGAATCAGGGGCAGGGAATCAGAGGCAGGGAATCAGACGCCGGGAATCAGAGGCGGGGAATCAGAGCTGGGGAATCAGAGGCGGGGAATCAGAGTTGGGGAATCAGAGGCGGGGAATCAGATATGGGGTAATAGAGGCGGGGAATCAGATATGGGGAATCAGAGGTGTGGAATCAGAGGTTGGGAATCAGAGGCAGGGAATCAGAGGCGGGGAAACAGAGGTGGGGAATCAGATATGGGGAATCAGAGGTGGCGAATCAAAGGCGGTGAAACAGAGATGGGGAATCAGGGCAGGGAATCAGAGGCAGGGAATCACAGCTGGGGAAACAGAGGCGGGTAATCAGATATGGGGAATCAGAGGTGGGGAATCAGGGGCGGGGAATCAGTGGCAGGGAATCAGAGCTGGGGAATCAGAGGTGGGGAATCAGAGCTGGGGAAACAGAGGCGGGGAATCAGATATGGGGAATCAGAAGTGGGGAATCAGGGGCGGGGAATCAGTGGCAGGGAATCAGACGCAGGGAATCAGAGGCGGGGAATCATAGCTGGCGAATTAGAGGAGGGGAATCAGAGTTGGGGAATCAGAGGCGGGGAATGATATATGAGGAATCAGAGGTGGGGTATCAGGGGCAGGGAATCAGTGGCAGGGAATCAGAGGCGGGGAATCAGAGGCGGGGAATCATAGCTGGCGAATTAGAGGAGGGGAATCAGAGTTGGGGAATCAGAGGCGGGGAATGATATATGGGGAATCAGAGGTGGGGTATCAGGGGCAGGGAATCAGTGGCAGGGAATCAGAGGCGGGGAATCATAGGCAGGGAATCGGATGTGCGGAATCAGAGATGGGGAATCAGAGGCAGGGAATCAGAATCAGAAGCGGGGAATGAGAGGCCGGGAATCAGAGGCCGGGAATCAGATGCTGGGAATAAGAGGCCGGGAATCAGAGGTGGGGAATCAGAGTCCGGGAATCAGAGATGGGGATTCAGAGGCGGGGAATGAGATATGGAGAATCAGAGGCGGGGAATCAGAGGCGGGGAAACAGAGGTGGGGAATCAGATATGGGGAATCAGAGGTGGCGAATCAAAGGCGGTGAATCAGAGATGGGGAATCAGAGGCGGGGAATCAGAGGCAGGGAATCAGATGCGGGGAATCAGAGGCGGGGAATCGGAGCTGGCGAATCAGAGGCGGGGAATCAGAGGTGGGCAATCAGAGGCGGGGATTCAGATATGGGGAATCAGAGGCGGGGAATCAGAGGCGGGGAAACAGAGGCGGGGAATCAAATATAGGGAATCAGAGGTGGGCAATCAGAGGCGGGGAATCAGATATGGGGAATCAGAGGCGGGGAATCAGAGGCGGGGAAACAGAGGCCGGGAATCAGATATGGCGATTCAGAGGTGGGGCATCAGAGGTTGTGAATCACAGATGGGGAATCAGAGGCGGGGAATGAGAGGCAGGGAATCAGACGCGGGGAATCAGAGGCGGGGATTCAGAGCTGGGGAATCAGAGGTGGGGAATCAGAGTTGGGGAATCAGAGGCGGGGAATCAGATATGGGGAATCAGAGGCAGGGAATCAGAGGTGGGAAAACAGAGGCGGGGAATCAGATATGGGGAATCAGAGGCGGGGAATCAGAGGCAGGGAATCAGACACGGGGAATCAGAGGCGGGGAATCAGAGATAGGGAATCAGAGGCGGGGAATCAGAGGCAGGGAATTGGATGCCGGGAATCAGAGGCGGGAAATCAGAGCTGGGGAATCAGAGGCAGGGAATCAGCGTTGGGAAATCAGAGGCGGCGAAGCAGATATGGGGAAATAGAGGCGGGGATTCAGATATGGGGAATCAGAGGCGTGGAATCAGATATGGGGAATCAGAGGCTGGGAATCAGAGGGGGGGAAACAGAGGCGGGGAATAAGATATGGGGATTCTGAGCTGGGGAATCAGAAGCGGGGAATCAGAGTTGGGGAATCAGAGGCGGGGAATCAGATATGGGGAATCAGAGGCAGGGAATCAGAGGCGGGGAATCAGAGGCAGGGAATCAGACGCGGGGAATCTGAGGCGGGGAATCAGAGCTGGGGAATCAGAGGTGGGGAATCAGAGTTGGGGAATCAGAGGCAGGGAATTGGATGTGCGGAATCAGAGATGGGGAATCAGAGGTGGGGAATCAGAGGCGGTGAATCAGAAATGGGGAATCAGAGGCGGGGAATCAGAGGCAGGAAATCAGACACGGGGATTCAGAGGCTGGGAATCAGACGGTGGGAATCAAAGGCGGGGAATCAGAGCTGGGGAATCTGAGGCAGGGAATCAGAGTTGGGGATTCAGAGGCATGGAATCAGATATGGGGAAACAGAGGCGGGGAATTAGAGGCGGGAAAACAGAGGCGGGGAATTAGATATGGGGAATCAGAGGTGGGGAATCAGAGGTGGTGAATCAGTGATGGGGAATCACAGGCGGGGAATCAGAGGCAGGGAATAGAATGCGGGGAATCAGAGGCAGGGAATCAGAGCTGGGGAATCAGAGGCGGGGAATCATAGTTGGGAATCAGAGGCGGGGAATCAGATATGGGGAAACAGAGGCGGGGAATCAGAGGCGGGGAAACAGAGGCAGGGAATCAGATATGGGGAATCGGATGCAGGGAATCAGAGGCGGGGAATCAGAGCTGGGGATCAGAGGCGGGGAATCAGAGTTGGGGCATCAGAGGTGGGGAATTAGATATAGGGAAACAGAGGCGGGGAATCAGAGGCGGGGAAACAGAGGCGGGGAATCAGATATGGGGAATCAGAGGTGGGGAATCAGAGGCAGGGATTCAGATGTGCGGAATCAGAGATGGGGAATCAGAGGCAGGGAATCAGAATCAGAAGCGGGGAATCAGAGGCCGGGAATCAGAGGCCGGGAATCAGATGCTGGGAATAAGAGGCCGGGAATCAGAGGTGGGGAATCAGAGTCCGGGAATCAGAGATGGGGATTCAGAGGCGGGGAATGAGATATGGAGAATCAGAGGCGGGGAATCAGAGGCGGGGTAACAGAGGTGGGGAATCAGATATGGGGAATCAGAGGTGGCGAATCAAAGGCGGTGAATTAGAGATGGGGAATCAGAGGCGGGGAATCAGAGGCAGGGAATCAGATGCGGGGAATCAGAGGCGGGGAATCGGAGCTGGCGAATCAGAGGCGGGGAATCAGAGGTGGGCAATCAGAGGCGGGGAATCAGATATGGGGAATCAGAGGCGGGGAATCAGAGGCGGGGAAACAGAGGCGGGGAATCAAATATAGGGAATCAGAGGTGGGGAATCAGAGGTTGTGAATCAGAGATGGGGAATCAAGGCGGGGAATCAGAGGCAGGGAATCAGACGCGGGGAATCAGAGGCGGGGATTCAGAGCTGGGGAATCAGAGGCGGGGAATCAGAGTTGGGGAATCAGAGGCAGGGAATCAGATATGGGGAATCAGAGGCGGGGAATCAGAGGCGGGGAAACAGAGGCGGGGAATCAGATATGGGGAATCAGAGGCGGGGAATCAGAGGCAGGGAATCGGATGCCGGGAATCAGAGTCGGGGATTCAGTGCTGGGGAGTCAGAGGCGGGGAATCAGAGTCGGGGAATCAGAGGCAGGGAATCAGAGGCCGGGAATCAGATGCTGGGAATAAGAGGCCGGGAATCAGAGGTGGGGAAACAGAGGCGGGGAATCAGATATGGGGAATCAGAGGTGGGGAATCAGGGGCGGGGAATCAGTGGCAGGGAATCAGAGGCCGGGAATAAAAGGCGGAGAATCAGAGATTGGGAATCAGAGGCGGGGAATCAGAGTTGGGGAATCAGAGGAGGGGAATCAGATATGGGGAAACAGAGGCCGGGAATCAGAGGCAGGGAAACAGAGGCGGGGAATCAGATATGGGGAATCAGAGGTGGGGAATTAGAGGTTGCGAATCAGAGGCGCGGAATCAGAGGCGGGGAATCAGAGGCAGGGAATCGGATGTGCGGAATCAGAGATGGGGAATCAGAGGTGGGGATTCAGAGGTGGTGAATCAGAGAAGGGGAATCAGAGGCTGGGAATCAGAGGCAGGGAATCAGAGGCGGGGAATCATAGCTGGCGAATTAGAGGAGGGGAATCAGAGTTGGGGAATCAGAGGCGGGGAATCAGATATGAGGAAACAGAGGCGGGGAATCAGAGGCGGGGAAACAGAGGCGGGGAATCAGATATGGGGAATCAGAGGTGGGGAATCAGAGGCAGGGAATCAGATGTGCGGAATCAGAGATGGGGAATCAGAGGCAGGGAATCAGAATCAGAAGCAGGGAATCAGAGGCCGGGAATCAGAGGCCGGAATCAGATGCTGGGAATCAGAGGCCTGGAATCAGAGGCGGGGAATCAGAGGCAGGGAAACAGATGCGGGGAATCAGAGGCGGGGAATCAGAGCTGGGGAATCAGTGGCAGGGTATTAGAGTTGGGGAATCAGAGGCGGGGAATCAGATATGGGGAAACAGAGGTGGGGAATCAGAGGCGGGGAAACAGAGGCAGGGAATCAGATATGGGGAATCAGAGGCGGGGAATCAGAGGTGGGGAATCATAGGCAGGGAATCGGATGTGCGGAATCAGAGATGGGGAATCAGAGGCCGGGAATCAGAGGTGGTGAATCAGATATGGGAAATCAGAGGCGGGGAATCAGAGGCAGGGAATCAGACGCGGGGAATCAGAGGTGGGCAATCAGAGGCGGGGAATCAGATATGGGGAATCAGAGGCGGGGAATCAGAGGCGGGGAAACAGAGGCGGGGAATCAGATATGGGGAATCAGAGGTGGGGCATCAGAGGTTGTGAATCACAGATGGGGAATTAGAGGCGGGGAATCAGAGGCAGGGAATCAGATGCGGGGAATCAGAGGCGGGGATTCTGGGCTGGGGAATCAGAAGCGGGGAATCGGAGTTGGGGAATCAGAGGCGGGGAATCAGATATGGGGAATCAAAGGCAGGGAATCAGAGGCGTGGAATCAGATGCAGGGAATCAGACGCGGGGAATCTGACGCGGGGAATCAGAGCTGGGGAATCAGAGGTGGGGAATCAGAGTTGGGGAATCAGAGGCAGGGAATCAGAATCAGAAGCAGGGAATCAGAGGCCGGGAATCAGAGGCCGGAATCAGATGCTGGGAATCAGAGGCCTGGAATCAGAGGCGGGGAATCGGAGGCAGGGAATCAGATGCGGGGAATCAGAGGCGGGGAATCAGAGCTGGGGAATCAGAGGCAGGGTATTAGAGTTGGGGAATCAGAGGCGGGGAATCAGATATGGGGAAACAGAGGTGGGGAATCAGAGGCGGGGAAACAGAGGCAGGGAATCAGATATGGGGAATCAGAGGCGGGGAATCAGAGGTGGGGAATCATAGGCAGGGAATCGGATGTGCGGAATCAGAGATGGGGAATCAGAGGCCGGGAATCAGAGGTGGTGAATCAGATATGGGGAATCAGAGGCGGGGAATCAGAGGCAGGGAATCAGACGCGGGGAATCAGAGGTGGGCAATCAGAGGCGGGGAATCAGATATGGGGAATCAGAGGCGGGGAATCAGAGGCGGGGAAACAGAGGCGGGGAATCAGATATGGGGAATCAGAGGTGGGGCATCAGAGGTTGTGAATCACAGATGGGGAATTAGAAACGGGGAATCAGAGGCAGGGAATCAGACGCGGGGAATCAGAGGCGGGGATTCTGGGCTGGGTAATCAGAAGCGGGGAATCAGAGTTGGGGAATCAGAGGCGGGGAATCAGATATGGGGAATCAAAGGCAGGGAATCAGAGGCGGGGAATCAGATGCAGGGAATCAGACGCGGGGAATCTGAGGCGGGGAATCAGAGCTGGGGAATCAGAGGTGGGGAATCAGAGTTGGGGAATCAGAGGCAGGGAATTGGATGTGCGGAATCAGAGATGGGGAATCAGAGGTGGGGAATCAGAGGCGGTGAATCAGAAATCGGGAATCAGAGGCGGGGAATCAGAGGCAGGAAATCAGACACGGGGATTCAGAGGCTGGGAATCAGACGGTGGGAATCAAAGGCGGGGAATCTGAGCTGGGGAATCTGAGGCAGGGAATCAGAGTTGGGGATTCAGAGGCGGGGAATCAGATATGGGGAAACAGAGGCGGGGAATCAGAGGCGGGAAAACAGAGGCGGGGAATTAGATATGGGGAATCAGAGGTGGGGAATCAGAGGTGGTGAATCAGTGATGGGGAATCACAGGCGGGGAATCAGAGGCAGGGAATAGAACGCGGGGAATCAGAGGCAGGGAATCAGAGCTGGGGAATCAGAGGCGGGGAATCATAGTTGGGAATCAGAGGCGGGGAATCAGATATGGGGAAACAGAGGCGCGGAATCATAGGCGGGGAAACAGAGGCGGGGAATCAGATATGGGGAATCGGATGCAGGGAATCAGAGGCGGGGAATCAGAGCTGGGGAATCAGAGTCGGGGAATCAGAGTTGGGGCATCAGAGGTGGGGAATTAGATATGGGGAAACAGAGGCGGGGAATCAGAGGCGAGGAATCAGATGCGGGGAATCAGAGGCAGGGAATTAGACACGGGGAATCAGAGGTAGGGAATCAGAGATGGGGAATCAGAGGCGGGGAATCACAGGCAGGGAATCAGACGCGGGGAATCAGAGGCGGGGTATCAGAGCTGGGGAATCAGAGGTGGGAAAACAGAGGCGGGGAATCAGAGGCGGGCAAACAGAGGCGGGGAATTAGATATGGGGAATCAGAGGTGGGGAATCAGAGGTGGTGAATCAGAGATGGGGAATCACTGGCGGGGAATCAGAGGCAGGGAATAGAACGCGGGGAATCAGAGGCAGGGAATCAGAGCTGGGGAATCAGAGGCGGGGAATAAGATATGGGGAAACAGAGGCGGGGAATCAGAGGCGGTGAAACAGAGGCGGGTAATCAGACATGGGGAATCGGATGCGGGGAATCAGAGGCGGGGAATCAGAGCTGGGGAATCAGAGGCGGGGAATCAGAGTTGGGGCATCAGAGGTGGGGAATTAGATATGGGGAAACAGAGGCGGGGAATCAGATATGGGGAATCAGAGATGGGGAATCAGAGGCAGGGAATCAGAATCAGAAGTGGGGAATCAGAGGCCGGGAATCAGAGGCCGGGAATCAGATGCTTGGAATAAGAGGCCGGGAATCAGAGGTGGGGAATCAGAGTCCGGTAATCAGAGATGGGGATTCAGAGGCGGGGAATGAGATATGGAGAATCAGAGGCGGGGAATCAGAGGCGGGGAAACAGAGGTGGGGAATCAGATATGGGGAATCAGAGGTGGCGAATCAAAGGCGGTGAATCAGAGATGTGGAATCAGAGGCGGGGAATCAGAGGCAGGGAATCAGATGCGGGGATTCAGAGACGGGGAATCAGAGCTGGCGAATCAGAGGCGGGGAATCAGAGGTGGGCAATCAGAGCCGGGGAATCAGATATGGGGAATCAGAGGCGGGGAATCAGAGGCGGGGAAACAGAGGCGGGGAATCAGATATGGGGAATCAGAGGTGGGGAATCAGAGGTTGTGAATCAGAGATGGGGAATCAAGGCGGGGAATCAGAGGCAGGGAATCAGACGCGGGGAATCAGAGGCGGGGATTCAGAGCTGGGGAATCAGAGGCGGGGAATCAGAGTTGCGGAATCAGAGGCAGGGAATCAGATATGGGGAATCAGAGGCGGGGAATCAGAGGCGGCGAAACAGAGGCGGGGAATCATATATGGGGAATCAGAGGTGGGGAATCAGGGGCAGGGAATCAGTGGCAGGGAATCAGAGGCGGGGAATCAGAGGCGGGGAATCAGAGGCAGGGAATCAGACACGGGGAATCAGAGGCGGGGAATCAGAGATGGGGAATCAGGGGCAGGGAATCAGAGGCAGGGAATCAGACGCCGGGAATCAGAGGCGGGGAATCAGAGCTGGGGAATCAGAGGCGGGGAATCAGAGTTGGGGAATCAGAGGCGGGGAATCAGATATGGGGTAATAGAGGCGGGGAATCAGATATGGGGAATCAGAGGTGTGGAATCAGAGGTTGGGAATCAGAGGCAGGGAATCAGAGGCGGGGAAACAGAGGCGGGGAATCAGATATGGGGAATCAGAGGTGGCGAATCAAAGGCGGTGAAACAGAGATGGGGAATCAGGGCAGGGAATCAGAGGCAGGGAATCACAGCTGGGGAAACAGAGGCGGGTAATCAGATATGGGGAATCAGAGGTGGGGAATCAGGGGCGGGGAATCAGTGGCAGGGAATCAGAGCTGGGGAATCAGAGGTGGGGAATCAGAGCTGGGGAAACAGAGGCGGGGAATCAGATATGGGGAATCAGAAGTGGGGAATCAGGGGCGGGGAATCAGTGGCAGGGAATCAGAGGCCGGGAATAAAAGGCGGGGAATCAGAGCTGGGGAATCAGAGGCGGGGAATCAGAGTTGGGGAATCAGAGGAGGGGAATCATATATGGGGAAACAGAGACCGGGAATCAGAGGCAGGGAAACAGAGGCGGGGAATCAGATATGGGGAATCAGAGGTGGGGAATTAGAGGTTGCGAATCAGAGGCGGGGAATCAGAGGCGGGGAATCAGAGGCAGGGAATCGGATGTGCGGAATCAGAGATGGGGAATCAGAGGTGGGGATTCAGAGGTGGTGAATCAGAGAAGGGGAATCAGAGGCTCGGAATCAGAGGCAGGGAATCAGATGCAGGGAATCAGAGGCGGGGAATCATAGCTGGCGAATTAGAGGAGGGGAATCAGAGTTGGGGAATCAGAGGCGGGGAATCAGATATGGGGAAACAAAGGCGGGGAATCAGAGGTGGGGAAACAGAGGCGGGGAATCAGATATGGGGAATCAGAGGCGGGGAATCAGAGCTGGGGAATCAGAGGCGGGGAATCAGAGTTGGGGCATCAGAGGTGGGGAATTAGATGTGGGGAAACAGAGGCGGGGAATCAGATATGGGGAATCAGAGATGGGGAATCAGAGGCAGGGAATCAGAATCAGAAGTGGGGAATCAGAGGCCGGGAATCAGAGGCCGGGAATCAGATGCTTGGAATAAGAGGCCGGGAATCAGAGGTGGGGAATCAGAGTCCGGGAATCAGAGATGGGGATTCAGAGGCGGGGAATGAGATATGGAGAATCAGAGGTGGGGAATCAGAGGCGGGGAAACAGAGGTGGGGAATCAGATATGGGGAATCAGAGGTGGCGAATCAAAGGCGGTGAATCAGAGATGTGGAATCAGAGGCGGGGAATCAGAGGCAGGGAATCAGATGCGGGGATTCAGAGACGGGGAATCAGAGCTGGCGAATCAGAGGCGGGGAATCAGAGGTGGGCAATCAGAGCCGGGGAATCAGATATGGGGAATCAGAGGCGGGGAATCAGAGGCGGGGAAACAGAGGCGGGGAATCAGATATGGGGAATCAGAGGTGGGGAATCAGAGGTTGTGAATCAGAGATGGGGAATCAAGGCGGGGAATCAGAGGCAGGGAATCAGACACGGGGAATCAGAGGTGGGGATTCAGAGCTGGGGAATCAGAGGCGGGGAATCAGAGTTGCGGAATCAGAGGCAGGGAATCAGATATGGGGAATCAGAGGCGGGGAATCAGAGGCGGCGAAACAGAGGCGGGGAATCATATATGGGGAATCAGAGGTGGGGAATCAGGGGCAGGGAATCAGTGGCAGGGAATCAGAGGCGGGGAATCAGAGGCGGGGAATCAGAGGCAGGGAATCAGACACGGGGAATCAGAGGCGGGGAATCAGAGATGGGGAATCAGGGGCAGGGAATCAGAGGCAGGGAATCAGACGCCGGGAATCAGAGGCGGGGAATCAGAGCTGGGGAATCAGAGGCGGGGAATCAGAGTTGGGGAATCAGAGGCGGGGAATCAGATATGGGGTAATAGAGGCGGGGAATCAGATATGGGGAATCAGAGGTGTGGAATCAGAGGTTGGGAATCAGAGGCAGGGAATCAGAGGCGGGGAAACAGAGGCGGGGAATCAGATATGGGGAATCAGAGGTGGCGAATCAAAGGCGGTGAAACAGAGATGGGGAATCAGGGCAGGGAATCAGAGGCAGGGAATCACAGCTGGGGAAACAGAGGCGGGTAATCAGATATGGGGAATCAGAGGTGGGGAATCAGGGGCGGGGAATCAGTGGCAGGGAATCAGAGCTGGGGAATCAGAGGTGGGGAATCAGAGCTGGGGAAACAGAGGCGGGGAATCAGATATGGGGAATCAGAAGTGGGGAATCAGGGGCGGGGAATCAGTGGCAGGGAATCAGACGCAGGGAATTAGAGGCGGGGAATCATAGCTGGCGAATTAGAGGAGGGGAATCAGAGTTGGGGAATCAGAGGCGGGGAATGATATATGGGGAATCAGAGGTGGGGTATCAGGGGCAGGGAATCAGTGGCAGGGAATCAGAGGCGGGGAATCATAGGCAGGGAATCGGATGTGCGGAATCAGAGATGGGGAATCAGAGGCAGGGAATCAGAATCAGAAGCGGGGAATCAGAGGCCGGGAATCAGAGGCCGGGAATCAGATGCTGGGAATAAGAGGCCGGGAATCAGAGGTGGGGAATCAGAGTCCGGGAATCAGAGATGGGGATTCAGAGGCGGGGAATGAGATATGGAGAATCAGAGGCGGGGAATCAGAGGCGGGGAAACAGAGGTGGGGAATCAGATATGGGGAATCAGAGGTGGCGAATCAAAGGCGGTGAATCAGAGATGGGGAATCAGAGGCGGGGAATCAGAGGCAGGGAATCAGATGCGGGGAATCAGAGGCGGGGAATCGGAGCTGGCGAATCAGAGGCGGGGAATCAGAGGTGTGCAATCAGAGGCGGGGATTCAGATATGGGGAATCAGAGGCGGGGAATCAGAGGCGGGGAAACAGAGGCGGGGAATCAAATATAGGGAATCAGAGGTGGGCAATCAGAGGCGGGGAATCAGATATGGGGAATCAGAGGCGGGGAATCAGAGGCGGGGAAACAGAGGCCGGGAATCAGATATGGCGATTCAGAGGTGGGGCATCAGAGGTTGTGAATCACAGATGGGGAATCAGAGGCGGGGAATGAGAGGCAGGGAATCAGACGCGGGGAATCAGAGGCGGGGATTCAGAGCTGGGGAATCAGAGGTGGGGAATCAGAGTTGGGGAATCAGAGGCGGGGAATCAGATATGGGGAATCAGAGGCAGGGAATCAGAGGTGGGAAAACAGAGGCGGGGAATCAGATATGGGGAATCAGAGGCGGGGAATCAGAGGCAGGGAATCAGACACGGGGAATCAGAGGCGGGGAATCAGAGATGGGGAATCAGAGGCGGGGAATCAGAGGCAGGGAATTGGATGCCGGGAATCAGAGGCGGGAAATCAGAGCTGGGGAATCAGAGGCAGGGAATCAGCGTTGGGAAATCAGAGGCGGCGAAGCAGATATGGGGAAATAGAGGCGGGGATTCAGATATGGGGAATCAGAGGCGTGGAATCAGATATGGGGAATCAGAGGCTGGGAATCAGAGGGGGGGAAACAGAGGCGGGGAATAAGATATGGGGATTCTGAGCTGGGGAATCAGAAGCGGGGAATCAGAGTTGGGGAATCAGAGGCGGGGAATCAGATATGGGGAATCAGAGGCAGGGAATCAGAGGCGGGGAATCAGAGGCAGGGAATCAGACGCGGGGAATCTGAGGCGGGGAATCAGAGCTGGGGAATCAGAGGTGGGGAATCAGAGTTGGGGAATCAGAGGCAGGGAATTGGATGTGCGGAATCAGAGATGGGGAATCAGAGGTGGGGAATCAGAGGCGGTGAATCAGAAATGGGGAATCAGAGGCGGGGAATCAGAGGCAGGAAATCAGACACGGGGATTCAGAGGCTGGGAATCAGACGGTGGGAATCAAAGGCGGGGAATCAGAGCTGGGGAATCTGAGGCAGGGAATCAGAGTTGGGGATTCAGAGGCATGGAATCAGATATGGGGAAACAGAGGCGGGGAATTAGAGGCGGGAAAACAGAGGCGGGGAATTAGATATGGGGAATCAGAGGTGGGGAATCAGAGGTGGTGAATCAGTGATGGGGAATCACAGGCGGGGAATCAGAGGCAGGGAATAGAATGCGGGGAATCAGAGGCAGGGAATCAGAGCTGGGGAATCAGAGGCGGGGAATCATAGTTGGGAATCAGAGGCGGGGAATCAGATATGGGGAAACAGAGGCGGGGAATCAGAGGCGGGGAAACAGAGGCAGGGAATCAGATATGGGGAATCGGATGCAGGGAATCAGAGGCGGGGAATCAGAGCTGGGGATCAGAGGCGGGGAATCAGAGTTGGGGCATCAGAGGTGGGGAATTAGATATAGGGAAACAGAGGCGGGGAATCAGAGGCGGGGAAACAGAGGCGGGGAATCAGATATGGGGAATGAGAGGTGGGGAATCAGAGGCAGGGATTCAGATGTGCGGAATCAGAGATGGGGAATCAGAGGCAGGGAATCAGAATCAGAAGCGGGGAATCAGAGGCCGGGAATCAGTGGCCGGGAATCAGATGCTGGGAATAAGAGGCCGGGAATCAGAGGTGGGGAATCAGAGTCCGGGAATCAGAGATGGGGATTCAGAGGCGGGGAATGAGATATGGAGAATCAGAGGCGGGGAATCAGAGGCGGGGTAACAGAGGTGGGGAATCAGATATGGGGAATCAGAGGTGGCGAATCAAAGGCGGTGAATTAGAGATGGGGAATCAGAGGCGGGGAATCAGAGGCAGGGAATCAGATGCGGGGAATCAGAGGCGGGGAATCGGAGCTGGCGAATCAGAGGCGGGGAATCAGAGGTGGGCAATCAGAGGCGGGGAATCAGATATGGGGAATCAGAGGCGGGGAATCAGAGGCGGGGAAACAGAGGCGGGGAATCAAATATAGGGAATCAGAGGTGGGGAATCAGAGGTTGTGAATCAGAGATGGGGAATCAAGGCGGGGAATCAGAGGCAGGGAATCAGACGCGGGGAATCAGAGGCGGGGATTCAGAGCTGGGGAATCAGAGGCGGGGAATCAGAGTTGGGGAATCAGAGGCAGGGAATCAGATATGGGGAATCAGAGGCGGGGAATCAGAGGCGGGGAAACAGAGGCGGGGAATCAGATATGGGGAATCAGAGGCGGGGAATCAGAGGCAGGGAATCGGATGCCGGGAATCAGAGTCGGGGATTCAGTGCTGGGGAGTCAGAGGCGGGGAATCAGAGTCGGGGAATCAGAGGCAGGGAATCAGAGGCCGGGAATCAGATGCTGGGAATAAGAGGCCGGGAATCAGAGGTGGGGAAACAGAGGCGGGGAATCAGATATGGGGAATCAGAGGTGGGGAATCAGGGGCGGGGAATCAGTGGCAGGGAATCAGAGGCCGGGAATAAAAGGCGGAGAATCAGAGATTGGGAATCAGAGGCGGGGAATCAGAGTTGGGGAATCAGAGGAGGGGAATCAGATATGGGGAAACAGAGGCCGGGAATCAGAGGCAGGGAAACAGAGGCGGGGAATCAGATATGGGGAATCAGAGGTGGGGAATTAGAGGTTTCGAATCAGAGGCGGGGAATCAGAGGCGGGGAATCAGAGGCAGGGAATCGGATGTGCGGAATCAGAGATGGGGAATCAGAGGTGGGGATTCAGAGGTGGTGAATCAGAGAAGGGGAATCAGAGGCTGGGAATCAGAGGCAGGGAATCAGAGGCGGGGAATCATAGCTGGCGAATTAGAGGAGGGGAATCAGAGTTGGGGAATCAGAGGCGGGGAATCAGATATGGGGAAACAGAGGCGGGGAATCAGAGGCGGGGAAACAGAGGCGGGGAATCAGATATGGGGAATCAGAGGTGGGGAATCAGAGGCAGGGAATCAGATGTGCGGAATCAGAGATGGGGAATCAGAGGCAGGGAATCAGAATCAGAAGCAGGGAATCAGAGGCCGGGAATCAGAGGCCGGAATCAGATGCTGGGAATCAGAGGCCTGGAATCAGAGGCGGGGAATCAGAGGCAGGGAAACAGATGCGGGGAATCAGAGGCGGGGAATCAGAGCTGGGGAATCAGTGGCAGGGTATTAGAGCTGGGGAATCAGAGGCGGGGAATCAGATATGGGGAAACAGAGGTGGGGAATCAGAGGCGGGGAAACAGAGGCAGGGAATCAGATATGGGGAATCAGAGGCGGGGAAACAGAGGTGGGGAATCATAGGCAGGGAATCGGATGTGCGGAATCAGAGATGGGGAATCAGAGGCCGGGAATCAGAGGTGGTGAATCAGATATGGGAAATCAGAGGCGGGGAATCAGAGGCAGGGAATCAGACGCGGGGAATCAGAGGTGGGCAATCAGAGGCGGGGAATCAGATATGGGGAATCAGAGGCGGGGAATCAGAGGCGGGGAAACAGAGGCGGGGAATCAGATATGGGGAATCAGAGGTGGGGCATCAGAGGTTGTGAATCACAGATGGGGAATTAGAGGCGGGGAATCAGAGGCAGGGAATCAGATGCGGGGAATCAGAGGCGGGGATTCTGGGCTGGGGAATCAGAAGCGGGGAATCGGAGTTGGGGAATCAGAGGCGGGGAATCAGATATGGGGAATCAAAGGCAGGGAATCAGAGGCGTGGAATCAGATGCAGGGAATCAGACGCGGGGAATCTGACGCGGGGAATCAGAGCTGGGGAATCAGAGGTGGGGAATCAGAGTTGGGGAATCAGAGGCAGGGAATCAGAATCAGAAGCAGGGAATCAGAGGCCGGGAATCAGAGGCCGGAATCAGATGCTGGGAATCAGAGGCCTGGAATCAGAGGCGGGGAATCGGAGGCAGGGAATCAGATGCGGGGAATCAGAGGCGGGGAATCAGAGCTGGGGAATCAGAGGCAGGGTATTAGAGTTGGGGAATCAGAGGCGGGGAATCAGATATGGGGAAACAGAGGTGGGGAATCAGAGGCGGGGAAACAGAGGCAGGGAATCAGATATGGGGAATCAGAGGCGGGGAATCAGAGGTGGGGAATCATAGGCAGGGAATCGGATGTGCGGAATCAGAGATGGGGAATCAGAGGCCGGGAATCAGAGGTGGTGAATCAGATATGGGGAATCAGAGGCGGGGAATCAGAGGCAGGGAATCAGACGCGGGGAATCAGAGGTGGGCAATCAGAGGCGGGGAATCAGATATGGGGAATCAGAGGCGGGGAATCAGAGGCGGGGAAACAGAGGCGGGGAATCAGATATGGGGAATCAGAGGTGGGGCATCAGAGGTTGTGAATCACAGATGGGGAATTAGAGGCGGGGAATCAGAGGCAGGGAATCAGACGCGGGGAATCAGAGGCGGGGATTCTGGGCTGGGTAATCAGAAGCGGGGAATCAGAGTTGGGGAATCAGAGGCGGGGAATCAGATATGGGGAATCAAAGGCAGGGAATCAGAGGCGGGGAATCAGATGCAGGGAATCAGACGCGGGGAATCTGAGGCGGGGAATCAGAGCTGGGGAAACAGAGGTGGGGAATCAGAGTTGGGGAATCAGAGGCAGGGAATTGGATGTGCGGAATCAGAGATGGGGAATCAGAGGTGGGGAATCAGAGGCGGTGAATCAGAAATGGGGAATCAGAGGCGGGGAATCAGAGGCAGGAAATCAGACACGGGGATTCAGAGGCTGGGAATCAGACGGTGGGAATCAAAGGCGGGGAATCAGAGCTGGGGAATCTGAGGCAGGGAATCAGAGTTGGGGATTCAGAGGCGGGGAATCAGATATGGGGAAACAGAGGCGGGGAATCAGAGGCGGGAAAACAGAGGCGGGGAATTAGATATGGGGAATCAGAGGTGGGGAATCAGAGGTGGTGAATCAGTGATGGGGAATCACAGGCGGGGAATCAGAGGCAGGGAATAGAACGCGGGGAATCAGAGGCAGGGAATCAGAGCTGGGGAATCAGAGGCGGGGAATCATAGTTGGGAATCAGAGGCGGGGAATCAGATATGGGGAAACAGAGGCGCGGAATCAGAGGCGGGGAAACAGAGGCGGGGAATCAGATATGGGGAATCGGATGCAGGGAATCAGAGGCGGGGAATCAGAGCTGGGGAATCAGAGATGGGGAATCAGAGGCAGGGAATCAGAATCAGAAGCGGGGAATCAGAGGCCGGGAATCAGAGGCCGGGAATCAGATGCTGTGAATAAGAGGCCGGGAATCAGAGGTGGGGAATCAGAGTCCGGGAATCAGAGATGGGGATTCAGAGGCGGGGAATGAGATATGGAGAATCAGAGGCGGGGAATCAGAGGCGGGGAAACAGAGGTGGGGAATCAGATATGGGGAATCAGAGGTGGCGAATCAAAGGCGGTGAATCAGAGATGGGGAATCAGAGGCGGGGAATCAGAGGCAGGGAATCAGATGCGGGGAATCAGAGGCGGGGAATCGGAGCTGGCGAATCAGAGGCGGGGAATCAGAGGTGGGCAATCAGAGGCGGGGAATCAGATATGGGGAATCAGAGGCGGGGAATCAGAGGCGGGGAAACAGAGGCGGGGAATCAAATATAGGGAATCAGAGGTGGGGAATCAGAGGTTGTGAATCAGAGATGGGGAATCAAGGCGGGGAATCAGAGGCAGGGAATCAGACGCGGGGAATCAGAGGCGGGGATTCAGAGCTGGGGAATCAGAGGCGGGGAATCAGAGTTGGGGAATCAGAGGCAGGGAATCAGATATGGGGAATCAGAGGCGGGGAATCAGAGGCGGGGAAACAGAGGCGGGGAATCAGATATGGGGAATCAGAGGTGGGGAATCAGGGGCAGGGAATCAGTGGCAGGGAATCAGAGGTGGGGAATCAGAGGCGGGGAATCAGAGGCAGGGAATCAGACACGGGGAATCAGAGGCGGGGAATCAGAGATGGGGAATCAGAGGCGGGGAATCAGAGGCAGGGAATCGGATGCCGGGAATCAGAGTCGGGGAATCAGAGCTGGGGAATCAGAGGCGGGGAATCAGAGTTGGGGAATCAAAGGCGGGGAATCAGATATGGGGAAATAGAGGCAGGGAATCGGATATCGGGAATCAGAGGTGTGGAATCAGAGGTTGGGAATCAGAGGCAGGGAATCAGAGGCGGGGAATCAGAGGCGGAGAATCAGAGGAAGGGAATCAGATTGCTGAATCGGAGATGGGGAATCAGAGGCAGGGAATCAGAGGCGGGGAATCAGAGGCGGGGAATCAGAGGCAGGGAATCAGAGGCGGGGAATCAGAGGCGGGGAATCAGAGGCCGGGAATCAGATATGGGGAAACAGAGGCGGGGAATCAGAGGCGGGGAATTGGATGTGCGGAATCAGAGATGGGGAATCAGAGGTGGGGAATCAGAGGCGGTGAATCAGAAATGGGGAATCAGAGGCGGGGAATCAGAGGCAGGAAATCAGACACGGGGATTCAGAGGCTGGGAATCAGACGGTGGGAATCAAAGGCGGGGAATCAGAGCTGGGGAATCTGAGGCAGGGAATCAGAGTTGGGGATTCAGAGGCGGGGAATCAGATATGGGGAAACAGAGGCGGGGAATCAGAGGCGGGAAAACAGAGGCTGGGAATTAGATATGGGGAATCAGAGGTGGGGAATCAGAGGTGGTGAATCAGTGATGGGGAATCACAGGCGGGGAATCAGAGGCAGGGAATAGAACGCGGGGAATCAGAGGCAGGGAATCAGAGCTGGGGAATCAGAGGCGGGGAATCAGAGGCAGGGAATCAGAGGCGGGGAAACAGAGGTGGGGAATCAGATATGGGGAATCAGAGGTGGCGAATCAAAGGCGGTGAATCAGAGATGGGGAATCAGAGGCGGGGAATCAGAGGCAGGGAATCAGATGCGGGGAATCAGAGGCGGGGAATCGGAGCTGGCGAATCAGAGGCGGGGAATCAGAGGTGGGCAATCAGAGGCGGGGATTCAGATATGGGGAATCAGAGGCGGGGAATCAGAGGCGGGGAAACAGAGGCGGGGAATCAAATATAGGGAATCAGAGGTGGGCAATCAGAGGCGGGGAATCAGATATGGGGAATCAGAGGCGGGGAATCAGAGGCGGGGAAACAGAGGCCGGGAATCAGATATGGCGATTCAGAGGTGGGGCATCAGAGGTTGTGAATCACAGATGGGGAATCAGAGGCGGGGAATGAGAGGCAGGGAATCAGACGCGGGGAATCAGAGGCGGGGATTCAGAGCTGGGGAATCAGAGGTGGGGAATCAGAGTTGGGGAATCAGAGGCGGGGAATCAGATATGGGGAATCAGAAGCAGGGAATCAGAGGTGGGAAAACAGAGGCGGGGAATCAGATATGGGGAATCAGAGGCGGGGAATCAGAGGCAGGGAATCAGACACGGGGAATCAGAGGCGGGGAATCAGAGATGGGGAATCAGAGGCGGGGAATCAGAGGCAGGGAATTGGATGCCGGGAATCAGAGGCGGGAAATCAGAGCTGGGGAATCAGAGGCAGGGAATCAGCGTTGGGAAATCAGAGGCGGCGAAGCAGATATGGGGAAATAGAGGCGGGGATTCAGATATGGGGAATCAGAGGCGTGGAATCAGATATGGGGAATCAGAGGCTGGGAATCAGAGGGGGGGAAACAGAGGCGGGGAATAAGATATGGGGATTCTGAGCTGGGGAATCAGAAGCGGGGAATCAGAGTTGGGGAAACAGAGGCAGGGAATCAGATATGGGGAATCGGATGCAGGGAATCAGAGGCGGGGAATCAGAGCTGGGGATCAGAGGCGGGGAATCAGAGTTGGGGCATCAGAGGTGGGGAATTAGATATAGGGAAACAGAGGCGGGGAATCAGAGGCGGGGAAACAGAGGCGGGGAATCAGATATGGGGAATCAGAGGTGGGGAATCAGAGGCAGGGATTCAGATGTGCGGAATCAGAGATGGGGAATCAGAGGCAGGGAATCAGAATCAGAAGCGGGGAATCAGAGGCCGGGAATCAGAGGCCGGGAATCAGATGCTGGGAATAAGAGGCCGGGAATCAGAGGTGGGGAATCAGAGTCCGGGAATCAGAGATGGGGATTCAGAGGCGGGGAATGAGATATGGAGAATCAGAGGCGGGGAATCAGAGGCGGGGTAACAGAGGTGGGGAATCAGATATGGGGAATCAGAGGTGGCGAATCATAGGCGGTGAATTAGAGATGGGGAATCAGAGGCGGGGAATCAGAGGCAGGGAATCAGATGCGGGGAATCAGAGGCGGGGAATCGGAGCTGGCGAATCAGAGGCGGGGAATCAGAGGTGGGCAATCAGAGGCGGGGAATCAGATATGGGGAATCAGAGGCGGGGAATCAGAGGTGGGGAAACAGAGGCGGGGAATCAAATATAGGGAATCAGAGGTGGGGAATCAGAGGTTGTGAATCAGAGATGGGGAATCAAGGCGGGGAATCAGAGGCAGGGAATCAGACGCGGGGAATCAGAGGCGGGGATTCAGAGCTGGGGAATCAGAGGCGGGGAATCAGAGTTGGGGAATCAGAGGCAGGGAATCAGATATGGGGAATCAGAGGCGAGGAATCAGAGGCGGGGAAACAGAGGCGGGGAATCAGATATGGGGAATCAGAGGCGGGGAATCAGAGGCAGGGAATCGGATGCCGGGAATCAGAGTCGGGGATTCAGTGCTGGGGCGTCAGAGGCGGGGAATCAGAGTCGGGGAATCAGAGGCAGGGAATCAGAGGCCGGGAATCAGATGCTGGGAATAAGAGGCCGGGAATCAGAGGTGGGGAAACAGAGGCGGGGAATCAGATATGGGGAATCAGAGGTGGGGAATCAGGGGCGGGGAATCAGTGGCAGGGAATCAGAGGCCGGGAATAAAAGGCGGAGAATCAGAGATTGGGAATCAGAGGCGGGGAATCAGAGTTGGGGAATCAGAGGAGGGGAATCAGATATGGGGAAACAGAGGCCGGGAATCAGAGGCAGGGAAACAGAGGCGGGGAATCAGATATGGGGAATCAGAGGTGGGGAATTAGAGGTTGCGAATCAGAGGCGGGGAATCAGAGGCGGGGAATCAGAGGCAGGGAATCGGATGTGCGGAATCAGAGATGGGGAATCAGAGGTGGGGATTCAGAGGTGGTGAATCAGAGGCGGGGAATCAGAGGCGGGGAATCAGAGGCCGGGAATCAGATATGGGGAAACAGAGGCGGGGAATCAGAGGCGGGGAATTGGATGTGCGGAATCAGAGATGGGGAATCAGAGGTGGGGAATCAGAGGCGGTGAATCAGAAATGGGGAATCAGAGGCGGGGAATCAGAGGCAGGAAATCAGACACGGGGATTCAGAGGCTGGGAATCAGACGGTGGGAATCAAAGGCAGGGAATCAGAGCTGGGGAATCTGAGGCAGGGAATCAGAGTTGGGGATTCAGAGGCGGGGAATCAGATATGGGGAAACAGAGGCGGGGAATCAGAGGCGGGAAAACAGAGGCGGGGAATTAGATATGGGGAATCAGAGGTGGGGAATCAGAGGTGGTGAATCAGTGATGGGGAATCACAGGCGGGGAATCAGAGGCAGTGAATAGAACGCGGGGAATCAGAGGCAGGGAATCAGAGCTGGGGAATCAGAGGCGGGGAATCATAGTTGGGAATCAGAGGCGGGGAATCAGATATGGGGAAACAGAGGCGCGGAATCAGAGGTGGGGAAACAGAGGCGGGGAATCAGATATGGGGAATCGGATGCAGGGAATCAGAGGCGGGGAATCAGAGCTGGGGAATCAGATGCGGGGAATCAGAGTTGGGGCATCAGAGGTGGGGAATTAGATATAGGGAAACAGAGGCGGAGAATCAGAGGCGGGGAAACAGAGGCGGGGAATCAGATATGGGGAATCAGAGGTGGGGAATCAGAGGCAGGGAATCAGATGTGCGGAATCAGAGATGGGGAATCAGAGGCAGGGAATCAGAATCAGAAGCGGGGAATCAGAGGCCGGGAATCAGAGGCCGGGAATCAGATGCTGTGAATAAGAGGCCGGGAATCAGAGGTGGGGAATCAGAGTCCGGGAATCAGAGATGGGGATTCAGAGGCGGGGAATGAGATATGGAGAATCAGAGGCGGGGAATCAGAGGCGGGGAAACAGAGGTGGGGAATCAGATATGGGGAATCAGAGGTGGCGAATCAAAGGCGGTGAATCAGAGATGGGGAATCAGAGGCGGGGAATCAGAGGCAGGGAATCAGATGCGGGGAATCAGAGGCGGGGAATCGGAGCTGGCGAATCAGAGGCGGGGAATCAGAGGTGGGCAATCAGAGGCGGGGAATCAGATATGGGGAATCAGAGGCGGGGAATCAGAGGCGGGGAAACAGAGGCGGGGAATCAAATATAGGGAATCAGAGGTGGGGAATCAGAGGTTGTGAATCAGAGATGGGGAATCAAGGCGGGGAATCAGAGGCAGGGAATCAGACGCGGGGAATCAGAGGCGGGGATTCAGAGCTGGGGAATCAGAGGCGGGGAATCAGAGTTGGGGAATCAGAGGCAGGGAATCAGATATGGGGAATCAGAGGCGGGGAATCAGAGGCGGGGAAACAGAGGCGGGGAATCAGATATGGGGAATCAGAGGTGGGGAAGCAGGGGCAGGGAATCAGTGGCAGGGAATCAGAGGCGGGGAATCAGAGGCGGGGAATCAGAGGCAGGGAATCAGACACGGGGAATCAGAGGCGGGGAATCAGAGATGGGGAATCAGAGGCGGGGAATCAGAGGCAGGGAATCGGATGCCGG
Source organism: Narcine bancroftii (assembly GCF_036971445.1). Taxonomy (NCBI): domain Eukaryota; kingdom Metazoa; phylum Chordata; class Chondrichthyes; order Torpediniformes; family Narcinidae; genus Narcine; species Narcine bancroftii. The sequence goes on from NC_091476.1 coordinate 111,239,871, forward strand.
GAATCAGAGTCGGGGAATCAGAGCTGGGGAATCAGAGGCGGGGAATCAGAGTTGGGGAATCAGAGGCGGGGAATCAGATATGGGGAAATAGAGGCGGGGAATCGGATATCGGGAATCAGAGGTGTGGAATCAGAGGTTGGGAATCAGAGGCAGGGAATCAGAGGCGGGGAATCAGAGGCGGAGAATCAGAGGAAGGGAATCAGATTGCTGAATCGGAGATGGGGAATCAGAGGCAGGGAATCAGAGGCGGGGAATCAGAGGCGGGGAATCAGAGGCAGGGAATCAGAGGCGGGGAATCAGAGGCGGGGAATCAGAGGCCGGGAATCAGATATGGGGAAACAGAGGCGGGGAATCAGAGGCGGGGAAACAGAGGCAGGGAATCAGATATGGGGAATCAGAGGTGGGGAATCAGAGGTTGGGAATCAGAGGCAGGGAATCAGAGGCTTGGAATAAGATGCAGGGAATCAGATGCGGGGAATCAGAGGCGGGGAATCAGAGCTGGGGAATCAGAGGTGGGGAATCAGATTTGGGGAATCAGAGGCGGGGACTTAGATATTGGGAAAGAGAGGCGGGGAATCAGAGGCGGGAAACAGAGGCGGGGATTCAGAGCTGGGGAATCAGAGGCGGGGAATCAGAGGCAGGGAATAAGATGTGCGGAATCAGAGATGGGGAATCAGAGGCAGGAAATCAGAATCAGAAGCAGGGAATCAGAGGCCGGGAATCAGAGGCCGGAATCAGATGCTGGGAATCAGAGGCCTGGAATCAGAGGCGGGGAATCAGAGGCAGGGAATCAGATGCGGGGTATCAGAGGCGGGGAATCAGAGCTGGGGAATCAGAGGCGGGGAATCAGAGTTGGGGAATCAGAGGCGGGGAATCAGATATGGGGAAATAGAGGCGGGGAATCGGATATCGGGAATCAGAGGTGTGGAATCAGAGGTTGGGAATCAGAGGCAGGGAATCAGAGGCGGGGAATCAGAGGCGGAGAATCAGAGGAAGGGAATCAGATTGCTGAATCGGAGATGGGGAATCAGAGGCAGGGAATCAGAGGCGGGGAATCAGAGGCGGGGAATCAGAGGCAGGGAATCAGAGGCGGGGAATCAGAGGCGGGGAATCAGAGGCCGGGAATCAGATATGGGGAAACAGAGGCGGGGAATCAGAGGCGGGGAAACAGAGGCAGGGAATCAGATATGGGGAATCAGAGGTGGGGAATCAGAGGTTGGGAATCAGAGGCAGGGAATCAGAGGCTTGGAATAAGATGCAGGGAATCAGATGCGGGGAATCAGAGGCGGGGAATCAGAGCTGGGGAATCAGAGGTGGGGAATCAGATTTGGGGAATCAGAGGCGGGGACTTAGATATTGGGAAAGAGAGGCGGGGAATCAGAGGCGGGGAAACAGAGGCGGGGATTCAGAGCTGGGGAATCAGAGGCGGGGAATCAGAGGCAGGGAATAAGATGTGCGGAATCAGAGATGGGGAATCAGAGGCAGGAAATCAGAATCAGAAGCAGGGAATCAGAGGCCGGGAATCAGAGGCCGGAATCAGATGCTGGGAATCAGAGGCCTGGAATCAGAGGCGGGGAATCAGAGGCAGGGAATCAGATGCGGGGTATCAGAGGCGGGGAATCAGAGCTGGGGAATCAGAGGCGGGGTATTAGAGTTGGGGAATTAGAGGCGGGGAATCAGATATGGGGAAACAGAGGTGGGGAATCAGAGGCGGGGAAACAGAGGCAGGGAATCAGATATGGGGAATCAGAGGCGGGGATTCAGAGGTGGGGAATCATAGGCAGGGAATCGGATGTGCGGAATCAGAGATGGGGAATCAGAGGCCGGGAATCAGAGGTGGTGAATCAGAGATGGGGAATCAGAGGCGGGGAATCAGAGGCAGGGAATCAGACGTGGGGAATCAGAGGTGGGCAATCAGAGGCGGGGAATCAGATATGGGGAATCAGAGGCGGGGAATCAGAGGCGGGGAAACAGAGGCCGGGAATCAGATATGGGGAATCAGAGGTGGGGCATCAGAGGTTGTGAATCACAGATGGGGAATCTGAGGCGGGGAATGAGAGGCAGGGAATCAGACACGGGGAATCAGAGGCGGGGATTCAGAGCTGGGGAATCAGAGGTGGGGAATCAGAGTTGGGGAATCAGAGGCGGGGAATCAGATATGGGGAATCAGAGGCAGGGAATCAGAGGCGGGAAAACAGAGGCGGGGAATCAGATATGGGGAATCAGAGGCGGGGAATCAGAGGCAGGGAATCAGACACGGGGAATCAGAGGCAGGGAATCAGAGATGGGGAATCAGAGGCGGGGAATCAGAGGCAGGGAATCGGATGCCGGGAATCAGAGGCGGGAAATCAGAGCTGGGGAATCAGAGGCGGGGAATCAGCATTGGGGAATCAGAGGCGGCGAAGCAGATATGGGGAAATAGAGGTGGGGAATCAGATATGGGGAATCAGAGGCGTGGAATCAGATATGGGGAATCAGAGGCTGGGAATCAGAGGGGGGGAAACAGAGGCGGGGAATAAGATATGTGGATTCTGAGCTGGGGAATCAGAAGCGGGGAATCAGAGTTGGGGAATCAGAGGCGGGGAATCAGATATGGGGAATCAGAGGCAGGGAATCAGAGGCGGGGAATCAGAGGCAGGGAATCAGACGCGGGGAATCTGAGGCGGGGAATCAGAGCTGGGGAATCAGAGGTGGGGAATCAGAGTTGGGGAATCAGAGGCAGGGAATTGGATGTGCGGAATCAGAGATGGGGAATCAGAGGTGGGGAATCAGAGGCGGTGAATCAGAAATGGGGAATCAGAGGCGGGGAATCAGAGGCAGGAAATCAGACACGGGGATTCAGAGGCTGGGAATCAGACGGTGGGAATCAAAGGCGGGGAATCAGAGCTGGGGAATCTGAGGCAGGGAATCAGAGTTGGGGATTCAGAGGCGGGGAATCAGATATGGGGAAAAGGAGGCGGGGAATCAGAGGCGGGAAAACAGAGGCGGGGAATTAGATATGGGGAATCAGAGGTGGGGAATCAGAGGTGGTGAATCAGTGATGGGGAATCACAGGAGGGGAATCAGAGGCAGGGAATAGAACGCGGGGAATCAGAGGCAGGGAATCAGAGCTGGGGAATCAGAGGCGGGGAATCATAGTTGGGAATCAGAGGCGGGGAATCAGATATGGGGAAACAGAGGCGGGGAATCAGAGGCGGGGAAACAGAGGCGGGGAATCAGATATGGGGAATCGGATGCAGGGAATCAGAGGCGGGGAATCAGAGCTGGGGATCAGAGGCGGGGAATCAGAGTTGGGGCATCAGAGGTGGGGAATTAGATATAGGGAAACAGAGGCGGGGAATCAGAGGCGGGGAAACAGAGGCGGGGAATCAGATATTGGGAATCAGAGGTGGGGAATCAGAGGCAGGGATTCAGATGTGCGGAATCAGAGATGGGGAATCAGAGGCAGGGAATCAGAATCAGAAGCGGGGAATCAGAGGCCGGGAATCAGAGGCCGGGAATCAAATGCTGGGAATAAGAGGCCGGGAATCAGAGGTGGGGAATCAGAGTCCGGGAATCAGAGATGGGGATTCAGAGGCGGGGAATGAGATATGGAGAATCAGAGGTGGGGAATCAGAGGCGGGGAAACAGAGGTGGGGAATCAGATATGGGGAATCAGAGGTGGCGAATCAAAGGCGGTGAATCAGAGATGGGGAATCAGAGGCGGGGAATCAGAGGCAGGGAATCAGATGCGGGGAATCAGAGGCGGGGAATCGGAGCTGGCGAATCAGAGGCGGGGAATCAGAGGTGGGCAATCAGAGGCGGGGAATCAGATATGGGGAATCAGAGGCGGGGGATCAGAGGCGGGGAAAGAGAGGCGGGGAATCAAATATAGGGAATCAGAGGTGGGGAATCAGAGGTTGTGAATCAGAGATGGGGAATCAAGGTGGGGAATCAGAGGCAGGGAATCAGACGCGGGGAATCAGAGGCGGGGATTCAGAGCTGGGGAATCAGAGGCGGGGAATCAGAGTTGGGGAATCAGAGGCAGGGAATCAGATATGGGGAATCAGAGGTGGGGAATCAGGGGCAGGGAATCAGTGGCAGGGAATCAGAGGCGGGGAATCAGAGGCGGGGAATCAGAAGCAGGGAATCAGACACGGGGAATCAGAGGCGGGGAATCAGAGATGGGGAATCAGAGGCGGGGAATCAGAGGCAGGGAATCGGATGCCGGGAATCAGAGTCGGGGAATCAGAGCTGGGGAATCAGAGGCGGGGAATCAGAGTTGGGGAATCAGAGGCGGGGAATCAGATATGGGGAAATAGATGCGGGGAATCGGATATGGGGAATCAGAGGTGTGGAATCAGAGGTTGGGAATCAGAGGCAGGGAATCAGAGGCGGGGAATCAGAGGCGGAGAATCAGAGGAAGGGAATCAGATTGCTGAATCGGAGATGGGGAATCAGAGGCAGGGAATCAGAGGCGGGGAATCAGAGGCGGGGAATCAGAGGCCGGGAATCAGATATGGGGAAACAGAGGCGGGGAATCCGAGGCGGGGAAACAGAGGCGGGGAATCAGATATGGGGAATCAGAGGTGGGGATTCAGAGGTTGGGAATCAGAGGCAGGGAATCAGAGGCTTGGAATCAGATGCAGGGAATCAGATGCGGGGAATCAGAGGCGGGGAATCAGAGCTGGGGAATCAGAGGTGGGGAATCAGATTTGGGGAATCAGAGGCGGGGACTTAGATATTGGGAAACAGAGGCGGGGAATCAGAGGCGGGGAAACAGAGGCGGGGAATCAGATATGGGGAATCAGAGGTGGGGAATCAGAGGCAGGGAATCAGATGTGCGGAATCAGAGATGGGGAATCAGAGGCAGGGAATCAGAATCAGAAGCAGGGAATCAGAGGCCGGGAATCAGAGGCCGGAATCAGATGCTGGGAATCAGAGGCCTGGAATCAGAGGCGGGGAATCAGAGGCAGGGAATCAGATGCGGGGAATCAGAGGCGGGGAATCAGAGCTGGGGAATCAGAGGCGGGGTATTAGAGTTGGGGAATCAGAGGCGGGGAATCAGATATGGGGAAACAGAGGTGGGGAATCAGAGGCGGGGAAACAGAGGCAGGGAATCAGATATTGGGAATCAGAGGCGGGGATTCAGAGGTGGGGAATCATAGGCAGGGAATCGGATGTGCGGAATCAGAGATGGGGAATCAGAGGCCGGGAATCAGAGGTGGTGAATCAGAGATGGGGAATCAGAGGCGGGGAATCAGAGGCAGGGAATCAGACGTGGGGAATCAGAGGTGGGCAATCAGAGGCGAGGAATCAGACATGGGGAATCAGAGGCGGGGAATCAGAGGCGGGGAAACAGAGGCCGGGAATCAGATATGGGGAATCAGAGGTGGGGCATCAGAGGTTGTGAATCACAGATGGGGAATCAGAGGCGGGGAATGAGAGGCAGGGAATCAGACGCGGGGAATCAGAGGCGGGGATTCAGAGCTGGGGAATCAGAGGTGGGGAATCAGAGTTGGGGAATCAGAGGCGGGGAATCAGATATGGGGAATCAGAGGCAGGGAATCAGAGGCGGGAAAACAGAGGCGGGGAATCAGATATGGGGAATCAGAGGCGGGGAATCAGAGGCAGGGAATCAGACACGGGGAATCAGAGGCGGGGAATCAGAGATGGGGAATCAGAGGCGGGGAATCAGAGGCAGGGAATCGGATGCCGGGAATCAGAGGCGGGAAATCAGAGCTGGGGAATCAGAGGCGGGGAATCAGAGTTGGGGAATCAGAGGCGGCGAAGCAGATATGGGGAAATAGAGGCGGGTAATCAGATATGGGGAATCAGAGGCGTGGAATCAGATATGGGGAATCAGAGGCTGGGAATCAGAGGGGGGGAAACAGATGCGGGGAATCAGAGGCAGGGAATCGGATGTGCGGAATAAGATATGGGGAATCAGAGGTGGGGAATCAGGGGCGGGGAATCAGTGGCAGGGAATCAGAGGCGGGGAATAGGATGCGGGGAATCAGAGGCAGGGAATTAGACACGGGGAATCAGAGGTGGGGAATCAGAGATGGTGAATCAGAGGCGGGGAATCACAGGCAGGGAATCAGACGCGGGGAATCAGAGGAAGGGAATCAGATTGCTGAATCGGAGATGGGGAATCAGAGGCAGGGAATCAGAGGCGGGGAATCAGAGGCGGGGAATCAGAGGCAGGGAATCAGAGGCGGGGAATCAGAGGCGGGGAATCAGAGGCCGGGAATCAGATATGGGGAAACAGAGGCGGGGAATCAGAGGCGGGGAATTGGATGTGCGGAATCAGAGATGGGGAATCAGAGGTGGGGAATCAGAGGCGGTGAATCAGAAATGGGGAATCAGAGGCGGGGAATCAGAGGCAGGAAATCAGACACGGGGATTCAGAGGCTGGGAATCAGACGGTGGGAATCAAAGGCGGGGAATCAGAGCTGGGGAATCTGAGGCAGGGAATCAGAGTTGGGGATTCAGAGGCGGGGAATCAGATATGGGGAAACAGAGGCGGGGAATCAGAGGCGGGAAAACAGAGGCGGGGAATTAGATATGGGGAATCAGAGGTGGGGAATCAGAGGTGGTGAATCAGTGATGGGGAATCACAGGCGGGGAATCAGAGGCAGGGAATAGAACGCGGGGAATCAGAGGCAGGGAATCAGAGCTGGGGAATCAGAGGCGGGGAATCATAGTTGGGAATCAGAGGCGGGGAATCAGATATGGGGAAACAGAGGCGCGGAATCAGAGGCGGGGAAACAGAGGCGGGGAATCAGATATGGGGAATCGGATGCAGGGAATCAGAGGCGGGGAATCAGAGCTGGGGAATCAGATGCGGGGAATCAGAGTTGGGGCATCAGAGGTGGGGAATTAGATATAGGGAAACAGAGGCGGAGAATCAGAGGCGGGGAAACAGAGGCGGGGAATCAGATATGGGGAATCAGAGGTGGGGAATCAGAGGCAGGGAATCAGATGTGCGGAATCAGAGATGGGGAATCAGAGGCAGGGCATCAGAATCAGAAGCGGGGAATCAGAGGCCGGGAATCAGAGGCCGGGAATCAGATGCTGTGAATAAGAGGCCGGGAATCAGAGGTGGGGAATCAGAGTCCGGGAATCAGAGATGGGGATTCAGAGGCGGGGAATGAGATATGGAGAATCAGAGGCGGGGAATCAGAGGCGGGGAAACAGAGGTGGGGAATCAGATATGGGGAATCAGAGGTGGCGAATCAAAGGCGGTGAATCAGAGATGGGGAATCAGAGGCGGGGAATCAGAGGCAGGGAATCAGATGCGGGGAATCAGAGGCGGGGAATCGGAGCTGGCGAATCAGAGGCGGGGAATCAGAGGTGGGCAATCAGAGGCGGGGAATCAGATATGGGGAATCAGAGGCGGGGAATCAGAGGCGGGGAAACAGAGGCGGGGAATCAAATATAGGGAATCGGAGGTGGGGAATCAGAGGTTGTGAATCAGAGATGGGGAATCAAGGCGGGGAATCAGAGGCAGGGAATCAGACGCGGGGAATCAGAGGCGGGGATTCAGAGCTGGGGAATCAGAGGCGGGGAATCAGAGTTGGGGAATCAGAGGCAGGGAATCAGATATGGGGAATCAGAGGCGGGGAATCAGAGGCGGGGAAACAGAGGCGGGGAATCAGATATGGGGAATCAGAGGTGGGGAAGCAGGGGCAGGGAATCAGTGGCAGGGAATCAGAGGCGGGGAATCAGAGTCGGGGAATCAGAGGCAGGGAATCAGACACGGGGAATCAGAGGCGGGGAATCAGAGATGGGGAATCAGAGGCGGGGAATCAGAGGCAGGGAATCGGATGCCGGGAATCAGAGTCGGGGAATCAGAGCTGGGGAATCAGAGGCGGGGAATCAGAGTTGGGGAATCAGAGGCGGGGAATCAGATATGGGGAAATAGAGGCGGGGAATCGGATATCGGGAATCAGAGGTGTGGAATCAGAGGTTGGGAATCAGAGGCAGGGAATCAGAGGCGGGGAATCAGAGGCGGAGAATCAGAGGAAGGGAATCAGATTGCTGAATCGGAGATGGGGAATCGGAGGCAGGGAATCAGAGGCGGGGAATCAGAGGCGGGGAATCAGAGGCAGGGAATCAGAGGCGGGGAATCAGAGGCGGGGAATCAGAGGCCGGGAATCAGATATGGGGAAACAGAGGCGGGGAATCAGAGGCGGGGAAACAGAGGCGGGGAATCAGATATGGGGAATCAGAGGTGGGGAATCAGAGGTTGGGAATCAGAGGCAGGGAATCAGAGGCTTGGAATCAGATGCAGGGAATCAGATGCGGGGAATCAGAGGCGGGGAATCAGAGCTGGGGAATCAGAGGTGGGGAATCAGATTTGGGGAATCAGAGGCGGGGACTTAGATATTGGGAAAGAGAGGCGGGGAATCAGAGGCGGGGAAACAGAGGCGGGGAATCAGATATGGGGAATCAGAGGTGGGGAATCAGAGGCAGGGAATAAGATGTGCGGAATCAGAGATGGGGAATCAGAGGCAGGAAATCAGAATCAGAAGCAGGGAATCAGAGGCCGGGAATCAGAGGCCGGAATCAGATGCTGGGAATCAGAGGCCTGGAATCAGAGGCGGGGAATCAGAGGCAGGGAATCAGATGCGGGGAATCAGAGGCGGGGAATCAGAGCTGGGGAATCAGAGGCGGGGTATTAGAGTTGGGGAATTAGAGGCGGGGAATCAGATATGGGGAAACAGAGGTGGGGAATCAGAGGCGGGGAAACAGAGGCAGGGAATCAGATATGGGGAATCAGAGGCGGGGATTCAGAGGTGGGGAATCATAGGCAGGGAATCGGATGTGCGGAATCAGAGATGGGGAATCAGAGGCCGGGAATCAGAGGTGGTGAATCAGAGATGGGGAATCAGAGGCGGGGAATCAGAGGCAGGGAATCAGACGTGGGGAATCAGAGGTGGGCAATCAGAGGCGGGGAATCAGATATGGGGAATCAGAGGCGGGGAATCAGAGGCGGGGAAACAGAGGCCGGGAATCAGATATGGGGAATCAGAGGTGGGGCATCAGAGGTTGTGAATCACAGATGGGGAATCTGAGGCGGGGAATGAGAGGCAGGGAATCAGACACGGGGAATCAGAGGCGGGGATTCAGAGCTGGGGAATCAGAGGTGGGGAATCAGAGTTGGGGAATCAGAGGCGGGGAATCAGATATGGGGAATCAGAGGCAGGGAATCAGAGGCGGGAAAACAGAGGCGGGGAATCAGATATGGGGAATCAGAGGCGGGGAATCAGAGGCAGGGAATCAGACACGGGGAATCAGAGGCAGGAAATCAGAGATGGGGAATCAGAGGCGGGGAATCAGAGGCAGGGAATCGGATGCCGGGAATCAGAGGCGGGAAATCAGAGCTGGGTAATCAGAGGCGGGGAATCAGCATTGGGGAATCAGAGGCGGCGAAGCAGATATGGGGAAATAGAGGCGGGGAATCAGATATGGGGAATCAGAGGCGTGGAATCAGATATGGGGAATCAGAGGCTGGGAATCAGAGGGGGGGAAACAGAGGCGGGGAATAAGATATGGGGATTCTGAGCTGGGGAATCAGAAGCGGGGAATCAGAGTTGGGGAATCAGAGGCTGGGAATCAGAGGGGGGGAAACAGAGGCGGGGAATAAGATATGGGGATTCTGAGCTGGGGAATCAGAGGCAGGGAATCAGAGGCGGGGAATCAGAGGCAGGGAATCAGACGCGGGGTATCTGAGGCGGGGAATCAGAGCTGGGGAATCAGAGGTGGGGAATCAGAGTTGGGGAATCAGAGGCAGGGAATTGGATGTGCGGAATCAGAGATGGGGAATCAGAGGTGGGGAATTAGAGGCGGTGAATCAGAAATGGGGAATCAGAGGCGGGGAATCAGAGGCAGGAAATCAGACACGGGGATTCAGAGGCTGGGAATCAGACGGTGGGAATCAAAGGCGGGGAATCAGAGCTGGGGAATCTGAGGCAGGGAATCAGAGTTGGGGATTCAGAGGCGGGGAATCAGATATGGGGAAAAGGAGGCGGGGAATCAGAGGCGGGAAAACAGAGGCGGGGAATTAGATATGGGGAATCAGAGGTGGGGAATCAGAGGTGGTGAATCAGTGATGGGGAATCACAGGAGGGGAATCAGAGGCAGGGAATAGAACGCGGGGAATCAGAGGCAGGGAATCAGAGATGGGGAATCAGAGGCGGGGAATCAGAGGCAGGGAATCAGACGTGGGGAATCAGAGGTGGGCAATCAGAGGCGGGTAATCAGATATGGGGAATCAGAGGCGGGGAATCAGAGGCGGGGAAACAGAGGCCGGGAATCAGATATGGGGAATCAGAGGTGGGGCATCAGAGGTTGTGAATCACAGATGGGGAATCTGAGGCGGGGAATGAGAGGCAGGGAATCAGACACGGGGAATCAGAGGCGGGGATTCAGAGCTGGGGAATCAGAGGTGGGGAATCAGAGTTGGGGAATCAGAGGCGGGGAATCAGATATGGGGAATCAGAGGCAGGGAATCAGAGGCGGGAAAACAGAGGCGGGGAATCAGATATGGGGAATCAGAGGCGGGGAATCAGAGGCAGGGAATCAGACACGGGGAATCAGAGGCAGGAAATCAGAGATGGGGAATCAGAGGCGGGGAATCAGAGGCAGGGAATCGGATGCCGGGAATCAGAGGCGGGAAATCAGAGCTGGGTAATCAGAGGCGGGGAATCAGCATTGGGGAATCAGAGGCGGCGAAGCAGATATGGGGAAATAGAGGCGGGGAATCAGATATGGGGAATCAGAGGCGTGGAATCAGATATGGGGAATCAGAGGCTGGGAATCAGAGGGGGGGAAACAGAGGCGGGGAATAAGATATGGGGATTCTGAGCTGGGGAATCAGAAGCGGGGAATCAGAGTTGGGGAATCAGAGGCGGGGAATCAGATATGGGGAATCAGAGGCAGGGAATCAGAGGCGGGGAATCAGAGGCAGGGAATCAGACGCGGGGTATCTGAGGCGGGGAATCAGAGCTGGGGAATCAGAGGTGGGGAATCAGAGTTGGGGAATCAGAGGCAGGGAATTGGATGTGCGGAATCAGAGATGGGGAATCAGAGGTGGGGAATCAGAGGCGGTGAATCAGAAATGGGGAATCAGAGGCGGGGAATCAGAGGCAGGAAATCAGACACGGGGATTCAGAGGCTGGGAATCAGACGGTGGGAATCAAAGGCGGGGAATCAGAGCTGGGGAATCTGAGGCAGGGAATCAGAGTTGGGGATTCAGAGGCGGGGAATCAGATATGGGGAAAAGGAGGCGGGGAATCAGAGGCGGGAAAACAGAGGCGGGGAATTAGATATGGGGAATCAGAGGTGGGGAATCAGAGGTGGTGAATCAGTGATGGGGAATCACAGGAGGGGAATCAGAGGCAGGGAATAGAACGCGGGGAATCAGAGGCAGGGAATCAGAGCTGGGGAATCAGAGGCGGGGAATCATAGTTGGGAATCAGAGGCGGGGAATCAGATATGGGGAAACAGAGGCGGGGAATCAGAGGCGGGGAAACAGAGGCGGGGAATCAGATATGGGGAATCGGATGCAGGGAATCAGAGGCGGGGAATCAGAGCTGGGGATCAGAGGCGGGGAATCAGAGTTGGGGCATCAGAGGTGGGGAATTAGATATAGGGAAACAGAGGCGGGGAATCAGAGGCGGGGAAACAGAGGCGGGGAATCAGATATGGGGAATCAGAGGTGGGGAATCAGAGGCAGGGATTCTGATGTGCGGAATCAGAGATGGGGAATCAGAGGCAGGGAATCAGAATCAGAAGCGGGGAATCAGAGGCCGGGAATCAGAGGCCGGGAATCAAATGCTGGGAATAAGAGGCCGGGAATCAGAGGTGGGGAATCAGAGTCCGGGAATCAGAGATGGGGATTCAGAGGCGGGGAATGAGATATGGAGAATCAGAGGTGGGGAATCAGAGGCGGGGAAACAGAGGTGGGGAATCAGATATGGGGAATCAGAGGTGGCGAATCAAAGGCGGTGAATCAGAGATGGGGAATCAGAGGCGGGGAATCAGAGGCAGGGAATCAGATGCGGGGAATCAGAGGCGGGGAATCGGAGCTGGCGAATCAGAGGCGGGGAATCAGAGGTGGGCAATCAGAGGCGGGGAATCAGATATGGGGAATCAGAGGCGGGGGATCAGAGGCGGGGAAAGAGAGGCGGGGAATCAAATATAGGGAATCAGAGGTGGGGAATCAGAGGTTGTGAATCAGAGATGGGGAATCAAGGTGGGGAATCAGAGGCAGGGAATCAGACGCGGGGAATCAGAGGCGGGGATTCAGAGCTGGGGAATCAGAGGCGGGGAATCAGAGTTGGGGAATCAGAGGCAGGGAATCAGATATGGGGAATCAGAGGTGGGGAATCAGGGGCAGGGAATCAGTGGCAGGGAATCAGAGGCGGGGAATCAGAGGCGGGGAATCAGAAGCAGGGAATCAGACACGGGGAATCAGAGGCGGGGAATCAGAGATGGGGAATCAGAGGCGGGGAATCAGAGGCAGGGAATCGGATGCCGGGAATCAGAGTCGGGGAATCAGAGCTGGGGAATCAGAGGCGGGGAATCAGAGTTGGGGAATCAGAGGCGGGGAATCAGATATGGGGAAATAGAGGCGGGGAATCGGATATGGGGAATCAGAGGTGTGGAATCAGAGGTTGGGAATCAGAGGCAGGGAATCAGAGGCGGGGAATCAGAGGCGGAGAATCAGAGGAAGGGAATCAGATTGCTGAATCGGAGATGGGGAATCAGAGGCAGGGAATCAGAGGCGGGGAATCAGAGGCGGGGAATCAGAGGCCGGGAATCAGATATGGGGAAACAGAGGCGGGGAATCCGAGGCGGGGAAACAGAGGCGGGGAATCAGATATGGGGAATCAGAGGTGGGGATTCAGAGGTTGGGAATCAGAGGCAGGGAATCAGAGGCTTGGAATCAGATGCAGGGAATCAGATGCGGGGAATCAGAGGCGGGGAATCAGAGCTGGGGAATCATAGGTGGGGAATCAGATTTGGGGAATCAGAGGCGGGGACTTAGATATTGGGAAACAGAGGCGGGGAATCAGAGGCGGGGAAACAGAGGCGGGGAATCAGATATGGGGAATCAGAGGTGGGGAATCAGAGGCAGGGAATCAGATGTGCGGAATCAGAGATGGGGAATCAGAGGTAGGGAATCAGAATCAGAAGCAGGGAATCATAGGCCGGGAATCAGAGGCCGGAATCAGATGCTGGGAATCAGAGGCCTGGAATCAGAGGCGGGGAATCAGAGGCAGGGAATCAGATGCGGGGAATCAGAGGCGGGGAATCAGAGCTGGGGAATCAGAGGCGGGGTATTAGAGTTGGGGAATCAGAGGCGGGGAATCAGATATGGGGAAACAGAGGTGGGGAATCAGAGGTGGGGAATCATAGGCAGGGAATCGGATGTGCGGAATCAGAGATGGGGAATCAGAGGCTGGGAATCAGAGGTGGTGAATCAGAGATGGGGAATCAGAGGCGGGGAATCAGAGGCAGGGAATCAGACGTGGGGAATCAGAGGTGGGCAATCAGAGGCGGGGAATCAGACATGGGGAATCAGAGGCGGGGAATCAGAGGCGGGGAAACAGAGGCCGGGAATCAGATATGGGGAATCAGAGGTGGGGCATCAGAGGTTGTGAATCACAGATGGGGAATCAGAGGCGGGGAATGAGAGGCAGGGAATCAGACGCGGGGAATCAGAGGCGGGGATTCAGAGCTGGGGAATCAGAGGTGGGGAATCAGAGTTGGGGAATCGGAGGCGGGGAATCAGATATGGGGAATCAGAGGCAGGGAATCAGAGGCGGGAAAACAGAGGCGGGGAATCAGATATGGGGAATCAGAGGCGGGGAATCAGAGGCAGGGAATCAGACACGGGGAATCAGAGGCGGGGAATCAGAGATGGGGAATCAGACGCGGGGAATCAGAGGCAGGGAATCGGATGCCGGGAATCAGAGGCGGGAAATCAGAGCTGGGGAATCAGAGGCGGGGAATCAGAGTTGGGGAATCAGAGGCGGCGAAGCAGATATGGGGAAATAGAGGCGGGTAATCAGATATGGGGAATCAGAGGCGTGGAATCAGATATGGGGAATCAGAGGCTGGGAATCAGAGGGGGGGAAACAGATGCGGGGAATCAGAGGCAGGGAATCGGATGTGCGGAATAAGATATGGGGAATCAGAGGTGGGGAATCAGGGGCGGGGAATCAGTGGCAGGGAATCAGAGGCGGGGAATCAGATGCGGGGATTCAGAGGCAGGGAATTAGACACGGGGAATCAGAGGTGGGGAATCAGAGATGGTGAATCAGAGGCGGGGAATCACAGGCAGGGAATCAGACGCGGGGAATCAGAGGCGGGGTATCAGAGCTGGGGAATCAGAGGTGGGGAATCAGAGTCGGGGAATCAGAGGCAGGGAATCGGATGTGCGGAATCAGAGATGGGAATCAGAGGTGGGGAATCAGAGGCAGTGAATCAGAGATGGGGAATCAGAGGCGGGGAATCAGAGGCAGGGAATAGAACGCGGGGAATCAGAGGCAGGGAATCAGAGCTGGGGAATCAGAGGCGGGGAATCAGATATGGGGAAACAGAGGCGGGGAATCAGAGGCGGGGAAACAGAGGCGGGTAATCAGACATGGGGAATCGGATGCGGGGAATCAGAGGCGGGGAATCAGAGGTGGGGAATCAGAGTCGGGGAATAAGAGTTGGGGCATCAGAGGTGGGGAATTAGATATGGGGAAACAGAGGCGGGGAATCAGAGGCGGGGAATCAGATGCGGGGAATCAGAGGCAGGGAATTAGACACGGGGAATCAGAGGTAGGGAATCAGAGATTGGGAATCAGAGGCGGGGAATCACAGGCAGGGAATCAGACGCGAGGAATCAGAGGCGGGGTATCAGAGCTGGGGAATCAGAGGTGGGGAAACAGAGGCGGGGAATCAGAGGCGGGCAAACAGAGGCGGGGAATTAGATATGGGGAATCAGAGGTGGGGAATCAGAGGTGGTGAATCAGAGATGGGGAATCACTGGCGGGGAATCAGAGGCAGGGAATAGAACGCGGGGAATCAGAGGCAGGGAATCAGAGCTGGGGAATCAGAGGCGGGGAATAAGATATGGGGAAACAGAGGCGGGGAATCAGAGGCGGTGAAACAGAGGCGGGTAATCAGACATTGTGAATCGGATGCGGGGAATCAGAGGCGGGGAATCAGATGCGGGGAATCAGAGGCAGGGAATTAGACACGGGGAATCAGAGGTAGGGAACCAGAGATGGGGAATCAGAGGCGGGGAATCACAGGCAGGGAATCAGACGCGAGGAATCAGAGGCGGGGTATCAGAGCTGGGGAATCAGAGGTGGGGAAACAGAGGCGGGGAATCAGAGGCGGGCAAACAGAGGCGGGGAATTAGATATGGGGAATCAGTGGTGGGGAATCAGAGGTGGTGAATCAGAGATGGGGAATCACTGGCGGGGAATCAGAGGCAGGGAATAGAACGCGGGGAATCAGAGGCAGGGAATCAGAGCTGGGGAATCAGAGGCGGGGAATAAGATATGGGGAAACAGAGGCGGGGAATCAGAGGCGGTGAAACAGAGGCGGGTAATCAGACATGGGGAATCAGAGGCGGGGAATCAGAGTTGGGGCATCAGAGGTGGGGAATTAGATATGGGGAAACAGAGGCGGGGAATCAGATATGGGGAATCAGAGATGGGGCATCAGAGGCAGGGAATCAGAATCAGAAGCGGGGAATCAGAGGCCGGGAATCAGAGGCCGGGAATCAGATGCTTGGAATAAGAGGCCGGAAATCAGAGGTGGGGAATCAGAGTCCGGGAATCAGAGATGGGGATTCAGAGGCGGGGAATGAGATATGGAGAATCAGAGGCGGGGAATCAGAGGCGGGGAAACAGAGGTGGGGAATCAGATATGGGGAATCAGAGGTGGCGAATCAAAGGCGGTGAATCAGAGATGTGGAATCAGAGGCGGGGAATCAGAGGCAGGGTATCAGATGCGGGGATTCAGAGACGGGGAATCAGAGCTGGCGAATCAGAGGCGGGGAATCAGAGGTGGGCAATCAGAGACGGGGAATCAGATATGGGGAATCAGAGGCGGGGAATCAGAGGCGGGGAAACAGAGGCGGGGAATCAGATATGGGGAATCAGAGGTGGGGAATCAGAGGTTGTGAATCAGAGATGGGGAATCAAGGCGGGGAATCAGAGGCAGGGAATCAGACGCGGGGAATCAGAGACGGGGATTCAGAGCTGGGGAATCAGAGGCGGGGAATCAGAGTTGCGGAATCAGAGGCAGGGAATCAGATATGGGGAATCAGAGGCGGGGAATCAGAGGCGGGGAAACAGAGGTGTGGAATCAGAGGTTGGGAATCAGAGGCAGGGAATCAGAGGCGGGGAATCAGAGGCGGAGAATCAGAGGAAGGGAATCAGATTGCTGAATCGGAGATGGGGAATCAGAGGCAGGGAATCAGAGGCGGGGAATCAGAGGCGGGGAATCAGAGGCCGGGAATCAGATATGGGGAAACAGAGGCGGGGAATCCGAGGCGGGGAAACAGAGGCGGGGAATCAGATATGGGGAATCAGAGGTGGGGATTCAGAGGTTGGGAATCAGAGGCAGGGAATCAGAGGCTTGGAATCAGATGCAGGGAATCAGATGCGGGGAATCAGAGGCGGGGAATCAGAGCTGGGGAATCAGAGGTGGGGAATCAGATTTGGGGAATCAGAGGCGGGGACTTAGATATTGGGAAACAGAGGCGGGGAATCAGAGGCGGGGAAACAGAGGCGGGGAATCAGATATGGGGAATCAGAGGTGGGGAATCAGAGGCAGGGAATCAGATGTGCGGAATCAGAGATGGGGAATCAGAGGCAGGGAATCAGAATCAGAAGCAGGGAATCATAGGCCGGGAATCAGAGGCCGGAATCAGATGCTGGGAATCAGAGGCCTGGAATCAGAGGCGGGGAATCAGAGGCAGGGAATCAGATGCGGGGAATCAGAGGCGGGGAATCAGAGCTGGGGAATCAGAGGCGGGGTATTAGAGTTGGGGAATCAGAGGCGGGGAATCAGATATGGGGAAACAGAGGTGGGGAATCAGAGGTGGGGAATCATAGGCAGGGAATCGGATGTGCGGAATCAGAGATGGGGAATCAGAGGCCGGGAATCAGAGGTGGTGAATCAGAGATGGGGAATCAGAGGCGGGGAATCAGAGGCAGGGAATCAGACGTGGGGAATCAGAGGTGGGCAATCAGAGGCGGGGAATCAGACATGGGGAATCAGAGGCGGGGAATCAGAGGCGGGGAAACAGAGGCCGGGAATCAGATATGGGGAATCAGAGGTGGGGCATCAGAGGTTGTGAATCACAGATGGGGAATCAGAGGCGGGGAATGAGAGGCAGGGAATCAGACGCGGGGAATCAGAGGCGGGGATTCAGAGCTGGGGAATCAGAGGTGGGGAATCAGAGTTGGGGAATCGGAGGCGGGGAATCAGATATGGGGAATCAGAGGCAGGGAATCAGAGGCGGGAAAACAGAGGCGGGGAATCAGATATGGGGAATCAGAGGCGGGGAATCAGAGGCAGGGAATCAGACACGGGGAATCAGAGGCGGGGAATCAGAGATGGGGAATCAGAGGCGGGGAATCAGAGGCAGGGAATCGGATGCCGGGAATCAGAGGCGGGAAATCAGAGCTGGGGAATCAGAGGCGGGGAATCAGAGTTGGGGAATCAGAGGCGGCGAAGCAGATATGGGGAAATAGAGGCGGGTAATCAGATATGGGGAATCAGAGGCGTGGAATCAGATATGGGGAATCAGAGGCTGGGAATCAGAGGGGGGGAAACAGATACGGGGAATCAGAGGCAGGGAATCGGATGTGCGGAATAAGATATGGGGAATCAGAGGTGGGGAATCAGGGGCGGGGAATCAGTGGCAGGGAATCAGAGGCGGGGAATCAGATGCGGGGATTCAGAGGCAGGGAATTAGACACGGGGAATCAGAGGTGGGGAATCAGAGATGGTGAATCAGAGGCGGGGAATCACAGGCAGGGAATCAGACGCGGGGAATCAGAGGCGGGGTATCAGAGCTGGGGAATCAGAGGTGGGGAATCAGAGTCGGGGAATCAGAGGCAGGGAATCGGATGTGCGGAATCAGAGATGGGAATCAGAGGTGGGGAATCAGAGGCAGTGAATCAGAGATGGGGAATCAGAGGCGGGGAATCAGAGGCAGGGAATAGAACGCGGGGAATCAGAGGCAGGGAATCAGAGCTGGGGAATCAGAGGCGGGGAATCAGATATGGGGAAACAGAGGCGGGGAATCAGAGGCGGGGAAACAGAGGCGGGTAATCAGACATGGGGAATCGGATGCGGGGAATCAGAGGCGGGGAATCAGAGGTGGGGAATCAGAGTCGGGGAATAAGTGTTGGGGCATCAGAGGTGGGGAATTAGATATGGGGAAACAGAGGCGGGGAATCAGAGGCGGGGAATCAGATGCGGGGAATCAGAGGCAGGGAATTAGACACGGGGAATCAGAGGTAGGGAATCAGAGATGGGGAATCAGAGGCGGGGAATCACAGGCAGGGAATCAGACGCGAGGAATCAGAGGCGGGGTATCAGAGCTGGGGAATCAGAGGTGGGGAAACAGAGGCGGGGAATCAGAGGCGGGCAAACAGAGGTGGGGAATTAGATATGGGGAATCAGAGGTGGGGAATCAGAGGTGGTGAATCAGAGATGGGGAATCACTGGCGGGGAATCAGAGGCAGGGAATAGAACGCGGGGAATCAGAGGCAGGGAATCAGAGCTGGGGAATCAGAGGCGGGGAATCAGAGGCGGTGAAACAGAGGCGGGTAATCAGACATTGTGAATCGGATGCGGGGAATCAGAGGCGGGGAATCAGATGCGGGGAATCAGAGGCAGGGAATTAGACACGGGGAATCAGAGGTAGGGAACCAGAGATGGGGAATCAGAGGCGGGGAATCACAGGCAGGGAATCAGACGCGAGGAATCAGAGGCGGGGTATCAGAGCTGGGGAATCAGAGGTGGGGAAACAGAGGCGGGGAATCAGAGGCGGGCAAACAGAGGCGGGGAATTAGATATGGGGAATCAGAGGTGGGGAATCAGAGGTGGTGAATCAGAGATGGGGAATCACTGGCGGGGAATCAGAGGCAGGGAATAGAACGCGGGGAATCAGAGGCAGGGAATCAGAGCTGGGGAATCAGAGGCGGGGAATAAGATATGGGGAAACAGAGGCGGGGAATCAGAGGCGGTGAAACAGAGGCGGGTAATCAGACATGGGGAATCAGAGGCGGGGAATCAGAGTTGGGGCATCAGAGGTGGGGAATTAGATATGGGGAAACAGAGGCGGGGAATCAGATATGGGGAATCAGAGATGGGGAATCAGAGGCAGGGAATCAGAATCAGAAGCGGGGAATCAGAGGCCGGGAATCAGAGGCCGGGAATCAGATGCTTGGAATAAGAGGCCGGAAATCAGAGGTGGGGAATCAGAGTCCGGGAATCAGAGATGGGGATTCAGAGGCGGGGAATGAGATATGGAGAATCAGAGGCGGGGAATCAGAGGCGGGGAAACAGAGGTGGGGAATCAGATATGGGGAATCAGAGGTGGCGAATCAAAGGCGGTGAATCAGAGATGTGGAATCAGAGGCGGGGAATCAGAGGCAGGGTATCAGATGCGGGGATTCAGAGACGGGGAATCAAAGCTGGCGAATCAGAGGCGGCGAATCAGAGGTGGGCAATCAGAGACGGGGAATCAGATATGGGGAATCAGAGGCGGGGAATCAGAGGCGGGGAAACAGAGGCGGGGAATCAGATATGGGGAATCAGAGGTGGGGAATCAGAGGTTGTGAATCAGAGATGGGGAAACAAGGCGGGGAATCAGAGGCAGGGAATCAGACGCGGGGAATCAGAGACGGGGATTCAGAGCTGGGGAATCAGAGGCGGGGAATCAGAGTTGCGGAATCAGAGGCAGGGAATCAGATATGGGGAATCAGAGGCGGGGAATCAGAGGCGGGGAAACAGAGGCGGGGAATCAGATATGGGGAATCAGAGGTGGGGAATCAGGGGCAGGGAATCAGTGGCAGGGAATCAGAGGCGGGGAATCAGAGGCGGGGAATCAGAGGCAGGGAATCAGACACGGGGAATCAGAGGCGGGGAATCAGAGATGGGGAATCAGGGGTGGGGAATCAGAGGCAGGGAATCAGACGCCGGGAATCAGAGGCGGGGAATCAGAGCTGGGGAATCAGAGGCGGGGAATCAGAGTTGGGGAATCAGAGGCGGGGAATCAGATATGGGGTAATAGAGGCGGGGAATCAGATATGGGGTAACAGAGGTGTGGAATCAGAGGTTGGGAATCAGAGGCAGGGAATCAGAGGCGGGGAAACAGAGGCGGGGAATCAGATATGGGGAATCAGATGTGGCGAATCAAAGGCGGTGAAACAGAGATGGGGAATCAGGGCAGGGAATCAGAAGCAGGGAATCACAGCTGGGGAACAGAGGCGGGTAATCAGATATGGGGAATCAGAGGTGGGGAATCAGGGGCGGGGAATCAGTGGCAGGGAATCAGAGCTGGGGAATCAGAGGTGGGGAATCAGAGCTGGGGAAACAGAGGCGGGGAATCAGATATGGGGAATCAGAGGTGGGGAATCAGGGGCGGGGAATCAGTGGCAGGGAATCAGAGGCCGGAAATAAAAGGCGGGGAATCAGAGCTGGGGAATCAGAGGCGGGGAATCAGAGTTGGGGAATCAGAGGAGGGGAATCAGATATGGGGAAACAGAGACCGGGAATCAGAGGCAGGGAAACAGAGGCGGGGAATCAGATATGGGGAATCAGAGGTGGGGAATTAGAGGTTGCGAATCAGAGGCGGGGAATCAGAGGCGGGGAATCAGAGGCAGGGAATCGGATGTGCGGAATCAGAGATGGGGAATCAGAGGTGGGGATTCAGAGGTGGTGAATCAGAGAAGGGGAATCAGAGGCTGGGAATCAGAGGCAGGGAATCAGATGCAGGGAATCAGAGGCGGGGAATCATAGCTGGCGAATTAGAGGAGGGGAATCAGAGTTGGGGAATCAGAGGCGGGGAATCAGATATGGGGAAACAGAGGCGGGGAATCAGAGGTGGGGAAACAGAGGCGGGGAATCAGATATGGGGAATCAGAGGTGGGGAATCAGGGGCAGGGAATCAGTGGCAGGGAATCAGACGCGGGGAATCAGAGGCGGGGAATCAGAGGTGGGGAATCAGAGGCGGGGAATCAGAGGCAGGGAATCGGATGTGCGGAATCAGAGATGGGGAATCAGAGGTGGGTATTCAGAGGTGGTGAATCTGAGAAGGGGAATCAGAGGCTGGGAATCAGAGGCAGGGAATCAGACGCAGGGAATCAGAGGCGGGGAATCATAGCTGGCGAATTAGAGGAGGGGAATCAGAGTTGGGGAATCAGAGGCGGGGAATCAAAAATGGGGAATCAGAGGTGGGGAATCAGGGGCAGGGAATCAGTGGCAGGGAATCAGAGGCGGGGAATCATAGCTGGCGAATTAGAGGAGGGGAATCAGAGTTGGGGAAACAGAGGCGGGGAATCAGATATGGGGAATCAGAGGTGGGGAATCAGGGGCAGGGAATCAGTGGCAGGGAATCAGACGCGGGGAATCAGAGGCGGGGAATCAGAGGCAGGGAATCAGACACGGGGAATCAGAGGCGGGGAATCAGAGATGGGGAATCAGAGGCGGGGAATCAGAGGCAGGGAATCGGATGCCGGAAATCAGAGGCGGGAAATCAGAGCTGGGGAATCAGAGGCGGGGAATCAGAGTTGGGGAATCAGAGGCGGCGAAGCAGATATGGGGAAATAGAGGCGGGGAAACAGATATGGGGAATCAGGGGCGGGGAATCAGAGGCAGGGAATCAGAATCAGAAGCGGGGAATCAGAGGCCGGGAATCAGAGGCCGGGAATCAGATGCTTGGAATAAGATGCCGGGAATCAGAGGTGGGGAATCAGAGTCCGGGAATCAGAGATGGGGATTCAGAGGCGGGGAATGAGATATGGAGAATCAGAGGCGGGGAATCAGAGGCGGGGAAACAGAGGTGGGGAATCAGATATGGGGAATCAGAGGTGGCGAATCAAAGGCGGTGAATCAGAGATGTGGAATCAGAGGCGGGGAATCAGAGGCAGGGAATCAGATGCGGGGATTCAGAGACGGGGAATCAGAGCTGGCGAATCAGAGGCGGGGAATCAGAGGTGGGCAATCAGAGACGGGGAATCAGATATGGGGAATCAGAGGCGGGGAATCAGAGGCGGGGAAACAGAGGCGGGGAATCAGATATGGGGAATCAGAGGTGGGGAATCAGAGGTTGTGAATCAGAGATGGGGAATCAAGGCGGGGAATCAGAGGCAGGGAATCAGACGCGGGGAATCAGAGACGGGGATTCAGAGCTGGGGAATCAGAGGCGGGGAATCAGAGTTGCGGAATCAGAGGCAGGGAATCAGATATAGGGAATCAGAGGCGGGGAATCAGAGGCGGGGAAACAGAGGCGGGGAATCAGATATGGGGAATCAGAGGTGGGGAATCAGGGGCAGGGAATCAGTGGCAGGGAATCAGAGGCGGGGAATCAGAGGCGGGGAATCAGAGGCAGGGAATCAGACACGGGGAATCAGAGGCGGGGAATCAGAGATGGGGAATCAGGGGCGGGGAATCAGAGGCAGGGAATCAGACGCCGGGAATCAGAGGCGGGGAATCAGAGCTGGGGAATCAGAGGCGGGGAATCAGAGTTGGGGAATCAGAGGCGGGGAATCAGATATGGGGTAATAGAGGCGGGGAATCAGATATGGGGAATCAGAGGTGTGGAATCAGAGGTTGGGAATCAGAGGCAGGGAATCAGAGGCGGGGAAACAGAGGCGGGGAATCAGATATGGCGAATCAGAGGTGGCGAATCAAAGGCGGTGAAACAGAGATGGGGAATCAGAGGTGGGGAATCAGGGGCGGGGAATCAGTGGCAGGGAATCAGAGCTGGGGAATCAGAGGTGGGGAATCAGAGCTGGGGAAACAGAGGCGGGGAATCAGATATGGGGAATCAGAGGTGGGGAATCAGGGGCGGGGAATCAGTGGCAGGGAATCACAGGCCGGGAATAAAAGGCGGGGAATCAGAGCTGGGGAATCAGAGGCGGGAAATCAGAGTTGGGGAATCAGAGGAGGGGAATCAGATATGGGGAAACAGAGACCGGGAATCAGAGGCAGGGAAACAGAGGCGGGGAATCAGATATGGGGAATCAGAGGTGGGGAATTAGAGGTTGCGAATCAGAGGCGGGGAATCAGAGGCGGGGAATCAGAGGCAGGGAATCGGATGTGCGGAATCAGAGATGGGGAATCAGAGGTGGGGATTCAGAGGTGGTGAATCTGAGAAGGGGAATCAGAGGCTGGGAATCAGAGGCAGGGAATCAGACGCAGGGAATCAGAGGCGGGGAATCATAGCTGGCGAATTAGAGGAGGGGAATCAGAGTTGCGGAATCAGAGGCGGGGAATCAAAAATGGGGAATCAGAGGTGGGGAATCAGGGGCAGGGAATCAGTGGCAGGGAATCAGAGGCGGGGAATCATAGCTGGCGAATTAGAGGAGGGGAATCAGAGTTGGGGAAACAGAGGCGGGGAATCAGATATGGGGAATCAGAGGTGGGGAATCAGGGGCAGGGAATCAGTGGCAGGGAATCAGACGCGGGGAATCAGAGGCGGGGAATCAGAGGCAGGGAATCAGACACGGGGATTCAGAGGCGGGGAATCAGAGATGGGGAATCAGAGGCGGGGAATCAGAGCTGGGGAATCAAAGGCGGGGAATCAGAGTTGGGGAATCAGAGGCGGCGAAGCAGATATGGGGAAATAGAGGCGGGGAAACAGATATGGGGAATCAGGGGCGGGGAATCAGAGGCAGGGAATCAGAATCAGAAGCGGGGAATCAGAGGCCGGGAATCAGAGGCCGGGAATCAGATGCTTGGAATAAGATGCCGGGAATCAGAGGTGGGGAATCAGAGTCCGGGAATCAGAGATGGGGATTCAGAGGCGGGGAATGAGATATGGAGAATCAGAGGCGGGGAATCAGAGGCGGGGAAACAGAGGTGGGGAATCAGATATGGGGAATCAGAGGTGGCGAATCAAAGGCGGTGAATCAGAGATGTGCAAACAGAGGCGGGGAATCAGAGGCAGGGAATCAGATGCGGGGATTCAGAGACGGGGAATCAGAGCTGGCGAATCAGAGGCGGGGAATCAGAGGTGGGCAATCAGAGACGGGGAATCAGATATGGGGAATCAGAGGCGGGGAATCAGAGGCGGGGAAACAGAGGCGGGGAATCAGATATGGGGAATCAGAGGTGGGGAATCAGAGGTTGTGAATCAGAGATGGGGAATCAAGGCGGGGAATCAGAGGCAGGGAATCAGACGCGGGGAATCAGAGACGGGGATTCAGAGCTGGGGAATCAGAGGCGGGGAATCAGAGTTGCGGAATCAGAGGCAGGGAATCAGATATAGGGAATCAGAGGCGGGGAATCAGAGGCGGGGAAACAGAGGCGGGGAATCAGATATGGGGAATCAGAGGTGGGGAATCAGGGGCAGGGAATCAGTGGCAGGGAATCAGAGGCGGGGAATCAGAGGCGGGGAATCAGAGGCAGGGAATCAGACACGGGGAATCAGAGGCGGGGAATCAGAGATGGGGAATCAGGGGCGGGGAATCAGAGGCAGGGAATCAGACGCCGGGAATCAGAGGCGGGGAATCAGAGTTGGGGAATCAGAGGCGGGGAATACGATATGGGGTAATAGAGGCGGGGAATCAGATATGGGGAATCAGAGGTGTGGAATCAGAGGTTGGGAATCAGAGGCAGGGAATCAGAGGCGGGGAAACAGAGGCGGGGAATCAGATATGGGGAATCAGAGGTGGCGAATCAAAGGCGGTGAAACAGAGATGGGGAATCAGAGGTGGGGAATCAGGGGCGGGGAATCAGTGGCAGGGAATCAGAGCTGGGGAATCAGAGGTGGGGAATCAGAGCTGGGGAAACAGAGGCGGGGAATCAGATATGGGGAATCAGAGGTGGGGAATCAGGGGCGGGGAATCAGTGGCAGGGAATCACAGGCCGGGAATAAAAGTCGGGGAATCAGAGCTGGGGAATCAGAGGCGGGGAATCAGAGTTGGGGAATCAGAGGAGGGGAATCAGATATGGGGAAACAGAGACCGGGAATCAGAGGCAGGGAAACAGAGGCGGGGAATCAGATATGGGGAATCAGAGGTGGGGAATTAGAGGTTGCGAATCAGAGGCGGGGAATCAGAGGCGGGGAATCAGAGGCAGGGAATCGGATGTGCGGAATCAGAGATGGGGAATCAGAGGTGGGGATTCAGAGGTGGTGAATCAGAGAAGGGGAATCAGAGGCTGGGAATCAGAGGCAGGGAATCAGATGCAGGGTATCAGAGGCGGGGAATCATAGCTGGCGAATTAGAGGAGGGGAATCAGAGTTGGGGAATCAGAGGCGGGGTATCAGATATGGGGAAACAGAGGCGGGGAATCAGAGGTGGGGAAACAGAGGCGGGGAATCAGATATGGGGAATCAGAGGTGGGGAATCAGGGGCAGGGAATCAGTGGCAGGGAATCAGACGCGGGGAATCAGAGGCGGGGAATCAGAGGTGGGGAATCAGAGGCGGGGAATCAGAGGCAGGGAATCGGATGTGCGGAATCAGAGATGGGGAACCAGAGGTGGGGATTCAGAGGTGGCGAATCTGAGAAGGGGAATCAGAGGCTGGGAATCAGAGGCAGGGAATCAGACGCAGGGAATCAGAGGCGGGGAATCATAGCTGGCGAATTAGAGGAGGGGAATCAGATATGGGGAATCAGAGGTGGGGAATCAGGGGCGGGGAATCAGTGGCAGGGAATCACAGGCCGGGAATAAAAGGCGTGGAATCAGAGCTGGGGAATCAGAGGCGGGGAATCAGAGTTGGGGAATCAGAGGAGGGGAATCAGATATGGGGAAACAGAGACCGGGAATCAGAGGCAGGGAAACAGAGGCGGGGAATCAGATATGGGGAATCAGAGGTGGGGAATTAGAGGTTGCGAATCAGAGGCGGGGAATCAGAGTCGGGGAATCAGAGGCAGGGAATCGGATGTGCGGAATCAGAGATGGGGAATCAGAGGTGGGGATTCAGAGGTGGTGAATCAGAGAAGGGGAATCAGAGGCTGGGAATCAGAGGCAGGGAATCAGATGCAGTGTATCAGAGGCGGGGAATCATAGCTGGAGAATTAGAGGAGGGGAATCAGAGTTGGGGAATCAGAGGCGGGGAATCAGATATGGGGAAACAGAGGCGGGGAATCAGAGGTGGGGAAACAGAGGCGGGGAATCAGATATGGGGAATCAGAGGTGGGGAATCAGGGGCAGGGAATGAGTGGCAGGGAATGAGACGCGGGGAATCAGAGGCGGGGAATCAGAGGTGGGGAATCAGAGGCGGGGAATCAGAGGCAGGGAATCAGAGGCGGGGAATCAGAGGTGGGGAATCAGAGGCGGGGAATCAGAGGCAGGGAATCGGATGTGCGGAATCAGAGATGGGGAATCAGAGGTGGGGATTCAGAGGTGGTGAATCTGAGAAGGGGAATCAGAGGCTGGGAATCAGAGGCAGGGAATCAGACGCAGGGAATCAGAGGCGGGGAATCATAGCTGGCGAATTAGAGGAGGGGAATCAGATATGGGGAATCAGAGGTGGGGAATCAGGGGCGGGGAATCAGTGGCAGGGAATCACAGGCCGGGAATAAAAGGCGGGGAATCAGAGCTGGGGAATCAGAGGCGGGGAATCAGAGTTGGGGAATCAGAGGAGGGGAATCAGATATGGGGAAACAGAGACCGGGAATCAGAGGCAGGGAAACAGAGGCGGGGAATCAGATATGGGGAATCAGAGGTGGGGAATTAGAGGTTGCGAATCAGAGGCGGGGAATCAGAGGCGGGGAATCAGAGGCAGGGAATCGGATGTGCGGAATCAGAGATGGGGAATCAGAGGTGGGGATTCAGAGGTGGTGAATCAGAGAAGGGGAATCAGAGGCTGGGAATCAGAGGCAGGGAATCAGATGCAGGGTATCAGAGGCGGGGAATCATAGCTGGCGAATTAGAGGAGGGGAATCAGAGTTGGGGAATCAGAGGCGGGGAATCAGATATGGGGAAACAGAGGCGGGGAATCAGAGGTGGGGAAACAGAGGCGGGGAATCAGAGGTGGGGAATCAGAGGCGGGGAATCAGAGGCAGGGAATCGGATGTGCGGAATCAGAGATGGGGAATCAGAGGTGGGGATTCAGAGGTGGTGAATCTGAGAAGGGGAATCAGAGGCTGGGAATCAGAGGCAGGGAATCAGAGATGGGGAATCAGAGGTGGGGATTCAGAGGTGGTGAATCTGAGAATGGGAATCAGAGGCTGGGAATCAGAGGCAGGGAATCAGACGCAGGGAATCAGAGGCGGGGAATCATAGCTGGCGAATTAGAGGAGGGGAATCAGAGTTGGGGAATCAGAGGCGGGGAATCATATATGGGGAATCAGAGGTGGGGAATCAGGGGCAGGGAATCAGTGGCAGGGAATCAGAGGCGGGGAATCATAGCTGGCGAATTAGAGGAGGGGAATCAGAGTTGGGGAAACAGAGGCGGGGAATCAGATATGGGGAATCAGAGGTGGGGAATCAGGGGCAGGGAATCAGTGGCAGGGAATCAGACGCGGGGAATCAGAGGCGGGGAATCAGAGGCAGGGAATCAGACACGGGGAATCAGAGGCGGGGAATCAGAGATGGGGAATCAGATGCGGGGAATCAGAGGCAGGGAATCGGATGCCGGAAATCAGAGGCGGGAAATCAGAGCTGGGGAATCAGAGGCGGGGAATCAGAGTTGGGGAATCAGAGGCGGCGAAGCAGATATGGGGAAATAGAGGCGGGGAAACAGATATGGGGAATCAGGGGCGGGGAATCAGATATGGGGAATCAGAGGCTGGGAATCAGAGGGGGGGAAACAGAGGCAGGGAATCAGACACGGGGAATCAGAGGTGGGGAATCAGAGGTGGGGAATCAGAGGCGGGGAATCAGAGGCAGGGAATCAGACGCGGGGAATCAGAGGCGGGGAATCAGAGCTGGGGAATCAGAGGTGGGGAATCAGAGTCGGGGAATCAGAGGCAGGGAATCGGATGTGCGGAATCAGAGATGGGGAATCAGAGGTGGGGAAACAGAGGCGGTGAATCAGAGATGGGGAATCAGAGGCGGGGAATCAGAGGCAGGAAATCAGACACGGGGATTCAGAGGCTGGGAATCAGACGGGGGGAATCAAAGGCGGGGAATCAGAGCTGGTGAATCAGAGGCAGGGAATCAGAGTTGGGGATTCAGAGGCGGGGAATCAGATATGGGGAAACAGAGGCGGGGAATCAGAGGCGGGCAAACAGAGGCGGGGAATTAGATATGGGGAATCAGAGGTGGGGAATCAGAGGTGGTGAATCAGAGATGGGGAATCACAGGCGGGGAATCAGAGGCAGGGAATAGAACGCGGGGAATCAGTGAATCAGAGCTGGGGAATCAGAGGCGGGGAATCAGATATGGGTAAACAGAGGCGGGGAATCAGAGGCGGGGAAACAGAGGCGGGGAATCAGACATGGGGAATCGGATGTGGGGAATCAGAGGTGGGGAATCAGAGCTGGGGAATCAGAGGCGGGGAATCAGAGTTGGGGCATCAGAGGTGGGGAATTAGATATGGGGAAACAGAGGCGGGGAATCAGAGGCGGGGAAACAGAGGCGGGGAATCAGATATGGGGAATCATAGGTGGGGAATCAGAGGCAGGGAATCAGATGTGCGGAATCATAGATGGGGAATCAGAGGCAGGGAATTAGAATCAGAAGCGGGGAATTAGAGGCCGGGAATCAGAGGCCGGGAATCAGATGCTGGGAATAAGAGGCCGGGAATCAGAGGTGGGGAATCAGAGTCCGGGAATCAGAGATGGGGATTCAGAGGCGGGGAATGAGATATGGAGAATCAGAGGCGGGGAATCAGAGGCGGGGAAACAGAGGTGGGGAATCAGATATGGGGAATCAGAGGTGGTGAATCAAAGGCGGTGAATCAGAGATGGGGAAACAGAGGCGGGGAATCAGAGGCGTGGAAACAGAGGTGGGGAATCACATATGGGGAATCAGAGGCGGGGAAGCAGAGGCAGGGAATCAGATATGGGGAATCAGAGGCGGGGAATCAGAGGCGGGGAATCAGAGGCAGGGAATCAGATGTGGGGAATCAGAGGCGGGGAATCGGAGCTGGCGAATCAGAGGCGGGGAATCAGAAGTGGGCAATCAGAGGCGGGGAATCAGATATGGGGAATCAGAGGCGGGGAATCAGAGGCGGGGAAACAGAGGCGGGGAATCAAATATAGGGAATCAGAGGTGGGGAATCAGAGGTTGTGAATCAGAGATGGGGAATCAAGGCGGGGAATCAGAGGCAGGGAATCAGTCGCGGGGAATCAGAGGCGGGGATTCAGAGCTGGGGAATCAGAGGCGGGGAATCAGAGTTGGGGAATCAGAGGCAGGGAATCAGATATGGGGAATCAGAGGCGGGGAATCAGAGGCGGGGAAACAGAGGCGGGGAATAAGATATGGGGAATCAGAGGTGGGGAATCAGGGGCAGGGAATTAGTGGCAGGGAATCAGAGGCGGGGAATCAGAGGCGGGGAGTCAGAGGCAGGGAATCAGACACGGGGAATCAGAGGCGGGGAATCAGAGATGGGGAATCAGAGGCGGGGAATCAGAGGCAGGGAATCGGATGCCGGGAATCAGAGTCGGGGAATCAGAGCTGGGGAATCAGAGGCGGGGAATCAGAGTTGGGGAATCAGAGGCGGGGAATCAGATATGGGGAAATAGAGGCGGGGAATCGGATATGGGGAATCAGAGGTGTGGAATCAGAGGTTGGGAATCAGAGGCAGGGAATCAGAGGCGGGGAATCAGAGGCAGAGAATCAGAGGAAGGGAATCAGATTGCTGAATCGGAGATGGGGAATCAGAGGCAGGGAATCAGAGGCGGGGAATCAGAGGCGGGGAATCAGAGGCCGGGAATCAGATATGGGGAAACAGAGGCGGGGAATCCGAGGCGGGGAAACAGAGGCGGGGAATCAGATATGGGGAATCAGAGGTGGGGAATCAGAGGTTGGGAATCAGAGGCAGGGAATCAGAGGCTTGGAATCAGATGCAGGGAATCAGATGCGGGGAATCAGAGGCGGGGAATCAGAGCTGGGGAATCAGAGGTGGGGAATCAGATTTGGGGAATCAGAGGCGGGGACTTAGATATTGGGAAACAGAGGCGGGGAATCAGAGGCGGTGAAACAGAGGCGGGGAATCAGATATGGGGAATCAGAGGTGGGGAATCAGATGCAGGGATTCAGATGTGCGGAATCAGAGATGGGGAATCAGAGGCTGGGAATCAGAATCAGAAGCGGGGAATCAGAGGCCGGGAATGAGAGGCCGGGAATCAGATGCTGGGAATAAGAGGCCGGGAATCAGTGGTGGGGAATCAGAGTCCGGGAATCAGAGATGGGGATTCAGAGGCGAGGAATGAGATATGGAGAATCAGAGGCGGGGAATCAGAGGCGGGGAAACATATGTGGGGAATCAGATATGGGGAATCAGAGGTGGCGAATCAAAGGCGGTGAATCAGAGATGGGGAATCAGAGGCGGGGAATCAGATTTGGGGAATCAGAGGCGGGGACTTAGATATTGGGAAACAGAGGCGGGGAATCAGAGGCGGGGAAACAGAGGCGGGGAATCAGAGGCCGGGAATCAGATGCTGGGAATAAGAGGCCGGGAATCAGTGGTGGGGAATCAGAGTCCGGGAATCAGAGATGGGGATTCAGAGGCGAGGAATGAGATATGGGGAATCAGAGGTGTGGAATCAGAGGTTGGGAATCAGAGGCAGGGAATCAGAGGCGGGGAAACAGAGGCGGGGAATCAGATATGGGGAATCAGATGTGGCGAATCAAAGGCGGTGAAACAGAGATGGGGAATCAGGGCAGGGAATCAGAAGCAGGGAATCACAGCTGGGGAACAGAGGCGGGTAATCAGATATGGGGAATCAGAGGTGGGGAATCAGGGGCGGGGAATCAGTGGCAGGGAATCAGAGCAGGGGAATCAGAGGTGGGGAATCAGAGCTGGGGAAACAGAGGCGGGGAATCAGATATGGGGAATCAGAGGTGGGGAATCAGAGTTGGGGAATCAGAGGAGGGGAATCAGATATGGGGAAACAGAGACCGGGAATCAGAGGCAGGGAAACAGAGGCGGGGAATCAGATATGGGGAATCAGAGGTGGGGAATTAGAGGTTGCGAATCAGAGGCGGGGAATCAGAGGCGGGGAATCAGAGGCAGGGAATCGGATGTGCGGAATCAGAGATGGGGAATCAGAGGTGGGGATTCAGAGGTGGTGAATCAGAGAAGGGGAATCAGAGGCTGGGAATCAGAGGCAGGGAATCAGATGCAGGGAATCAGAGGCGGGGAATCATAGCTGGCGAATTAGAGGAGGGGAATCAGAGTTGGGGAATCAGAGGCGGGGAATCAGATATGGGGAAACAGAGGCGGGGAATCAGAGGTGGGGAAACAGAGGCGGGGAATCAGATATGGGGAATCAGAGGTGGGGAATCAGGGGCAGGGAATCAGTGGCAGGGAATCAGACGCGGGGAATCAGAGGCGGGGAATCAGAGGTGGGGAATCAGAGGCGGGGAATCAGAGGCAGGGAATCGGATGTGCGGAATCAGAGATGGGGAATCAGAGGTGGGGATTCAGAGGTGGTGAATCTGAGAAGGGGAATCAGAGGCTGGGAATCAGAGGCAGGGAATCAGACGCAGGGAATCAGAGGCGGGGAATCATAGCTGGCGAATTAGAGGAGGGGAATCAGAGTTGGGGAATCAGAGGCGGGGAATCAAAAATGGGGAATCAGAGGTGGGGAATCAGGGGCAGGGAATCAGTGGCAGGGAATCAGAGGCGGGGAATCATAGCTGGCGAATTAGAGGT
The DNA here is from genome assembly GCF_036971445.1 of Narcine bancroftii. Taxonomy (NCBI): domain Eukaryota; kingdom Metazoa; phylum Chordata; class Chondrichthyes; order Torpediniformes; family Narcinidae; genus Narcine; species Narcine bancroftii. The sequence continues at coordinate 111,271,880 of NC_091476.1, forward strand.
GGGGAATCAGAGTTGGGGAAACAGAGGCGGGGAATCAGATATGGGGAATCAGAGGTGGGGAATCAGGGGCAGGGAATCAGTGGCAGGGAATCAGACGCGGGGAATCAGAGGCGGGGAAACAGAGGCAGGGAATCAGACACGGGGAATCAGAGGCGGGGAATCAGAGATGGGGAATCAGAGGCGGGGAATCAGAGGCAGGGAATCGGATGCCGGAAATCAGAGGCGGGAAATCAGAGCTGGGGAATCAGAGGCGGGGAATCAGAGTTGGGGAATCAGAGGCGGCGAAGCAGATATGGGGAAATAGAGGCGGGGAAACAGATATGGGGAATCAGGGGCGGGGAATCAGAGGCAGGGAATCAGAATCAGAAGCGGGGAATCAGAGGCCGGGAATCAGAGGCCGGGAATCAGATGCTTGGAATAAGATGCCGGGAATCAGAGGTGGGGAATCAGAGTCCGGGAATCAGAGATGGGGATTCAGAGGCGGGGAATGAGATATGGAGAATCAGAGGCGGGGAATCAGAGGCGGGGAAACAGAGGTGGGGAATCAGATATGGGGAATCAGAGGTGGCGAATCAAAGGCGGTGAATCAGAGATGTGGAATCAGAGGCGGGGAATCAGAGGCAGGGAATCAGATGCGGGGATTCAGAGACGGGGAATCAGAGCTGGCGAATCAGAGGCGGGGAATCAGAGGTGGGCAATCAGAGACGGGGAATCAGATATGGGGAATCAGAGGCGGGGAATCAGAGGCGGGGAAACAGAGGCGGGGAATCAGATATTGGGAATCAGAGGTGGGGAATCAGAGGTTGTGAATCAGAGATGGGGAATCAAGGCGGGGAATCAGAGGCAGGGAATCAGACGCGGGGAATCAGAGACGGGGATTCAGAGCTGGGGAATCAGAGGCGGGGAATCAGAGTTGCGGAATCAGAGGCAGGGAATCAGATATAGGGAATCAGAGGCGGGGAATCAGAGGCGGGGAAACAGAGGCGGGGAATCAGATATGGGGAATCAGAGGTGGGGAATCAGGGGCAGGGAATCAGTGGCAGGGAATCAGAGGCGGGGAATCAGAGGCGGGGAATCAGAGGCAGGGAATCAGACACGGGGAATCAGAGGCGGGGAATCAGAGATGGGGAATCAGGGGCGGGGAATCAGAGGCAGGGAATCAGACGCCGGGAATCAGAGGCGGGGAATCAGAGCTGGGGAATCAGAGGCGGGGAATCAGAGTTGGGGAATCAGAGGCGGGGAATCAGATATGGGGTAATAGAGGCGGGGAATCAGATATGGGGAATCAGAGGTGTGGAATCAGAGGTTGGGAATCAGAGGCAGGGAATCAGAGGCGGGGAAACAGAGGCGGGGAATCAGATATGGGGAATCAGAGGTGGCGAATCAAAGGCGGTGAAACAGAGATGGGGAATCAGAGGTGGGGAATCAGGGGCGGGGAATCAGTGGCAGGGAATCAGAGCTGGGGAATCAGAGCTGGGGAATCAGAGCTGGGGAAACAGAGGCGGGGAATCAGATATGGGGAATCAGAGGTGGGGAATCAGGGGCGGGGAATCAGTGGCAGGGAATCACAGGCCGGGAATAAAAGGCGGGGAATCAGAGCTGGGGAATCAGAGGCGGGAAATCAGAGTTGGGGAATCAGAGGAGGGGAATCAGATATGGGGAAACAGAGACCGGGAATCAGAGGCAGGGAAACAGAGGCGGGGAATCAGATATGGGGAATCAGAGGTGGGGAATTAGAGGTTGCGAATCAGAGGCGGGGAATCAGAGGCGGGGAATCAGAGGCAGGGAATCGGATGTGCGGAATCAGAGATGGGGAATCAGAGGTGGGGATTCAGAGGTGGTGAATCTGAGAAGGGGAATCAGAGGCTGGGAATCAGAGGCAGGGAATCAGACGCTGGGAATCAGAGGCGGGGAATCATAGCTGGCGAATTAGAGGAGGGGAATCAGAGTTGGGGAATCAAAGGCGGGGAATCAAAAATGGGGAATCAGAGGTGGGGAATCAGGGGCAGGGAATCAGTGGCAGGGAATCAGAGGCGGGGAATCATAGCTGGCGAATTAGAGGAGGGGAATCAGAGTTGGGGAAACAGAGGCGGGGAATCAGATATGGGGAATCAGAGGTGGGGAATCAGGGGCAGGGAATCAGTGGCAGGGAATCAGACGCGGGGAATCAGAGGCGGGGAATCAGAGGCAGGGAATCAGACACGGGGAATCAGAGGCGGGGAATCAGAGATGGGGAATCAGAGGCGGGGAATCAGAGGCAGGGAATCGGATGCCGGAAATCAGAGGCGGGAAATCAGAGCTGGGGAATCAGAGGCGGGGAATCAGAGTTGGGGAATCAGAGGCGGCGAAGCAGATATGGGGAAATAGAGGCGGGGAAACATATGGGGAATCAGGGGCGGGGAATCAGAGGCTGGGAATCAGAATCAGAAGCGGGGAATCAGAGGCCGGGAATCAGAGGCCGGGAATCAGATGCTTGGAATAAGATGCCGGGAATCAGAGGTGGGGAATCAGAGTCCGGGAATCAGAGATGGGGATTCAGAGGCGGGGAATGAGATATGGAGAATCAGAGGCGGGGAATCAGAGGCGGGGAAACAGAGGTGGGGAATCAGATATGGGGAATCAGAGGTGGCGAATCAAAGGCGGTGAATCAGAGATGTGGAATCAGAGGCGGGGAATCAGAGGCAGGGAATCAGATGCGGGGATTCAGAGACGGGAATCAGAGCTGGCGAATCAGAGGCGGGGAATCAGAGGTGGGCAATCAGAGACGGGGAATCAGATATGGGGAATCAGAGGCGGGGAATCAGAGGCGGGGAAACAGAGGCGGGGAATCAGATATGGGGAATCAGAGGTGGGGAATCAGAGGTTGTGAATCAGAGATGGGGAATCAAGGCGGGGAATCAGAGGCAGGGAATCAGACGCGGGGAATCAGAGACGGGGATTCAGAGCTGGGGAATCAGAGGCGGGGAATCAGAGTTGCGGAATCAGAGGCAGGGAATCAGATATAGGGAATCAGAGGCGGGGAATCAGAGGCGGGGAAACAGAGGCGGGGAATCAGATATGGGGAATCAGAGGTGGGGAATCAGGGGCAGGGAATCAGTGGCAGGGAATCAGAGGCGGGGAATCAGAGGCGGGGAATCAGAGGCAGGGAATCAGACACGGGGAATCAGAGGCGGGGAATCAGAGATGGGGAATCATGGGCGGGGAATCAGAGGCAGGGAATCAGACGCCGGGAATCAGAGGCGGGGAATCAGAGCTGGGGAATCAGAGGCGGGGAATCAGAGTTGGGGAATCAGAGGCGGGGAATCAGATATGGGGTAATAGAGGCGGGGAATCAGATATGGGGAATCAGAGGTGTGGAATCAGAGGTTGGGAATCAGAGGCAGGGAATCAGAGGCGGGGAAACAGAGGCGGGGAATCAGATATGGGGAATCAGAGGTGGCGAATCAAAGGCGGTGAAACAGAGATGGGGAATCAGAGGTGGGGAATCAGGGGCGGGGAATCAGTGGCAGGGAATCAGAGCTGGGGAATCAGAGGTGGGGAATCAGAGCTGGGGAAACAGAGGCGGGGAATCAGATATGGGGAATCAGAGGTGGGGAATCAGGGGCGGGGAATCAGTGGCAGGGAATCACAGGCCGGGAATAAAAGGCGGGGAATCAGAGCTGGGGAATCAGAGGCGGGGAATCAGAGTTGGGGAATCAGAGGAGGGGAATCAGATATGGGGAAACAGAGACCGGGAATCAGAGGCAGGGAAACAGAGGCGGGGAATCAGATATGGGGAATCAGAGGTGGGGAATTAGAGGTTGCGAATCAGAGGCGGGGAATCAGAGGCGGGGAATCAGAGGCAGGGAATCGGATGTGCGGAATCAGAGATGGGGAATCAGAGGTGGGGATTCAGAGGTGGTGAATCAGAGAAGGGGAATCAGAGGCTGGGAATCAGAGGCAGGGAATCAGATGCAGGGTATCAGAGGCGGGGAATCATAGCTGGCGAATTAGAGGAGGGGAATCAGAGTTGGGGAATCAGAGGCGGGGAATCAGATATGGGGAAACAGAGGCGGGGAATCAGAGGTGGGGAAACAGAGGCGGGGAATCAGATATGGGGAATCAGAGGTGGGGAATCAGGGGCAGGGAATCAGTGGCAGGGAATCAGACGCGGGGAATCAGAGGCGGGGAATCAGAGGTGGGGAATCAGAGGCGGGGAATCAGAGGCAGGGAATCGGATGTGCGGAATCAGAGATGGGGAATCAGAGGTGGGGATTCAGAGGTGGTGAATCTGAGAAGGGGAATCAGAGGCTGGGAATCAGAGGCAGGGAATCAGACGCAGGGAATCAGAGGCGGGGAATCATAGCTGGCGAATTAGAGGAGGGGAATCAGATATGGGGAATCAGAGGTGGGGAATCAGGGGCGGGGAATCAGTGGCAGGGAATCACAGGCCGGGAATAAAAGGCGGGGAATCAGAGCTGGGGAATCAGAGGCGGGGAATCAGAGTTGGGGAATCAGAGGAGGGGAATCAGATATGGGGAAACAGAGACCGGGAATCAGAGGCAGGGAAACAGAGGCGGGGAATCAGATATGGGGAATCAGAGGTGGGGAATTAGAGGTTGCGAATCAGAGGCGGGGAATCAGAGGCGGGGAATCAGAGGCAGGGAATCGGATGTGCGGAATCAGAGATGGGGAATCAGAGGTGGGGATTCAGAGGTGGTGAATCAGAGAAGGGGAATCAGAGGCTGGGAATCAGAGGCAGGGAATCAGATGCAGGGTATCAGAGGCGGGGAATCATAGCTGGCGAATTAGAGGAGGGGAATCAGAGTTGGGGAATCAGAGGCGGGGAATCAGATATGGGGAAACAGAGGCGGGGAATCAGAGGTGGGGAAACAGAGGCGGGGAATCAGAGGTGGGGAATCAGAGGCGGGGAATCAGAGGCAGGGAATCGGATGTGCGGAATCAGAGATGGGGAATCAGAGGTGGGGATTCAGAGGTGGTGAATCTGAGAAGGGGAATCAGAGGCTGGGAATCAGAGGCAGGGAATCAGAGATGGGGAATCAGAGGTGGGGATTCAGAGGTGGTGAATCTGAGAATGGGAATCAGAGGCTGGGAATCAGAGGCAGGGAATCAGACGCAGGGAATCAGAGGCGGGGAATCATAGCTGGCGAATTAGAGGAGGGGAATCAGAGTTGGGGAATCAGAGGCGGGGAATCATATATGGGGAATCAGAGGTGGGGAATCAGGGGCAGGGAATCAGTGGCAGGGAATCAGAGGCGGGGAATCATAGCTGGCGAATTAGAGGAGGGGAATCAGAGTTGGGGAAACAGAGGCGGGGAATCAGATATGGGGAATCAGAGGTGGGGAATCAGGGGCAGGGAATCAGTGGCAGGGAATCAGACGCGGGGAATCAGAGGCGGGGAATCAGAGGCAGGGAATCAGACACGGGGAATCAGAGGCGGGGAATCAGAGATGGGGAATCAGATGCGGGGAATCAGAGGCAGGGAATCGGATGCCGGAAATCAGAGGCGGGAAATCAGAGCTGGGGAATCAGAGGCGGGGAATCAGAGTTGGGGAATCAGAGGTGGCGAAGCAGATATGGGGAAATAGAGGCGGGGAAACAGATATGGGGAATCAGGGGCGGGGAATCAGATATGGGGAATCAGAGGCTGGGAATCAGAGGGGGGGAAACAGAGGCAGGGAATCAGACACGGGGAATCAGAGGTGGGGAATCAGAGGTGGGGAATCAGAGGCGGGGAATCAGAGGCAGGGAATCAGACGCGGGGAATCAGAGGCGGGGAATCAGAGCTGGGGAATCAGAGGTGGGGAATCAGAGTCGGGGAATCAGAGGCAGGGAATCGGATGTGCGGAATCAGAGATGGGGAATCAGAGGTGGGGAAACAGAGGCGGTGAATCAGAGATGGGGAATCAGAGGCGGGGAATCAGAGGCAGGAAATCAGACACGGGGATTCAGAGGCTGGGAATCAGACGGGGGGAATCAAAGGCGGGGAATCAGAGCTGGTGAATCAGAGGCAGGGAATCAGAGTTGGGGATTCAGAGGCGGGGAATCAGATATGGGGAAACAGAGGCGGGGAATCAGAGGCGGGCAAACAGAGGCGGGGAATTAGATATGGGGAATCAGAGGTGGGGAATCAGAGGTGGTGAATCAGAGATGGGGAATCACAGGCGGGGAATCAGAGGCAGGGAATAGAACGCGGGGAATCAGTGAATCAGAGCTGGGGAATCAGAGGCGGGGAATCAGATATGGGGAAACAGAGGCGGGGAATCAGAGGCGGGGAAACAGAGGCGGGGAATCAGACATGGGGAATCGGATGCGGGGAATCAGAGGTGGGGAATCAGAGCTGGGGAATCAGAGGCGGGGAATCAGAGTTGGGGCATCAGAGGTGGGGAATTAGATATGGGGAAACAGAGGCGGGGAATCAGAGGCGGGGAAACAGAGGCGGGGAATCAGATATGGGGAATCATAGGTGGGGAATCAGAGGCAGGGAATCAGATGTGCGGAATCATAGATGGGGAATCAGAGGCAGGGAATCAGAATCAGAAGCGGGGAATTAGAGGACGGGAATCAGAGGCCGGGAATCAGATGCTGGGAATAAGAGGCCGGGAATCAGAGGTGGGGAATCAGAGTCCGGGAATCAGAGATGGGGATTCAGAGGCGGGGAATGAGATATGGAGAATCAGAGGCGGGGAATCAGAGGCGGGGAAACAGAGGTGGGGAATCAGATATGGGGAATCAGAGGTGGTGAATCAAAGGCGGTGAATCAGAGATGGGGAAACAGAGGCGGGGAATCAGAGGTGTGGAAACAGAGGTGGGGAATCACATATGGGGAATCAGAGGCGGGGAAACAGAGGCAGGGAATCAGATATGGGGAATCAGAGGCGGGGAATCAGAGGTGGGGAATCATAGGCAGGGAATCGGATGTGCGGAATCAGAGATGGGGAATCAGAGGCAGGGAATCAGAATCAGAAGCGGGGAATCAGAGGCCGGGAATCAGAGGCCGGGAATCAGATGCTGGGAATAAGAGGCCGGGAATCAGAGGTGGGGAATCAGAGTCCGGGAATCAGAGATGGGGATTCAGAGGCGGGGAATGAGATATGGAGAATCAGAGGCGGGGAATCAGAGGCGGGGAAACAGAGGTGGGGAATCAGATATGGGGAATCAGAGGTGGCGAATCAAAGGCGGTGAATCAGAGATGGGGAATCAGAGGCGGGGAATCAGAGGCAGGGAATCAGATGTGGGGAATCAGAGGTGGGGAATCGGAGCTGGCGAATCAGAGGCGGGGAATCAGAGGTGGGCAATCAGAGGCGGGGAATCAGATATGGGGAATCAGAGGCGGGGAATCAGAGGCGGGGAAACAGAGGCGGGGAATCAAATATAGGGAATCAGAGGTGGGGAATCAGAGGTTGTGAATCAGAGATGGGGAATCAAGGCGGGGAATCAGAGGCAGGGAATCAGTCGCGGGGAATCAGAGGCGGGGATTCAGAGCTGGGGAATCAGAGGCGGGGAATCAGAGTTGGGGAATCAGAGGCAGGGAATCAGATATGGGGAATCAGAGGCGGGGAATCAGAGGCGGGGAAACAGAGGCGGGGAATAAGATATGGGGAATCAGAGGTGGGGAATCAGGGGCAGGGAATTAGTGGCAGGGAATCAGAGGCGGGGAATCAGAGGCGGGGAGTCAGAGGCAGGGAATCAGACACGGGGAATCAGAGGCGGGGAATCAGAGATGGGGAATCAGAGGCGGGGAATCAGAGGCAGGGAATCGGATGCCGGGAATCAGAGTCGGGGAATCAGAGCTGGGGAATCAGAGGCGAGGAATCAGAGTTGGGGAATCAGAGGCGGGGAATCAGATATGGGGAAATAGAGGCGGGGAATCGGATATGGGGAATCAGAGGTGTGGAATCAGAGGTTGGGAATCAGAGGCAGGGAATCAGAGGCGGGGAATCAGAGGCGGAGAATCAGAGGAAGGGAATCAGATTGCTGAATCGGAGATGGGGAATCAGAGGCAGGGAATCAGAGGCGGGGAATCAGAGGCGGGGAATCAGAGGCCGGGAATCAGATATGGGGAAACAGAGGCGGGGAATCCGAGGCGGGGAAACAGAGGCGGGGAATCAGATATGGGGAATCAGAGGTGGGGAATCAGAGGTTGGGAATCAGAGGCAGGGAATCAGAGGCTTGGAATCAGATGCAGGGAATCAGATGCGGGGAATCAGAGGCGGGGAATCAGAGCTGGGGAATCAGAGGTGGGGAATCAGATTTGGGGAATCAGAGGCGGGGACTTAGATATTGGGAAACAGAGGCGGGGAATCAGAGGCGGGGAAACAGAGGCGGGGAATCAGATATGGGGAATCAGAGGTGGGGAATCAGATGCAGGGATTCAGATGTGCGGAATCAGAGATGGGGAATCAGAGGCTGGGAATCAGAATCATAAGCGGGGAATCAGAGGCCGGGAATCAGAGGCCGGGAATCAGATGCTGGGAATAAGAGGCCGGGAATCAGTGGTGGGGAATCAGAGTCCGGGAATCAGAGATGGGGATTCAGAGGCGAGGAATGAGATATGGAGAATCAGAGGCGGGGAATCTGAGGCGGGGAAACATAGGTGGGGAATCAGATATGGGGAATCAGAGGTGGCGAATCAAAGGCGGTGAATCAGAGATGGGGAATCAGAGGCGGGGAATCAGATTTGGGGAATCAGAGGCGGGGACTTAGATATTGGGAAACAGAGGCGGGGAATCAGAGGCGGTGAAACAGAGGCGGGGAATCAGAGGCCGGGAATCAGATGCTGGGAATAAGAGGCCGGGAATCAGTGGTGGGGAATCAGAGTCCGGGAATCAGAGATGGGGATTCAGAGGCGAGGAATGAGATATGGGGAATCAGAGGTGTGGAATCAGAGGTTGGGAATCAGAGGCAGGGAATCAGAGGCGGGGAATCAGAGGCGGAGAATCAGAGGAAGGGAATCAGATTGCTGAATCGGAGATGGGGAATCAGAGGCAGGGAATCAGAGGCGGGGAATCAGAGGCGGGGAATCAGAGGCCGGGAATCAGATATGGGGAAACAGAGGCGGGGAATCCGAGGCCGGGAAACAGAGGCGGGGAATCAGATATGGGGAATCAGAGGTGGGGAATCAGAGGTTGGGAATCAGAGGCAGGGAATCAGAGGCTTGGAATCAGATGCAGGGAATCAGATGCGGGGAATCAGAGGCGGGGAATCAGAGCTGGGGAATCAGAGGTGGGGAATCAGATTTGGGGAATCAGAGGCGGGGACTTAGATATTGGGAAACAGAGGCGGGGAATCAGAGGCGGGGAAACAGAGGCGGGGAATCAGATATGGGGAATCAGAGGTGGGGAATCAGAGGCAGGGAATCAGATGTGCGGAATCAGAGATGGGGAATCAGAGGCAGGAAATCAGAATCAGAAGCAGGGAATCAGAGGCCGGGAATCAGAGGCCGGAATCAGATGCTGGGAATCAGAGGCCTGGAATCAGAGGCGGGGAATCAGAGGCAGGGAATCAGATGCGGGGAATCAGAGGCGGGGAATCAGAGCTGGGGAATCAGAGGCGGGGTATTAGAGTTGGGGAATTAGAGGCGGGGAATCAGATATGGGGAAACAGAGGTGGGGAATCAGAGGCGGGGAAACAGAGGCAGGGAATCAGATATGGGGAATCAGAGGCGGGGATTCAGAGGTGGGGAATCATAGGCAGGGAATCGGATGTGCGGAATCAGAGATGGGGAATCAGAGGCCGGGAATCAGAGGTGGTGAATCAGAGATGGGGAATCAGAGGCGGGGAATCAGAGGCAGGGAATCAGACGTGGGGAATCAGAGGTGGGCAATCAGAGGCGGGGAATCAGATATGGGGAATCAGAGGCGGGGAATCAGAGGCGGGGAAACAGTGGCCGGGAATCAGATATGGGGAATCAGAGGTGGGGCATCAGAGGTTGTGAATCACAGATGGGGAATCAGAGGCGGGGAATGAGAGGCAGGGAATCAGACGCGGGGAATCAGAGGCGGGGATTCAGAGCTGGGGAATCAGAGGTGGGGAATCAGAGTTGGGGAATCAGAGGCAGGGAATCAGAGGCGGGAAAACAGAGGCGGGGAATCAGATATGGGGAATCAGAGGCGGGGAATCAGAGGCAGGGAATCAGACACGGGGAATCAGAGGCGGGGAATCAGAGATGGGGAATCAGAGGCGGGGAATCAGAGGCAGGGAATCGGATGGCGGGAATCAGAGGCGGGAAATCAGAGCTGGGGAATCAGAGGCGGGGAATCAGCATTGGGGAATCAGAGGCGGCGAAGCAGATATGGGGAAATAGAGGCGGGGAATCAGATATGGGGAATCAGAGGCGTGGAATCAGATATGGGGAATCAGAGGCTGGGAATCAGAGGGGGGGAAACAGAGGCGGGGAATAAGATATGGGGATTCTGAGCTGGGGAATCAGAAGCGGGGAATCAGAGTTGGGGAATCAGATGCGGGGAATCAGATATGGGGAATCAGAGGCAGGGAATCAGACGCGGGGAATCAGAGGCGGGGAATCAGAGGCAGGGAATCAGACACGGGGAATCAGAGGCGGGGAATCAGAGATGGGGAATCAGATGCGGGGAATCAGAGGCAGGGAATCGGATGCCGGAAATCAGAGGCGGGAAATCAGAGCTGGGGAATCAGAGGCGGGGAATCAGAGTTGGGGAATCAGAGGCGGCGAAGCAGATATGGGGAAATAGAGGCGGGGAAACAGATATGGGGAATCAGGGGCGGGGAATCAGATATGGGGAATCAGAGGCTGGGAATCAGAGGGGGGGAAACAGAGGCAGGGAATCAGACACGGGGAATCAGAGGTGGGGAATCAGAGGTGGGGAATCAGAGGCGGGGAATCAGAGGCAGGGAATCAGACGCGGGGAATCAGAGGCGGGGAATCAGAGCTGGGGAATCAGAGGTGGGGAATCAGAGTCGGGGAATCAGAGGCAGGGAATCGGATGTGCGGAATCAGAGATGGGGAATCAGAGGTGGGGAAACAGAGGCGGTGAATCAGAGATGGGGAATCAGAGGCGGGGAATCAGAGGCAGGAAATCAGACACGGGGATTCAGAGGCTGGGAATCAGACGGGGGGAATCAAAGGCGGGGAATCAGAGCTGGTGAATCAGAGGCAGGGAATCAGAGTTGGGGATTCAGAGGCGGGGAATCAGATATGGGGAAACAGAGGCGGGGAATCAGAGGCGGGCAAACAGAGGCGGGGAATTAGATATGGGGAATCAGAGGTGGGGAATCAGAGGTGGTGAATCAGAGATGGGGAATCACAGGCGGGGAATCAGAGGCAGGGAATAGAACGCGGGGAATCAGTGAATCAGAGCTGGGGAATCAGAGGCGGGGAATCAGATATGGGGAAACAGAGGCGGGGAATCAGAGGCGGGGAAACAGAGGCGGGGAATCAGACATGGGGAATCGGATGCGGGGAATCAGAGGTGGGGAATCAGAGCTGGGGAATCAGAGGCGGGGAATCAGAGTTGGGGCATCAGAGGTGGGGAATTAGATATGGGGAAACAGAGGCGGGGAATCAGAGGCGGGGAAACAGAGGCGGGGAATCAGATATGGGGAATCATAGGTGGGGAATCAGAGGCAGGGAATCAGATGTGCGGAATCATAGATGGGGAATCAGAGGCAGGGAATCTGAATCAGAAGCGGGGAATTAGAGGCCGGGAATCAGAGGCCGGGAATCAGATGCTGGGAATAAGAGGCCGGGAATCAGAGGTGGGGAATCAGAGTCCGGGAATCAGAGATGGGGATTCAGAGGCGGGGAATGAGATATGGAGAATCAGAGGCGGGGAATCAGAGGCGGGGAAACAGAGGTGGGGAATCAGATATGGGGAATCAGAGGTGGTGAATCAAAGGCGGTGAATCAGAGATGGGGAAACAGAGGCGGGGAATCAGAGGCGTGGAAACAGAGGTGGGGAATCACATATGGGGAATCAGAGGCGGGGAAACAGAGGCAGGGAATCGGATATGGGGAATCAGAGGCGGGGAATCAGAGGTGGGGAATCATAGGCAGGGAATCGGATGTGCGGAATCAGAGATGGGGAATCAGAGGCAGGGAATCAGAATCAGAAGCGGGGAATCAGAGGCCGGGAATCAGAGGCCGGGAATCAGATGCTGGGAATAAGAGGCCGGGAATCAGAGGTGGGGAATCAGAGTCCGGGAATCAGAGATGGGGATTCAGAGGCGGGGAATGAGATATGGAGAATCAGAGGCGGGGAATCAGAGGCGGGGAAACAGAGGTGGGGAATCAGATATGGGGAATCAGAGGTGGCGAATCAAAGGCGGTGAATCAGAGATGGGGAATCAGAGGCGGGGAATCAGAGGCAGGGAATCAGATGTGGGGAATCAGAGGCGGGGAATCGGAGCTGGCGAATCAGAGGCGGGGAATCAGAGGTGGGCAATCAGAGGCGGGGAATCAGATATGGGGAATCAGAGGCGGGGAATCAGAGGCGGGGAAACAGAGGCGGGGAATCAAATATAGGTAATCAGAGGTGGGGAATCAGAGGTTGTGAATCAGAGATGGGGAATCAAGGCGGGGAATCAGAGGCAGGGAATCAGTCGCGGGGAATCAGAGGCGGGGATTCAGAGCTGGGGAATCAGAGGCGGGGAATCAGAGTTGGGGAATCAGAGGCAGGGAATCAGATATGGGGAATCAGAGGCGGGGAATCAGAGGCGGGGAAACAGAGGCGGGGAATAAGATATGGGGAATCAGAGGTGGGGAATCAGGGGCAGGGAATCAGTGGCAGGGAATCAGAGGCGGGGAATCAGAGGCGGGGAGTCAGAGGCAGGGAATCAGACACGGGGAATCAGAGGCGGGGAATCAGAGATGGGGAATCAGAGGCGGGGAATCAGAGGCAGGGAATCGGATGCCGGGAATCAGAGTCGGGGAATCAGAGCTGGGGAATCAGAGGCGGGGAATCAGAGTTGGGGAATCAGAGGCGGGGAATCAGATATGGGGAAATAGAGGCGGGGAATCGGATATGGGGAATCAGAGGTGTGGAATCAGAGGTTGGGAATCAGAGGCAGGGAATCAGAGGCGGGGAATCAGAGGCGGAGAATCAGAGGAAGGGAATCAGATTGCTGAATCGGAGATGGGGAATCAGAGGCAGGGAATCAGAGGCGGGGAATCAGAGGCGGGGAATCAGAGGCCGGGAATCAGATATGGGGAAACAGAGTCGGGGAATCCGAGGCGGGGAAACAGAGGTGGGGAATCAGATATGGGGAATCAGAGGTGGGGAATCAGAGGTTGGGAATCAGAGGCAGGGAATCAGAGGCTTGGAATCAGATGCAGGGAATCAGATGCGGGGAATCAGAGGCGGGGAATCAGAGCTGGGGAATCAGAGGTGGGGAATCAGATTTGGGGAATCAGAGGCGGGGACTTAGATATTGGGAAACAGAGGCGGGGAATCAGAGGCGGGGAAACAGAGGCGGGGAATCAGATATGGGGAATCAGAGGTGGGGAATCAGATGCAGGGATTCAGATGTGCGGAATCAGAGATGGGGAATCAGAGGCTGGGAATCAGAATCAGAAGCGGGGAATCAGAGGCCGGGAATCAGAGGCCGGGAATCAGATGCTGGGAATAAGAGGCCGGGAATCAGTGGTGGGGAATCAGAGTCCGGGAATCAGAGATGGGGATTCAGAGGCGAGGAATGAGATATGGAGAATCAGAGGCGGGGAATCAGAGGCGGGGAAACATAGGTGGGGAATCAGATATGGGGAATCAGAGGTGGCGAATCAAAGGCGGTGAATCAGAGATGGGGAATCAGAGGCGGGGAATCAGATTTGGGGAATCAGAGGCGGGGACTTAGATATTGGGAAACAGAGGCGGGGAATCAGAGGCGGGGAAACAGAGGCGGGGAATCAGAGGCCGGGAATCAGATGCTGGGAATAAGAGGCCGGGAATCAGTGGTGGGGAATCAGAGTCCGGGAATCAGTGATGGGGATTCAGAGGCGAGGAATGAGATATGGGGAATCAGAGGTGTGGAATCAGAGGTTGGGAATCAGAGGCAGGGAATCAGAGGCGGGGAATCAGAGGCGGAGAATCAGAGGAAGGGAATCAGATTGCTGAATCGGAGATGGGGAATCAGAGGCAGGGAATCAGAGGCGGGGAATCAGAGGCGGGGAATCAGAGGCCGGGAATCAGATATGGGGAAACAGAGGCGGGGAATCCGAGGCGGGGAAACAGAGGCGGGGAATCAGATATGGGGAATCAGAGGTGGGGAATCAGAGGTTGGGAATCAGAGGCAGGGAATCAGAGGCTTGGAATCAGATGCAGGGAATCAGATGCGGGGAATCAGAGGCGGGGAATCAGAGCTTGGGAATCAGAGGTGGGGAATCAGATTTGGGGAATCAGAGGCGGGGACTTAGATATTGGGAAACATAGGCGGGGAATCAGAGGCGGGGAAACAGAGGCGGGGAATCAGATATGGGGAATCAGAGGTGGGGAATCAGAGGCAGGGAATCAGATGTGCGGAATCAGAGATGGGGAATCAGAGGCAGGAAATCAGAATCAGAAGCAGGGAATGAGAGGCCGGGAATCAGATGCCGGAATCAGATGCTGGGAATCAGAGGCCTGGAATCAGAGGCGGGGAATCAGAGGCAGGGAATCAGATGCGGGGAATCAGAGGCGGGGAATCAGAGCTGGGGAATCAGAGGCGGGGTATTAGAGTTGGGGAATTAGAGGAGGGGAATCAGATATGGGGAAACAGAGGTGGGGAATCAGAGGCGGGGAAACAGAGGCAGGGAATCAGATATGGGGAATCAGAGGCGGGGATTCAGAGGTGGGGAATCATAGGCAGGGAATCGGATGTGCGGAATCAGAGATGGGGAATCAGAGGCCGGGAATCAGAGGTGGTGAATCAGAGATGGGGAATCAGAGGCGGGGAATCAGAGGCAGGGAATCAGACGTGGGGAATCAGAGGTGGGCAATCAGAGGCGGGGAATCAGATATGGGGAATCAGAGGCGGGGAATCAGAGGCGGGGAAACAGAGGCCGGGAATCAGATATGGGGAATCAGAGGTGGGGCATCAGAGGTTGTGAATCACAGATGGGGAATCAGAGGCGGGGAATGAGAGGCAGGGAATCAGACGCGGGGAATCAGAGGCGGGGATTCAGAGCTGGGGAATCAGAGGTGGGGAATCAGAGTTGGGGAATCAGAGGCAGGGAATCAGAGGCGGGAAAACAGAGGCGGGGAATCAGATATGGGGAATCAGAGGCGGGGAATCAGAGGCAGGGAATCAGACACGGGGAATCAGAGGCGGGGAATCAGAGATGGGGAATCAGAGGCGGGGAATCAGAGGCAGGGAATCGGATGGCGGGAATCAGAGGCGGGAAATCAGAGCTGGGGAATCAGAGGCGGGGAATCAGCATTGGGGAATCAGAGGCGGCGAAGCAGATATGGGGAAATAGAGGTGGGGAATCAGATATGGGGAATCAGAGGCGTGGAATCAGATATGGGGAATCAG
The DNA here is from genome assembly GCF_036971445.1 of Narcine bancroftii. Classification (NCBI taxonomy): domain Eukaryota; kingdom Metazoa; phylum Chordata; class Chondrichthyes; order Torpediniformes; family Narcinidae; genus Narcine; species Narcine bancroftii. The sequence goes on from NC_091476.1 coordinate 111,287,367, forward strand.
AGGCTGGGAATCAGAGGGGGGGAAACAGAGGCGGGGAATAAGATATGGGGATTCTGAGCTGGGGAATCAGAAGCGGGGAATCAGAGTTGGGGAATCAGATGCGGGGAATCAGATATGGGGAATCAGAGGCAGGGAATCAGAGGCGGGGAATCAGAGGCAGGGAATCAGACGCGGGGAATCTGAGGCGGGGAATCAGAGCTGGGGAATCAGAGGTGGGGAATCAGAGTTGGGGAATCAGAGGCAGGGAATTGGATGTGCGGAATCAGAGATGGGGAATCAGAGGTGGGGAATCAGAGGCGGTGGATCAGAAATGGGGAATCAGAGGCGGGGAATCAGAGGCAGGAAAACAGACACGGGGATTCAGAGGCTGGGAATCAGACGGTGGGAATCAAAGGCGGGGAATCAGAGCTGGGGAATCTGAGGCAGGGAATCAGAGTTGGGGATTCAGAGGTGGGGAATCAGATATGGGGAAAAGGAGGCGGGGAATCAGAGGCGGGAAAACAGAGGCGGGGAATTAGATATGGGGAATCAGAGGTGGGGAATCAGAGGTGGTGAATCAGTGATGGGGAATCACAGGCGGGGAATCAGAGGCAGGGAATAGAACGCGGGGAATCAGAGGCAGGGAATCAGAGCTGGGGAATCAGAGGCGGGGAATCATAGTTGGGAATCAGAGGCGGGGAATCAGATATGGGGAAACAGAGGCGGGGAATCAGAGGCGGGGAAACAGAGGCGGGGAATAAGATATGGGGAATCGGATGCAGGGAATCAGAGGCGGGGAATCAGAGCTGGGGATCAGAGGCGGGGAATCAGAGTTGGGGCATCAGAGGTGGGGAATTAGATATAGGGAAACAGAGGCGGGGAATCAGAGGCGGGGAAACAGAGGCGGGGAATCAGATATGGGGAATATGAGGCGGGGAATCAGATGCAGGGATTCAGAGGCAGGGAATCAGAGGCAGGGAATCAGGCAGGGAATCTGAGGCAGGGAATGTGAGGTGGGGAATCAGAGGCAGGGAATCAGACACGGGGAATCAGAGGCGGGGAATCAGAGATGGGGAATCAGGGGCGGGGAATCAGAGGCAGGGAATCAGACGCAGGGAATCAGAGGCGGGGAATCAGAGCTGGGGAATCAGAGGCGGGGAATCAGAGTTGGGGAATCAGAGGCGGGGAATCAGATATGGGGTAATAGAGGCGGGGAATCAGATATGGGGAATCAGAGGTGGGGAATCAGAGGTTGTGAATCAGAGATGGGGAATCAAGGCGGGGAATCAGAGGCAGGGAATCAGACGCGGGGAATCAGAGACGGGGATTCAGATCTGGGGAATCAGAGGCGGGGAATCAGATATGGGGAAACAGAGGCGGGGAATCCGAGGCGGGGAAACAGAGGCGGGGAATCAGATATGGGGAATCAGAGGTGGGGAATCAGAGGTTGGGAATCAGAGGCAGGGAATCAGAGGCTTGGAATCAGATGCAGGGAATCAGATGCGGGGAATCAGAGGCGGGGAATCAGAGCTGGGGAATCAGAGGCGGGGAATCAGAGCTGGGGAATCAGAGGTGGGGAATCAGATTTGGGGAATCAGAGGCGGGGACTTAGATATTGGGAAACAGAGGCGGGGAATCAGAGGCGGGGAAACAGAGGCGGGGAATCAGATATGGGGAATCAGAGGTGGGGAATCAGAGGCAGGGAATCAGATGTGCGGAATCAGAGATGGGGAATCAGAGGCAGGAAATCAGAATCAGAAGCAGGGAATCAGAGGCCGGGAATCAGAGGCCGAAATCAGATGCTGGGAATCAGAGGCCTGGAATCAGAGGCGGGGAATCAGAGGCAGGGAATCAGATGCGGGGAATCAGAGGCGGGGAATCAGAGCTGGGGAATCAGAGGCGGGGTATTAGAGTTGGGGAATTAGAGGCGGGGAATCAGATATGGGGAAACAGAGGTGGGGAATCAGAGGTGGTGAATCAGAGATGGGGAATCACAGGCGGGGAATCAGAGGCAGGGAATGGAACGCGGGGAATCAGAGGCAGGGAATCAGAGCTGGGGAATCAGAGGCGGGGAATCAGATATGGGGAAACAGAGGCGGTGAATCAGAGGCGGGGAAACAGAGGCGGGGAATCAGACATGGGGAATCGGATGCAGGGAATCAGAGGTGGGGAATCAGAGCTGGGGAATCAGAGGCGGGGAATCAGAGGCGGGGCATCAGAGGTGGGGAATTAGATATGGGGAAACAGAGGCGGGGAATCAGAGGCGGTGAAACAGAGGCGGGTAATCAGACATGGGGAATCAGAGGCGGGGAATCAGAGTTGGGGCATCAGAGGTGGGGAATTAGATATGGGGAAACAGAGGCGGGGAATCAGATATGGGGAATCAGAGATGGGGAATCAGAGGCAGGGAATCAGAATCAGAAGCGGGGAATCAGAGGCCGGGAATCAGAGGCCGGGAATCAGATGCTTGGAATAAGAGGCCGGAAATCAGAGGTGGGGAATCAGAGTCCGGGAATCAGAGATGGGGATTCAGAGGCGGGGAATGAGATATGGAGAATCAGAGGCGGGGAATCAGAGGCGGGGAAACAGAGGTGGGGAATCAGATATGGGGAATCAGAGGTGGCGAATCAAAGGCGGTGAATCAGAGATGTGGAATCAGAGGCGGGGAATCAGAGGCAGGGTATCAGATGCGGGGATTCAGAGACGGGGAATCAGAGCTGGCGAATCAGAGGCGGGGAATCAGAGGTGGGCAATCAGAGACGGGGAATCAGATATGGGGAATCAGAGGCGGGGAATCAGAGGCGGGGAAACAGAGGCGGGGAATCAGATATGGGGAATCAGAGGTGGGGAATCAGAGGTTGTGAATCAGAGATGGGGAATCAAGGCGGGGAATCAGAGGCAGGGAATCAGATGTGCGGAATCATAGATGGGGAATCAGAGGCAGGGAATCAGAATCAGAAGCGGGGAATTAGAGGCCGGGAATCAGAGGCCGGGAATCAGATGCTGGGAATAAGAGGCCGGGAATCAGAGGTGGGGAATCAGAGTCCGGGAATCAGAGATGGGGATTCAGAGGCGGGGAATGAGATATGGAGAATCAGAGGCGGGGAATCAGAGGCGGGGAAACAGAGGTGGGGAATCAGATATGGGGAATCAGAGGTGGTGAATCAAAGGCGGTGAATCAGAGATGGGGAAACAGAGGCGGGGAATCAGAGGCGTGGAAACAGAGGTGGGGAATCACATATGGGGAATCAGAGGCGGGGAAACAGAGGCAGGGAATCAGATATGGGGAATCAGAGGCGGGGAATCAGAGGTGGGGAATCATAGGCAGGGAATCGGATGTGCGGAATCAGAGATGGGGAATCAGAGGCAGGGAATCAGAATCAGAAGCGGGGAATCAGAGGCCGGGAATCAGAGGCCGGGAATCAGATGCTGGGAATAAGAGGCCGGGAATCAGAGGTGGGGAATCAGAGTCCGGGAATCAGAGATGGGGATTCAGAGGCGGGGAATGAGATATGGAGAATCAGAGGCGGGGAATCAGAGGCAGGGAAACAGAGGTGGGGAATCAGATATGGGGAATCAGAGGTGGCGAATCAAAGGCGGTGAATCAGAGATGGGGAATCAGAGGCGGGGAATCAGAGGCAGGGAATCAGATGTGGGGAATCAGAGGCGGGGAATCGGAGCTGGCGAATCAGAGGCGGGGAATCAGAGGTGGGCAATCAGAGGCGGGGAATCAGATATGGGGAATCAGAGGCGGGGAATCAGAGGCGGGGAAACAGAGGCGGGGAATCAAATATAGGGAATCAGAGGTGGGGAATCAGAGGTTGTGAATCAGAGATGGGGAATCAAGGCGGGGAATCAGAGGCAGGGAATCAGTCGCGGGGAATCAGAGGCGGGGATTTGGAGCTGGGGAATCAGAGGCGGGGAATCAGAGTTGGGGAATCAGAGGCAGGGAATCAGATATGGGGAATCAGAGGCGGGGAATCAGAGGCGGGGAAACAGAGGCGGGGAATAAGATATGGGGAATCAGAGGTGGGGAATCAGGGGCAGGGAATCAGTGGCAGGGAATCAGACGCGGGGAATCAGAGGCGGGGAATCAGAGGCCGGGAATCAGATATGGGGAAACAGAGGCGGGGAATCCGAGGCGGGGAAACAGAGGCGGGGAATCAGATATGGGGAATCAGAGGTGGGGAATCAGAGGTTGGGAATCAGAGGCAGGGAATCAGAGGCTTGGAATCAGATGCAGGGAATCAGATGCGGGGAATCAGAGGCGGGGAATCAGAGCTGGGGAATCAGAGGTGGGGAATCAGATTTGGGGAATCAGAGGCGGGGACTTAGATATTGGGAAACAGAGGCGGGGAATCAGAGGCGGGGAAACAGAGGCGGGGAATCAGATATGGGGAATCAGAGGTGGGGAATCAGATGCAGGGATTCAGATGTGCGGAATCAGAGATGGGGAATCAGAGGCTGGGAATCAGAATCAGAAGCGGGGAATCAGAGGCCGGGAATCAGAGGCCGGGAATCAGATGCTGGGAATAAGAGGCCGGGAATCAGTGGTGGGGAATCAGAGTCCGGGAATCAGAGATGGGGATTCAGAGGAGAGGAATGAGATATGGAGAATCAGAGGCGGGGAATCAGAGGCGGGGAAACATAGGTGGGGAATCAGATATGGGGAATCAGAGGTGGCGAATCAAAGGCGGTGAATCAGAGATGGGGAATCAGAGGCGGGGAATCAGATTTGGGGAATCAGAGGCGGGGACTTAGATATTGGGAAACAGAGGCGGGGAATCAGAGGCGGGGAAACAGAGGCGGGGAATCAGAGGCCGGGAATCAGATGCTGGGAATAAGAGGCCGGGAATCAGTGGTGGGGAATCAGAGTCCGGGAATCAGAGATGGGGATTCAGAGGCGAGGAATGAGATATGGGGAATCAGAGGTGTGGAATCAGATGTTGGGAATCAGAGGCAGGGAATCAGAGGCGGGGAATCAGAGGCGGAGAATCAGAGGAAGGGAATCAGATTGCTGAATCGGAGATGGGGAATCAGAGGCAGGGAATCAGAGGCGGGGAATCAGAGGCGGGGAATCAGAGGCCGGGAATCAGATATGGGGAAACAGAGGCGGGGAATCCGAGGCGGGGAAACAGAGGCGGGGAATCAGATATGGGGAATCAGAGGTGGGGAATCAGAGGTTGGGAATCAGAGGCAGGGAATCAGAGGCTTGGAATCAGATGCAGGGAATCAGATGCGGGGAATCAGAGGCGGGGAATCAGAGCTGGGGAATCAGAGGTGGGGAATCAGATTTGGGGAATCAGAGGCGGGGACTTAGATATTGGGAAACAGAGGCGGGGAATCAGAGGCGGGGAAACAGAGGCGGGGAATCAGATATGGGGAATCAGAGGTGGGGAATCAGAGGCAGGGAATCAGATGTGCGGAATCAGAGATGGGGAATCAGAGGCAGGAAATCAGAATCAGAAGCAGGGAATCAGAGGCCGGGAATCAGAGGCCGGAATCAGATGCTGGGAATCAGAGGCCTGGAATCAGAGGCGGGGAATCAGAGGCAGGGAATCAGATGCGGGGAATCAGAGGCGGGGAATCAGAGCTGGGGAATCAGAGGCGGGGTATTAGAGTTGGGGAATTAGAGGCGGGGAATCAGATATGGGGAAACAGAGGTGGGGAATCAGAGGCGGGGAAACAGAGGCAGGGAATCAGATATGGGGAATCAGAGGCGGGGATTCAGAGGTGGGGAATCATAGGCAGGGAATCGGATGTGCGGAATCAGAGATGGGGAATCAGAGGCCGGGAATCAGAGGTGGTGAATCAGAGATGGGGAATCAGAGGCGGGGAATCAGAGGCAGGGAATCAGACGTGGGGAATCAGAGGTGGGCAATCAGAGGCGGGGAATCAGATATGGGGAATCAGAGGCGGGGAATCAGAGGCGGGGAAACAGAGGCCGGGAATCAGATATGGGGAATCAGAGGTGGGGCATCAGAGGTTGTGAATCACAGATGGGGAATCAGAGGCGGGGAATGAGAGGCAGGATATCAGACGCGGGGAATCAGAGGCGGGGATTCAGAGCTGGGGAATCAGAGGTGGGGAATCAGAGTTGGGGAATCAGAGGCAGGGAATCAGAGGCGGGAAAACAGAGGCGGGGAATCAGATATGGGGAATCAGAGGCGGGGAATCAGAGGCAGGGAATCAGACACGGGGAATCAGAGGCGGGGAATCAGAGATGGGGAATCAGAGGCGGGGAATCAGAGGCAGGGAATCGGATGGCGGGAATCAGAGGCGGGAAATCAGAGCTGGGGAATCAGAGGCGGGGAATCAGCATTGGGGAATCAGAGGCGGCGAAGCAGATATGGGGAAATAGAGGCGGGGAATCAGATATGGGGAATCAGAGGCGTGGAATCAGATATGGGGTATCAGAGGCTGGGAATCAGAGGGGGGGAAACAGAGGCGGGGAATAAGATATGGGGATTCTGAGCTGGGGAATCAGAAGCGGGGAATCAGAGTTGTGGAATCAGATGCGGGGAATCAGATATGGGGAATCAGAGGCAGGGAATCAGAGGCGGGGAATCAGAGGCAGGGAATCAGACGCGGGGAATCTGAGGCGGGGAATCAGAGCTGGGGAATCAGAGGTGGGGAATCAGAGTTGGGGAATCAGAGGCAGGGAATTGGATGTGCGGAATCAGAGATGGGGAATCAGAGGTGGGGAATCAGAGGCGGTGGATCAGAAATGGGGAATCAGAGGCGGGGAATCAGAGGCAGGAAAACAGACACGGGGATTCAGAGGCTGGGAATCAGACGGTGGGAATCAAAGGCGGGGAATCAGAGCTGGGGAATCTGAGGCAGGGAATCAGAGTTGGGGATTCAGAGGCGGGGAATCAGATATGGGGAAAAGGAGGCGGGGAATCAGAGGCGGGAAAACAGAGGCGGGGAATTAGATATGGGGAATCAGAGGTGGGGAATCAGAGGTGGTGAATCAGTGATGGGGAATCACAGGCGGGGAATCAGAGGCAGGGAATAGAACGCGGGGAATCAGAGGCAGGGAATCAGAGCTGGGGAATCAGAGGCGGGGAATCATAGTTGGGAATCAGAGGCGGGGAATCAGATATGGGGAAACAGAGGCGGGGAATCAGAGGCGGGGAAACAGAGGCGGGGAATCAGATATGGGGAATCGGATGCAGGGAATCAGAGGCGGGGAATCAGAGCTGGGGATCAGAGGCGGGGAATCAGAGTTGGGGCATCAGAGGTGGGGAATTAGATATAGGGAAACAGAGGCGGGGAATCAGAGGCGGGGAAACAGAGGCGGGGAATCAGATATGGGGAATCAGAGGCGGGGAATCAGATGCAGGGATTCAGAGGCAGGGAATCAGAGGCAGGGAATCAGGCAGGGAATCTGAGGCAGGGAATGTGAGGTGGGGAATCAGAGGCAGGGAATCAGACACGGGGAATCAGAGGCGGGGAATCAGAGATGGGGAATCAGGGGCGGGGAATCAGAGGCAGGGAATCAGACGCCGGGAATCAGAGGCGGGGAATCAGAGCTGGGGAATCAGAGGCGGGGAATCAGAGTTGGGGAATCAGAGGCGGGGAATCAGATATGGGGTAATAGAGGCGGGGAATCAGATATGGGGAATCAGAGGTGGGGAATCAGAGGTTGTGAATCAGAGATGGGGAATCAAGGCGGGGAATCAGAGGCAGGGAATCAGACGCGGGGAATCAGAGACGGGGATTCAGAGCTGGGGAATCAGAGGCGGGGAATCAGATATGGGGAAACAGAGGCGGGGAATCCGAGGCGGGGAAACAGAGGCGGGGAATCAGATATGGGGAATCAGAGGTGGGGAATCAGAGGTTGGGAATCAGAGGCAGGGAATCAGAGGCTTGGAATCAGATGCAGGGAATCAGATGCGGGGAATCAGAGGCGGGGAATCAGAGCTGGGGAATCAGAGGCGGGGAATCAGAGCTGGGGAATCAGAGGTGGGGAATCAGATTTGGGGAATCAGAGGCGGGGACTTAGATATTGGGAAACAGAGGCGGGGAATCAGAGGCGGGGAAACAGAGGCGGGGAATCAGATATGGGGAATCAGAGGTGGGGAATCAGAGGCAGGGAATCAGATGTGCGGAATCAGAGATGGGGAATCAGAGGCAGGAAATCAGAATCAGAAGCAGGGAATCAGAGGCCGGGAATCAGAGGCCGGAATCAGATGCTGGGAATCAGAGGCCTGGAATCAGAGGCGGGGAATCAGAGGCAGGGAATCAGATGCGGGGAATCAGAGGCGGGGAATCAGAGCTGGGGAATCAGAGGCGGGGTATTAGATTTGGGGAATTAGAGGCGGGGAATCAGATATGGGGAAACAGAGGTGGGGAATCAGAGGTGGTGAATCAGAGATGGGGAATCAAAGGCGGGGAATCAGAGGCAGGGAATGGAACGCGGGGAATCAGAGGCAGGGAATCAGAGGTGGGGAATCAGAGCTGGGGAATCAGAGGCGGGGAATCAGAGGCGGGTCATCAGAGGTGGGGAATTAGATATGGGGAAACAGAGGCGGGGAATCAGAGGCGGTGAAACAGAGGCGGGTAATCAGACATGGGGAATCAGAGGCGGGGAATCAGAGTTGGGGCATCAGAGGTGGGGAATTAGATATGGGGAAACAGAGGCGGGGAATCAGATATGGGGAATCAGAGATGGGGAATCAGAGGCAGGGAATCAGAATCAGAAGCGGGGAATCAGAGGCCGGGAATCAGAGGCCGGGAATCAGATGCTTGGAATAAGAGGCCGGAAATCAGAGGTGGGGAATCAGAGTCCGGGAATCAGAGATGGGGATTCAGAGGCGGGGAATGAGATATGGAGAATCAGAGGCGGGGAATCAGAGGCGGGGAAACAGAGGTGGGGAATCAGATATGGGGAATCAGAGGTGGCGAATCAAAGGCGGTGAATCAGAGATGTGGAATCAGAGGCGGGGAATCAGAGGCAGGGTATCAGATGCGGGGATTCAGAGACGGGGAATCAGAGCTGGCGAATCAGAGGCGGGGAATCAGAGGCGGGGAATCAGTGGCGGGTCATCAGAGGTGGGGAATTAGATATGGGGAAACAGAGGCGGGGAATCAGAGGCGGTGAAACAGAGGCGGGTAATCAGACATGGGGAATCAGAGGCAGGGGAATCAGAGTTGGGGCATCAGAGGTGGGGAATTAGATATGGGGAAACAGAGGCGGGGAATCAGATATGGGGAATCAGAGATGGGGAATCAGAGGCAGGGAATCAGAATCAGAAGCGGGGAATCAGAGGCCGGGAATCAGAGGCCGGGAATCAGATGCTTGGAATAAGAGGCCGGAAATCAGAGGTGGGGAATCAGAGTCCGGGAATCAGAGATGGGGATTCAGAGGCGGGGAATGAGATATGGAGAATCAGAGGCGGGGAATCAGAGGCGGGGAAACAGAGGTGGGGAATCAGATATGGGGAATCAGAGGTGGCGAATCAAAGGCGGTGAATCAGAGATGTGGAATCAGAGGCGGGGAATCAGAGGCAGGGTATCAGATGCGGGGATTCAGAGACGGGGAATCAGAGCTGGCGAATCAGAGGCGGGGAATCAGAGGCCGGGAATCAGATGCTTGGAATAAGAGGCCGGGAATCAGAGGTGGGGAATCAGAGTCCGGGAATCAGAGATGGGGATTCAGAGGCGGGGAATGAGATATGGAGAATCAGAGGCGGGGAATCAGAGGCGGGGAAACAGAGGTGGGGAATCAGATATGGGGAATCAGAGGTGGCGAATCAAAGGCGGTGAATCAGAGATGTGGAATCAGAGGCGGGGAATCAGAGGCAGGGAATCAGATGCGGGGATTCAGAGACGGGGAATCAGAGCTGGCGAATCAGAGGCGGGGAATCAGAGGTGGGCAATCAGAGACGGGGAATCAGATATGGGGAATCAGAGGCGGGGAATCAGAGGCGGGGAAACAGAGGCGGGGAATCAGATATGGGGAATCAGAGGTGGGGAATCAGAGGTTGTGAATCAGAGATGGGGAATCAAGGCGGGGAATCAGAGGCAGGGAATCAGACGCGGGGAATCAGAGACGGGGATTCAGAGCTGGGGAATCAGAGGCGGGGAATCAGAGTTGCGGAATCAGAGGCAGGGAATCAGATATAGGGAATCAGAGGCGGGGAATCAGAGGCGGGGAAACAGAGGCGGCGAATCAGATATGGGGAATCAGAGGTGGGGAATCAGGGGCAGGGAATCAGTGGCAGGGAATCAGAGGCGGGGAATCAGAGGCGGGGAATCAGAGGCAGGGAATCAGACACGGGGAATCAGAGGCGGGGAATCAGAGATGGGGAATCAGGGGCGGGGAATCAGAGGCAGGGAATCAGACGCCGGGAATCAGAGGCGGGGAATCAGAGCTGGGGAATCAGAGGCGGGGAATCAGAGTTGGGGAATCAGAGGCGGGGAATCAGATATGGGGTAATAGAGGCGGGGAATCAGATATGGGGAATCAGAGTTGTGGAATCAGAGGTTGGGAATCAGAGGCAGGGAATCAGAGGCGGGGAAACAGAGGCGGGGAATCAGATATCGGGAATCAGAGGTGGCGAATCAAAGGCGGTGAAACAGAGATGGGGAATCAGAGGTGGGGAATCAGGGGCGGGGAATCAGTGGCAGGGAATCAGAGCTGGGGAATCAGAGGTGGGGAATCAGAGCTGGGGAAACAGAGGCGGGGAATCAGATATGGGGAATCAGAGGTGGGGAATCAGGGGCGGGGAATCAGTGGCAGGGAATCACAGGCCGGGAATAAAAGGCGGGGAATCAGAGCTGGGGAATCAGAGGCGGAGAATCAGAGTTGGGGAATCAGAGGAGGGGAATCAGATATGGGGAAACAGAGACCGGGAATCAGAGGCAGGGAAACAGAGGCGGGGAATCAGATATGGGGAATCAGAGGTGGGGAATTAGAGGTTGCGAATCAGAGGCGGGGAATCAGAGGCGGGGAATCAGAGGCAGGGAATCGGATGTGCGGAATCAGAGATGGGGAATCAGAGGTGGGGATTCAGAGGTGGTGAATCAGAGAAGGGGAATCAGAGGCTGGGAATCAGAGGCAGGGAATCAGATGCAGGGTATCAGAGGCGGGGAATCATAGCTGGCGAATTAGAGGAGGGGAATCAGAGTTGGGGAATCAGAGGCGGGGAATCAGATATGGGGAAACAGAGGCGGGGAATCAGATGTGGGGAAACAGAGGCGGGGAATCAGTGGCAGGGAATCAGACGCGGGGAATCAGATATGGGGAATCAGAGGTGGGGAATCAGGGGCGGGGAATCAGTGGCAGGGAATCACAGGCCGGGAATAAAAGGCGGGGAATCAGAGCTGGGGAATCAGAGGCGGGGAATCAGAGTTGGGGAATCAGAGGAGGGGAATCAGATATGGGGAAACAGAGACCGGGAATCAGAGGCAGGGAAACAGAGGCGGGGAATCAGATATGGGGAATCAGAGGTGGGGAATTAGAGGTTGCGAATCAGAGGCGGGGAATCAGAGGCGGGGAATCAGAGGCAGGGAATCGGATGTGCGGAATCAGAGATGGGGAATCAGAGGTGGGGATTCAGAGGTGGTGAATCAGAGAAGGGGAATCAGAGGCTGGGAATCAGAGGCAGGGAATCAGATGCAGGGTATCAGAGGCGGGGAATCATAGCTGGCGAATTAGAGGAGGGGAATCAGAGTTGGGGAATCAGAGGCGGGGAATCAGATATGGGGAAACAGAGGCGGGGAATCAGAGGTGGGGAAACAGAGGCGGGGAATCAGATATGGGGAATCAGAGGTGGGGAATCAGGGGCAGGGAATCAGTGGCAGGGAATCAGACGCGGGGAATCAGAGGCGGGGAATCAGAGGTGGGGAATCAGAGGCGGGGAATCAGAGGCAGGGAATCAGAGGCGGGGAATCAGAGGTGGGGAATCAGAGGCGGGGAATCAGAGGCAGGGAATCGGATGTGCGGAATCAGAGATGGGGAATCAGAGGTGGGGATTCAGAGGTGGTGAATCTGAGAAGGGGAATCAGAGGCTGGGAATCAGAGGCAGGGAATCAGACGCAGGGAATCAGGGGCGGGGAATCATAGCTGGCGAATTAGAGGAGGGGAATCAGATATGGGGAATCAGAGGTGGGGAATCAGGGGCGGGGAATCAGTGGCAGGGAATCACAGGCCGGGAATGAAAGGCGGGGAATCAGAGCTGGGGAATCAGAGGCGGGGAATCAGAGTTGGGGAATCAGAGGAGGGGAATCAGATATGGGGAAACAGAGACCGGGAATCAGAGGCAGGGAAACAGAGGCGGGGAATCAGATATGGGGAATCAGAGGTGGGGAATTAGAGGTTGCGAATCAGAGGCGGGGAATCAGAGGCGGGGAATCAGAGGCAGGGAATCGGATGTGCGGAATCAGAGATGGGGAATCAGAGGTGGGGATTCAGAGGTGGTGAATCAGAGAAGGGGAATCAGAGGCTGGGAATCAGAGGCAGGGAATCAGATGCAGGGTATCAGAGGCGGGGAATCATAGCTGGCGAATTAGAGGAGGGGAATCAGAGTTGGGGAATCAGAGGCGGGGAATCAGATATGGGGAAACAGAGGCGGGGAATCACAGGTGGGGAAACAGAGGCGGGGAATCAGAGGTGGGGAATCAGAGGTGGGGAATCAGAGGTTGTGAATCAGAGATGGGGAATCAAGGCGGGGAATCAGAGGCAGGGAATCAGACGCGGGGAATCAGAGACGGGGATTCAGAGCTGGGGAATCAGAGGCGGGGAATCAGAGTTGCGGAATCAGAGGCAGGGAATCAGATATAGGGAATCAGAGGCGGGGAATCAGAGGCGGGGAAACAGAGGCGGGGAATCAGATATGGGGAATCAGAGGTGGGGAATCAGGGGCAGGGAATCAGTGGCAGGGAATCAGAGGCGGGGAATCAGAGGCGGGGAATCAGAGGCAGGGAATCAGACACGGGGAATCAGAGGCGGGGAATCAGAGATGGGGAATCAGGGGCGGGGAATCAGAGGCAGGGAATCAGACGCCGGGAATCAGAGGCGGGGAATCAGAGCTGGGGAATCAGAGGCGGGGAATCAGAGGCAGGGAATCGGATGTGCGGAATCAGAGTTGGGGAATCAGAGGCGGGGAATCAGATATGGGGTAATAGAGGCGGGGAATCAGATATGGGGAATCAGAGGTGTGGAATCAGAGGTTGGGAATCAGAGGCAGGGAATCAGAGGCGGGGAAACAGAGGCGGGGAATCAGATATGGGGAATGAGAGGTGGCGAATCAAAGGCGGTGAAACAGAGATGGGGAATCAGAGGTGGGGAATCAGGGGCGGGGAATCAGTGGCAGGGAATCAGAGCTGGGGAATCAGAGGTGGGGAATCAGAGCTGGGGAAACAGAGGCGGGGAATCAGATATGGGGAATCAGAGGTGGGGAATCAGGGGCGGGGAATCAGTGGCAGGGAATCACAGGCCGGGAATAAAAGGCGGGGAATCAGAGCTGGGGAATCAGAGGCGGAGAATCAGAGTTGGGGAATCAGAGGAGGGGAATCAGATATGGGGAAACAGAGACCGGGAATCAGAGGCAGGGAAACAGAGGCGTGGAATCAGATATGGGGAATCAGAGGTGGGGAATTAGAGGTTGCGAATCAGAGGCGGGGAATCAGAGGCGGGGAATCAGAGGCAGGGAATCGGATGTGCGGAATCAGAGATGGGGAATCAGAGGTGGGGATTCAGAGGTGGTGAATCAGAGAAGGGGAATCAGAGGCTGGGAATCAGAGGCAGGGAATCAGATGCAGGGTATCAGAGGCGGGGAATCATAGCTGGCGAATTAGAGGAGGGGAATCAGAGTTGGGGAATCAGAGGCGGGGAATCAGATATGGGGAAACAGAGGCGGGGAATCAGAGGTGGGGAAACAGAGGCGGGGAATCAGTGGCAGGGAATCAGACGCGGGGAATCAGATATGGGGAATCAGAGGTGGGGAATCAGGGGCGGGGAATCAGTGGCAGGGAATCACAGGCCGGGAATAAAAGGCGGGGAATCAGAGCTGGGGAATCAGAGGCGGGGAATCAGAGTTGGGGAATCAGAGGAGGGGAATCAGATATGGGGAAACAGAGACCGGGAATCAGATGCAGGGAAACAGAGGCGGGGAATCAGATATGGGGAATCAGAGGTGGGGAATTAGAGGTTGCGAATCAGAGGCGGGGAATCAGAGGCGGGGAATCAGAGGCAGGGAATCGGATGTGCGGAATCAGAGATGGGGAATCAGAGGTGGGGATTCAGAGGTGGTGAATCAGAGAAGTGAATCAGAGGCTGGGAATCAGAGGCAGGGAATCAGATGCAGGGTATCAGAGGCGGGGAATCATAGCTGGCGAATTAGAGGAGGGGAATCAGAGTTGGGGAATCAGAGGCGGGGAATCAGATATGGGGAAACAGAGGCGGGGAATCAGAGGTGGGGAAACAGAGGCGGGGAATCAGATATGGGGAATCAGAGGTGGGGAATCAGGGGCAGGGAATCAGTGGCAGGGAATCAGACGCGGGGAATCAGAGGCGGGGAATCAGAGGTGGGGAATCAGAGGCGGGGAATCAGAGGCAGGGAATCAGAGGCGGGGAATCAGAGGTGGGGAATCAGAGGCGGGGAATCAGAGGCAGGGAATCGGATGTGCGGAATCAGAGATGGGGAATCAGAGGTGGGGATTCAGAGGTGGTGAATCTGAGAAGGGGAATCAGAGGCTGGGAATCAGAGGCAGGGAATCAGACGCAGGGAATCAGAGGCGGGGAATCATAGCTGGCGAATTAGAGGAGGGGAATCAGATATGGGGAATCAGAGGTGGGGAATCAGGGGCGGGGAATCAGTGGCAGGGAATCACAGGCCGGGAATAAAAGGCGGGGAATCAGAGCTGGGGAATCAGAGGCGGGGAATCAGAGTTGGGGAATCAGAGGAGGGGAATCAGATATGGGGAAACAGAGACCGGGAATCAGAGGCAGGGAAACAGAGGCGGGGAATCAGATATGGGGAATCAGAGGTGGGGAATTAGAGGTTGCGAATCAGAGGCGGGGAATCAGAGGCGGGGAATCAGAGGCAGGGAATCGGATGTGCGGAATCAGAGATGGGGAATCAGAGGTGGGGATTCAGAGGTGGTGAATCAGAGAAGGGGAATCAGAGGCTGGGAATCAGAGGCAGGGAATCAGATGCAGGGTATCAGAGGCGGGGAATCATAGCTGGCGAATTAGAGGAGGGGAATCAGAGTTGGGGAATCAGAGGCGGGGAATCAGATATGGGGAAACAGAGGCGGGGAATCAGAGGTGGGGAAACAGAGGCGGGGAATCAGAGGTGGGAAATCAGAGGCGGGGAATCAGAGGCAGGGAATCGGATGTGCGGAATCAGAGATGGGGAATCAGAGGTGGGGATTCAGAGGTGGTGAATCTGAGAAGGGGAATCAGAGGCTGGGAATCAGAGGCAGGGAATCAGAGATGGGGAATCAGAGGTGGGGATTCAGAGGTGGTGAATCTGAGAAGGGGAATCAGAGGCTGGGAATCAGAGGCAGGGAATCAGACGCAGGGAATCAGAGGCGGGGAATCATAGCTGGCGAATTAGAGGAGGGGAATCAGAGTTGGGGAATCAGAGGCGGGGAATCATATATGGGGAATCAGAGGTGGGGAATCAGGGGCAGGGAATCAGTGGCAGGGAATCAGAGGCGGGGAATCATAGCTGGCGAATTAGAGGAGGGGAATCAGAGTTGGGGAAACAGAGGCGGGGAATCAGATATGGGGAATCAGAGGTGGGGAATCAGGGGCAGGGAATCAGTGGCAGGGAATCAGACGCGGGGAATCAGAGGCGGGGAATCAGAGGCAGGGAATCAGACACGGGGAATCAGAGGCGGGGAATCAGAGATGGGGAATCAGAGGTGGGGAATCAGAGGCAGGGAATCGGATGCCGGAAATCAGAGGCGGGAAATCAGAGCTGGGGAATCAGAGGCGGGGAATCAGAGTTGGGGAATCAGAGGCGGCGAAGCAGATATGGGGAAATAGAGGCGGGGAAACAGATATGGGGAATCAGGGGCAGGGAATCAGATATGGGGAATCAGAGGCTGGGAATCAGAGGGGGGGAAACAGAGGCAGGGAATCAGACACGGGGAATCAGAGGTGGGGAATCAGAGGTGGGGAATCAGAGGCGGGGAATCAGAGGCAGGGAATCAGACGCGGGGAATCAGAGGCGGGGAATCAGAGCTGGGGAATCAGAGGTGGGGAATCTGAGTCGGGGAATCAGAGGCAGGGAATCGGATGTGCGGAATCAGAGATGGGGAATCAGAGGTGGGGAAACAGAGGCGGTGAATCAGAGATGGGGGATCAGAGGCGGGGAATCAGAGGCAGGAAATCAGACACGGGGATTCAGAGGCTGGGAATCAGACGGGGGGAATCAAAGGCGGGGAATCAGAGCTGGTGAATCAGAGGCAGGGAATCAGAGTTGGGGATTCAGAGGCGGGGAATCAGATATGGGGAAACAGAGGCGGGGAATCAGAGGCGGGCAAACAGAGGCGGGGAATTAGATATGGGGAATCAGAGGTGGGGAATCAGAGGTGGTGAATCAGAGATGGGGAATCACAGGCGGGGAATCAGAGGCAGGGAATAGAACGCGGGGAATCAGAGGCAGTGAATCAGAGCTGGGGAATCAGAGGCGGGGAATCAGATATGGGGAAACAGAGGCGGGGAATCAGAGGCGGGGAAACAGAGGCGGGGAATCAGACATGGGGAATCGGATGCGGGGAATCAGAGGTGGGGAATCAGAGCTGGGGAATCAGAGGCGGGGAATCAGAGTTGGGGCATCAGAGGTGGGGAATTAGATATGGGGAAACAGAGGCGGGGAATCAGAGGCGGGGAAACAGAGGCGGGGAATCAGATATGGGGAATCATAGGTGGGGAATCAGAGGCAGGGAATCAGATGTGCGGAATCATAGATGGGGAATCAGAGGCAGGGAATCAGAATCAGAAGCGGGGAATTAGAGGCCGGGAATCAGAGGCCGGGAATCAGATGCTGGGAATAAGAGGCCGGGAATCAGAGGTGGGGAATCAGAGTCCGGGAATCAGAGATGGGGATTCAGAGGCGGGGAATGAGATATGGAGAATCAGAGGCGGGGAATCAGAGGCGGGGAAACAGAGGTGGGGAATCAGATATGGGGAATCAGAGGTGGTGAATCAAAGGCGGTGAATCAGAGATGGGGAAACAGAGGCGGGGAATCAGAGGCGTGGAAACAGAGGTGGGGAATCACATATGGGGAATCAGAGGCGGGGAAACAGAGGCAGGGAATCAGATATGGGGAATCAGAGGCGGGGAATCAGAGGTGGGGAATCATAGGCAGGGAATCGGATGTGCGGAATCAGAGATGGGGAATCAGAGGCAGGGAATCAGAATCAGAAGCGGGGAATCAGAGGCCGGGAATCAGAGGCCGGGAATCAGATGCTGGGAATAAGAGCCGGGAATCAGAGGTGGGGAATCAGAGTCCGGGAATCAGAGATGGGGATTCAGAGGCGGGGAATGAGATATGGAGAATCAGAGGCGGGGAATCAGAGGCGGGGAAACAGAGGTGGGGAATCAGATATGGGGAATCAGAGGTGGCGAATCAAAGGCGGTGAATCAGAGATGGGGAATCAGAGGCGGGGAATCAGAGGCATGGAATCAGATGTGGGGAATAAGAGGCGGGGAATCGGAGCTGGCGAATCAGAGGCGGGGAATCAGAGGTGGGCAATCAGAGGCGGGGAATCAGATATGGGGAATCAGAGGCGGGGAATCAGAGGCGGGGAAACAGAGGCGGGGAATCAAATATAGGGAATCAGAGGTGGGGAATCAGAGGTTGTGAATCAGAGATGGGGAATCAAGGCGGGGAATCAGAGGCAGGGAATCAGTCGCGGGGAATCAGAGGCGGGGATTCAGAGCTGGGGAATCAGAGGCGGGGAATCAGAGTTGGGGAATCAGAGGCAGGGAATCAGATATGGGGAATCAGAGGCGGGGAATCAGAGGCGGGGAAACAGAGGCGGGGAATAATATATGGGGAATCAGAGGTGGGGAATCAGGGGCAGGGAATCAGTGGCAGGGAATCAGAGGCGGGGAATCAGAGGCGGGGAGTCAGAGGCAGGGAATCAGACACGGGGAATCAGAGGCGGGGAATCAGAGATGGGGATTCAGAGGCGGGGAATCAGAGGCAGGGAATCGGATGCCGGGAATCAGAGTCGGGGAATCAGAGCTGGGGAATCAGAGGCGGGGAATCAGAGTTGGGGAATCAGAGGCGGGGAATCAGATATGGGGAAATAGAGGCGGGGAATCGGATATGGGGAATCAGAGGTGTGGAATCAGAGGTTGGGAATCAGAGGCAGGGAATCAGAGACGGGGAATCAGAGGCGGAGAATCAGAGGAAGGGAATCAGATTGCTGAATCGGAGATGGGGAATCAGAGGCAGGGAATCAGAGGCAGGGAATCAGAGGCGGGGAATCAGAGGCCGGGAATCAGATATGGGGAAACAGAGGCGGGGAATCCGAGGCGGGGAAACAGAGGCGGGGAATCAGATATGGGGAATCAGAGGTGGGGAATCAGAGGTTGGGAATCAGAGGCAGGGAATCAGAGGCTTGGAATCAGATGCAGGGAATCAGATGCGGGGAATCAGAGGCGGGGAATCAGAGCTGGGGAATCAGAGGTGGGGAATCAGATTTGGGGAATCAGAGGCGGGGACTTAGATATTGGGAAACAGAGGCGGGGAATCAGAGGCGGGGAAACAGAGGCGGGGAATCAGATATGGGGAATCAGAGGTGGGGAATCAGATGCAGGGATTCAGATGTGCGGAATCAGAGATGGGGAATCAGAGGCAGGGAATCAGAATCAGAAGCGGGGAATCAGAGGCCGGGAATCAGAGGCCGGGAATCAGATGCTGGGAATAAGAGGCCGGGAATCAGTGGTGGGGAATCAGAGTCCGGGAATCAGAGATGGGGATTCAGAGGCGAGGAATGAGATATGGAGAATCAGAGGCGGGGAATCAGAGGCGGGGAAACATAGGTGGGGAATCAGATATGGGGAATCAGAGGTGGCGAATCAAAGGCGGTGAATCAGAGATGGGGAATCAGAGGCGGGGAATCAGATTTGGGGAATCAGAGGCGGGGACTTAGATATTGGGAAACAGAGGCGGGGAATCAGAGGCGGGGAAACGGAGGCGGGGAATCAGAGGCCGGGAATCAGATGCTGGGAATAAGAGGCCGGGAATCAGTGGTGGGGAATCAGAGTCCGGGAATCAGAGATGGGGATTCAGAGGCGAGGAATGAGATATGGGGAATCAGAGGTGTGGAATCAGAGGTTGGGAATCAGAGGCAGGGAATCAGAGGCGGGGAATCAGAGGCGGAGAATCAGAGGAAGGGAATCAGATTGCTGAATCGGAGATGGGGAATCAGAGGCAGGGAATCAGAGGCGGGGAATCAGAGGCGGGGAATCAGAGGCCGGGAATCAGATATGGGGAAACAGAGGCGGGGAATCCGAGGCGGGGAAACAGAGGCGGGGAATCAGATATGGGGAATCAGAGGTGGGGAGTCAGAGGTTGGGAATCAGAGGCAGGGAATCAGAGGCTTGGAATCAGATGCAGGGAATCAGATGCGGGGAATCAGAGGCGGGGAATCAGAGCTGGGGAATCAGAGGTGGGGAATCAGATTTGGGGAATCAGAGGCGGGAACTTAGATATTGGGAAACAGAGGCGGGGAATCAGAGGCGGGGAAACAGAGGCGGGGAATCAGATATGGGGAATCAGAGGTGGGGAATCAGAGGCAGGGAATCAGATGTGCGGAATCAGAGATGGGGAATCAGAGGCAGGAAATCAGAATCAGAAGCAGGGAATCAGAGGCCGGGAATCAGAGGCCGCAATCAGATGCTGGGAATCAGAGGCCTGGAATCAGAGGCGGGGAATCAGAGGCAGGGAATCAGATGCGGGGAATCAGAGGCGGGGAATCAGAGCTGGGGAATCAGAGGCGGGGTATTAGAGTTGGGGAATTAGAGGCGGGGAATCAGATATGGGGAAACAGAGGTGGGGAATCAGAGGCGGGGAAACAGAGGCAGGGAATCAGATATGGGGAATCAGAGGCGGGGATTCAGAGGTGGGGAATCATAGGCAGGGAATCGGATGTGCGGAACCAGAGATGGGGAATCAGAGGCCGGGAATCAGAGGTGGTGAATCAGAGATGGGGAATCAGAGGCGGGGAATCAGAGGCAGGGAATCAGACGTGGGGAATCAGAGGTGGGCAATCAGAGGCGGGGAATCAGATATGGGGAATCAGAGGCGGGGAATCAGAGGCGGGGAAACAGAGGCCGGGAATCAGATATGGGGAATCAGAGGTGGGGCATCAGAGGTTGTGAATCACAGATGGGGAATCAGAGGCGGGGAATGAGAGGCAGGGAATCAGACGCGGGGAATCAGAGGCGGGGATTCAGAGCTGGGGAATCAGAGGTGGGGAATCAGAGTTGGGGAATCAGAGGCAGGGAATCAGAGGCGGGAAAACAGAGGCGGGGAATCAGATATGGGGAATCAGAGGCGGGGAATCAGAGGCAGGGAATCAGACACGGGGAATCAGAGGCGGGGAATCAGAGATGGGGAATCAGAGGCGGGGAATCAGAGGCAGGGAATCGGATGGCGGGAATCAGAGGCGGGAAATCAGAGCTGGGGAATCAGAGGCGGGGAATCAGCATTGGGGAATCAGAGGCGGCGAAGCAGATATGGGGAAATAGAGGCAGGGAATCAGATATGGGGAATCAGAGGCGTGGAATCAGATATGGGGAATCAGAGGCTGGGAATCAGAGGGGGGGAAACAGAGGCGGGGAATAAGATATGGGGATTCTGAGCTGGGGAATCAGAAGCGGGGAATCAGAGTTGGGGAATCAGATGCGGGGAATCAGATATGGGGAATCAGAGGCAGGGAATCAGAGGCGGGGAATCAGAGGCAGGGAATCAGACGCGGGGAATCTGAGGCGGGGAATCAGAGCTGGGGAATCAGAGGTGGGGAATCAGAGTTGGGGAATCAGAGGCAGGGAATTGGATGTGCGGAATCAGAGATGGGGAATCAGAGGTGGGGAATCAGAGGCGGTGGATCAGAAATGGGGAATCAGAGGCGGGGAATCAGAGGCAGGAAAACAGACACGGGGATTCAGAGGCTGGGTATCAGACGGTGGGAATCAAAGGCGGGGAATCAGAGCTGGGGAATCTGAGGCAGGGAATCAGAGTTGGGGATTCAGAGGCGGGGAATCAGATATGGGGAAAAGGAGGCGGGGAATCAGAGGCGGGAAAACAGAGGCGGGGAATTAGATATGGGGAATCAGAGGTGGGGAATCAGAGGTGGTGAATCAGTGATGGGGAATCACAGGCGGGGAATCAGAGGCAGGGAATAGAACGCGGGGAATCAGAGGCAGGGAATCAGAGCTGGGGAATCAGAGGCGGGGAATCATAGTTGGGAATCAGAGGCGGGGAATCAGATATGGGGAAACAGAGGCGGGGAATCAGAGGCGGGGAAACAGAGGCGGGGAATCAGATATGGGGAATCGGATGCAGGGAATCAGAGGCGGGGAATCAGAGCTGGGGATCAGAGGCGGGGAATCAGAGTTGGGGCATCAGAGGTGGGGAATTAGATATAGGGAAACAGAGGCGGGGAATCAGAGGCGGGGAAACAGAGGCGGGGAATCAGATATGGGGAATCAGAGGTGGGGAATCAGATGCAGGGATTCAGATGTGCGGAATCAGAGATGGGGAATCAGAGGCAGGGAATCAGAATCAGAAGCGGGGAATCTGAGGCCGGGAATCAGAGGCCGGGAATCAGATGCTGGGAATAAGAGGCCGGGAATCAGTGGTGGGGAATCAGAGTCCGGGAATCTGAGATGGGGATTCAGAGGCGAGGAATGAGATATGGAGAATCAGAGGCGGGGAATCAGAGGCGGGGAAACAGAGGTGGGGAATCATATATGGGGAATCAGAGGTGGCGAATCAAACGCGGTGAATCAGAGATGGGGAATCAGAGGCGGGGAATCAGAGGCAGGGAATCAGATGCGGGGAATCAGAGGCGGGGAATCGGAGCTGGCGAATCAGAGGCGGGGAATCAGAGGTGGGCAATCAGAGGCGGGGAATCAGATATGGGGAATCAGAGACGGGGAATCAGAGGCGGGGAAACAGAGGCGGGGAATCAAATATAGGGAATCAGAGGTGGGGAATCAGAGGTTGTGAATCAGAGATGGGGAATCAAGGCGGGGAATCAGAGGCAGGGAATCAGACGCGGGGAATCAGAGGCGGGGATTCAGAGCTGGGGAATCAGAGGCGGGGAATCAGAGTTGGGGAATCAGAGGCAGGGAATCAGATATGGGGAATCAGAGGCGGGGAATCAGAGGCGGGGAAACAGAGGCGGGGAATCAGATATGGGGAATCAGAGGTGGGGAATCAGGGGCAGGGAATCAGTGGCAGGGAATCAGAGGCGGGGAATCAGAGGCGGGGAATCAGAGGCAGGGAATCAGACACGGGGAATCAGAGGCGGGGAATCAGAGATGGGGAATCAGAGGCGGGGAATCAGAGGCAGGGAATCGGATGCCGGGAATCAGAGTCGGGGAATCAGAGCTGGGGAATCAGAGGCGGGGAATCAGAGTTGGGGAATCAGAGGCGGGGAATCAGATATGGGGAAATAGAGGCGGGGAATCGGATATGGTGAATCAGAGGTGTGGAATCAGAGGTTGGGAATCAGAGGCAGGGAATCAGAGGCGGGGAATCAGAGGCGGAGAATCAGAGGAAGGGAATCAGATTGCTGAATCGGAGATGGGGAATCAGAGGCAGGGAATCAGAGGCGGGGAATCAGAGGCGGGGAATCAGAGGCCGGGAATCAGATATGGGGAAACAGAGGCGGGTAATCCGAGGCGGGGAAACAGAGGCTGGAAATCAGATATGGGGAATCAGAGGTGGGGAATCAGAGGTTGGGAATCAGAGGCAGGGAATCAGAGGCTTGGAATCAGATGCAGGAAATCAGATGCGGGGAATCAGAGGCGGGGAATCAGAGCTGGGAAATCAGAGGTGGGGAATCAGATTTGGGGAATCAGAGGCGGGGACTTAGATATTGGGAAACAGAGGCGGGGAATCAGAGGCGGGGAAAGAGAGGCGGGGAATCAGATATGGGGAATCAGAGGTGGGGAATCAGAGGCAGGGAATCAGATGTGCGGAATCAGAGATGGGGAATCAGAGGCCTGGAATCAGAGGCGGGGAATCAGAGGCGGGGAATCAGAGTCAGGGAATCAGATGCGGGGAATCAGAGGCGGGTAATCAGAGCTGGGGAATCAGAGGCGGGGTATTAGAGTTGGGGA
Organism: Narcine bancroftii; assembly: GCF_036971445.1. NCBI lineage: Eukaryota > Metazoa > Chordata > Chondrichthyes > Torpediniformes > Narcinidae > Narcine > Narcine bancroftii. The sequence continues at coordinate 111,310,673 of NC_091476.1, forward strand.
ATCAGAGGCGGGGAATCAGATATGGGGAAACAGAGGTGGGGAATCAGAGGCGGGGAAACTGAGGCAGGGAATCAGATATTGGGAATCAGAGGCGGGGATTCAGAGGTGGGGAATCATAGGCAGGGAATCGGATGTGCGGAATCAGAGATGGGGAATCAGAGGCCGGGAATCAGAGGTGGTGAATCAGAGATGGGGAATCAGAGGCGGGGAATCAGAGGCAGGGAATCAGACGTGGGGAATCAGAGGTGGGCAATCAGAGGCGGGGAATCAGACATGGGGAATCAGAGGCGGGGAATCAGAGGCGGGGAAACAGAGGCCGGGAATCAGATATGGGGAATCAGAGGTGGGGCATCAGAGGTTGTGAATCACAGATGGGGAATCAGAGGCGGGGAATGAGAGGCAGGGAATCAGACGCGGGGAATCAGAGGCGGGGATTCAGAGCTGGGGAATCAGAGGTGGGGAATCAGAGTTGGGGAATCAGAGGCGGGGAATCAGATATGGGGAATCAGAGGCAGGGAATAAGAGGCGGGAAAACAGAGGCGGGGAATCAGATATGGGGAATCAGAGGCGGGGAATCAGAGGCAGGGAATCAGACACGGGGAATCAGAGGCGGGGAATCAGAGATGGGGAATCAGAGGCGGGGAATCAGAGGCAGGGAATCGGATGACGGGAATCAGAGGCGGGAAATCAGAGCTGGGGAATCAGAGGCGGGGAATCAGAGTTGGGGAATCAGAGGCGGCGAAGCAGATATGGGGAAATAGAGGCGGGTAATCAGATATGGGGAATCAGAGGCGTGGAATCAGATATGGGGAATCAGAGGCTGGGAATCAGAGGGGGGGAAACAGAGGCGGGGAATAAGATATGGGGAATCAGAGGTGGGGAATCAGGGGCGGGGAATCAGTGGCAGGGAATCAGAGGGGGGGAAACAGAGGCGGGGAATAAGATATGGGGAATCAGAGGTGGGGAATCAGGGGCGGGGAATCAGTGGCAGGGAATCAGAGGCGGGGAATCAGATGCGGGGAATCAGAGGCAGGGAATTAGACATGGGGAATCAGAGGTGGGGAATCAGAGATGGTGAATCAGAGGCGGGGAATCACAGGCAGGGAATCAGACGCGGGGAATCAGAGGCGGGGTATCAGAGCTGGGGAATCAGAGGTGGGGAATCAGAGTCGGGGAATCAGAGGCAGGGAATCGGATGTGCGGAATCAGAGATGGGGAATCAGAGGTGGGGAATCAGAGGCAGTGAATCAGAGATGGGGAATCAGAGGCCGGGAATCAGAGGCAGGGAATAGAACGCGGGGAATCAGAGGCAGGGAATCAGAGCTGGGGAATCAGAGGCGGGGAATCAGATATGGGGAAACAGAGGCGGGGAATCAGAGGCGTGGAAACAGAGCGGGTAATCAGACATGGGGAATCGGATGCGGGGAATCAGAGGCGGGGAATCAGAGCTGGGGAATCAGAGTCGGGGAATCAGAGTTGGGGCATCAGAGGTGGGGAATTAGATATGGGGAAACAGAGGCGGGGAATCAGAGGCGGGGAATCAGATGCGGGGAATCAGAGGCAGGGAATTAGACACGGGGAATCAGAGGTAGGGAATCAGAGATGGGGAATCAGAGGCGGGGAATCACAGGCAGGGAATCACACGCGGGGAATCAGAGGCGGGGCATCAGAGCTGGGGAATCAGAGGTGGGGAAACAGAGGCGGGGAATCAGAGGCGGGCAAACAGAGGCGGGGAATTAGATATGGGGAATCAGAGGTGGGGAATCAGAGGTGGTGAATCAGAGATGGGGAATCACTGGCGGGGAATCAGAGGCAGGGAATAGAACGCGGGGAATCAGAGGCAGGGAATCAGAGCTGGGGAATCAGAGGCGGGGAATAAGATATGGGGAAACAGAGGCGGGGAATCAGAGGCGGTGAAACAGAGGCGGGTAATCAGACATGGGGAATCGGATGCGGGGAATCAGAGGCGGGGAATCAGAGCTGGGGAATCAGAGGTGGGGAATCAGAGTTGGGGCATCAGAGGTGGGGAATTAGATATGGGGAAACAGAGGCGGGGAATCAGATATGGGGAATCAGAGATGGGGAATCAGAGGCAGGGAATCAGAATCAGAAGCGGGGAATCAGAGGCCGGGAATCAGAGGCCGGGAATCAGATGCTTGGAATAAGAGGCCGGGAATCAGAGGTGGGGAATCAGAGTCCGGGAATCAGAGATGGGGATACAGAGGCGGGGAATGAGATATGGAGAATCAGAGGCGGGGAATCAGAGGCGGGGAAACAGAGGTGGGGAATCAGATATGGGGAATCAGAGGTGGCGAATCAAAGGCGGTGAATCAGAGATGTGGAATCAGAGGCGGGGAATCAGAGGCAGGGAATCAGATGCGGGGATTCAGAGACGGGGAATCAGAGCTGGCGAATCAGAGGCGGGGAATCAGAGGTGGGCAATCAGAGCCGGGGAATCAGATATGGGGAATCAGAGGCGGGGAATCAGAGGCGGGGAAACAGAGGCGGGGAATCAGATATGGGGAATCAGAGGTGGGGAATCAGAGGTTGTGAATCAGAGATGGGGAATCAAGGCGGGGAATCAGAGGCAGGGAATCAGATGCGGGGAATCAGAGGCGGGGATTCAGAGCTGGGGAATCAGAGGCGGGGAATCAGAGTTGCGGAATCAGAGGCAGGGAATCAGATATGGGGAATCAGAGGCGGGGAATCAAAGGCGGGGAAACAGAGGCGGGGAATCAGATATGGGGAATCAGAGGTGTGGAATCAGGGGCAGGGAATCAGTGGCAGGGAATCAGAGGCGGGGAATCAGAGGCGGGGAATCAGAGGCAGGGAATCAGACACGGGGAATCAGAGGCGGGGAATCAGAGATGGGGAATCAGGGGCGGGGAATCAGAGGCAGGGAATCAGACGCCGGGAATCAGAGGCGGGGAATCAGAGCTGGGGAATCAGAGGCGGGGAATCAGAGTTGGGGAATCAGAGGCGGGGAATCAGATATGGGGTAATAGAGGCGGGGAATCAGATATGGGGAATCAGAGGTGTGGAATCAGAGGTTGGGAATCAGAGGCAGGGAATCAGAGGCGGGGAAACAGAGGCGGGGAATCAGATATGGGGAATCAGAGGTGGCGAATCAAAGGCGGTGAAACAGAGATGGGGAATCAGGGCAGGGAATCAGAGGCAGGGAATCACAGCTGGGGAAACAGAGGCGGGTAATCAGATATGGGGAATCAGAGGTGGGGAATCAGGGGCGGGTAATCAGTGGCAGGGAATCAGAGCTGGGGAATCAGAGGTGGGGAATCAGAGCTGGGGAAACAGAGGCGGGGAATCAGATATGGGGAATCAGAGGTGGGGAATCAGGGGCGGGGAATCAGTGGCAGGGAATCAGAGGCCGGGAATAAAAGGCGGGGAATCAGAGCTGGAGAATCAGAGGCGGGGAATCAGAGTTGGGGAATCAGAGGAGGGGAATCAGATATGGGGAAACAGAGACCGGGAATCAGAGGCAGGGAAACAGAGGCGGGGAATCAGATATGGGGAATCAGAGGTGGGGAATTAGTGGTTGCGAATCAGAGGCGGGGAATCAGAGGCGGGGAATCAGAGGCAGGGAATCGGATGTGCGGAATCAGAGATGGGGAATCAGAGGTGGGGATTCAGAGGTGGTGAATCAGAGAAGGGGAATCAGAGGCTGGGAATCAGAGGCAGGGAATCAGATGCAGGGAATCAGAGGCGGGGAATCATAGCTGGCGAATTAGAGGAGGGGAATCAGAGTTGGGGAATCAGAGGCGGGGAATCAGATATGGGGAAACAGAGGCGGGGAATCAGAGGTGGGGAAACAGAGGCGGGGAATCACATATGGGGAATCAGAGGTGGGGAATCAGGGGCAGGGAATCAGTGGCAGGGAATCAGACGCGGGGAATCAGAGGCGGGGAATCAGAGGTGGGGAATCAGAGGCGGGGAATCAGAGGCAGGTAATCGGATGTGCGGAATCAGAGATGGGGAATCAGAGGTGGGGATTCAGATGTGGTGAATCAGAGAAGGGGAATCAGAGGCTGGGAATCAGAGGCAGGGAATCAGACGCAGGGAATCAGAGGCGGGGAATCATAGCTGGCGAATTAGAGGAGGGGAATCAGAGTTGGGGAATCAGAGGCGGGGAATCATATATGGGGAATCAGAGGTGGGGAATCAGGGGCAGGGAATCAGTGGCAGGGAATCAGAGGCGGGGAATCATAGCTGGCGAATTAGAGGAGGGGAATCAGAGTTGGGGAAACAGAGGCGGGGAATCAGATATGGGGAATCAGAGGTGGGGAATCAGGGGCAGGGAATCAGTGGGAGGGAATCAGACGCGGGGAATCAGAGGCGGGGAATCAGAGGCAGGGAATCAGACACGGGGAATCAGAGGCGGGGAATCAGAGATGGGGAATCAGAGGCGGGGAATCAGAGGCAGGGAATCGGATGCCGGAAATCAGAGGCGGGAAATCAGAGCTGGGGAATCAGAGGCGGGGAATCAGAGTTGGGGAATCAGAGGCGGCGAAGCAGATATGGGGAAATAGAGGCGGGGAATCAGATATGGGGAATCAGGGGCGGGGAATCAGATATGGGGAATCAGAGGCTGGGAATCAGAGTGGGGGAAACAGAGGCAGGGAATCAGACACGGGGAATCAGAGGTGGGGAATCAGAGGTGGGGAATCAGAGGCGGGGAATCAGAGGCAGGGAATCAGACGCGGGGAATCAGAGGCGGGGAATCAGAGCTGGGGAATCAGAGGTGGGGAATCAGAGTCGGGGAATCAGAGGCAGGGAATCGGATGTGCGGAATCAGAGATGGGGAATCAGAGGTGGGGAAACAGAGGCGGTGAATCAGAGATGGGGAATCAGAGGCGGGGAATCAGAAGCAGGAAATCAGACACGGGGATTCAGAGGCTGGGAATCAGACGGGGGGAATCAAAGGCGGGGAATCAGAGCTGGTGAATCAGAGGCAGGGAATCAGAGTTGGGGATTCAGAGGCGGGGAATCAGATATGGGGAAACAGAGGCGGGGAATCAGAGGCGGGCAAACAGAGGCGGGGAATTAGATATGGGGAATCAGAGGTGGGGAATCAGAGGTGGTGAATCAGAGATGGGGAATCACAGGCGGGGAATCAGAGGCAGGGAATAGAACGCGGGGAATCAGAGGCAGTGAATCAGAGCTGGGGAATCAGAGGCGGGGAATCAGATATGGGGAAACAGAGGCGGGGAATCAGAGGCGGGGAAACAGAGGCGGGGAATCAGACATGGGGAATCGGATGCGGGGAATCAGAGGTGGGGAATCAGAGCTGAGGAATCAGAGGCGGGGAATCAGAGTTGGGGCATCAGAGGTGGGGAATTAGATATGGGGAAACAGAGGCGGGGAATCAAAGGTGGGGAAACAGAGGCGGGGAATCAGATATGGGGAATCATCGGTGGGGAATCAGAGGCAGGGAATCAGATGTGCGGAATCATAGATGGGGAATCAGAGGCAGGGAATCAGAATCAGAAGCGGGGAATTAGAGGCCGGGAATCAGAGGCCGGGAATCAGATGCTGGGAATAAGAGGCCGGGAATCAGAGGTGGGGAATCAGAGTCCGGGAATCAGAGATGGGGATTCAGAGGCGGGGAATGAGATATGGAGAATCAGAGGCGGGGAATCAGAGGCGGGGAAACAGAGGTGGGGAATCAGATATGGGGAATCAGAGGTGGTGAATCAAAGGCGGTGAATCAGAGATGGGGAAACAGAGGCGGGGAATCAGAGGCGTGGAAACAGAGGTGGGGAATCACATATGGGGAATCAGAGGCGGGGAAACAGAGGCAGGGAATCAGATATGGGGAATCAGAGGCGGGGAATCAGAGGTGGGGAATCATAGGCAGGGAATCGGATGTGCGGAATCAGAGATGGGGAATCAGAGGCCGGGAATCAGAGGTGGTGAATCAGAGATGGGGAATCAGAGGCGGTGAATCAGAGGCAGGGAATCAGACGCGAGGAATCAGAGGTGGGGAATCAGAGGCGGGGAATCAGATATGGGGAATCAGAGGCGGGGAATCAGAGGTGGGGAAACAGAGGCGGGGAATCAGATATGGGGAATCAGAGGTGGGGCATCAGAGGTTGTGAATCACAGATGGGGAATCAGAGGCGGGGAATCAGAGGCGGGGAATCAGACGTGGGGAATCAGAGGCGGGGATTCAGAGCTGGGGAATCAGAGGCGGGGAATCAGAGTTGGGGAATCAGAGGCGGGGAATCAGATATGGGGAATCAGAGGCAGGGAATCAGAGGCGGGAAAACAGAGGCGGGGAATCAGATATGGGGAATCAGAGGTGGGGAATCAGGGGCAGTGAATCAGTGGCAGGGAATCAGACGCGGGGAATCAGAGGCGGGGAATCAGAGGCAGGGAATCAGACACGGGGAATCAGAGGCGGGGAATCAGAGATGGGGAATCAGAGGCGGGGAATCAGAGGCAGGGAATCGGATGCCGTGAATCAGAGGCGGGAAATCAGAGCTGGGGAGTCAGAGGCGGGGAATCAGAGTTGGGGAATCAGAGGCGGCGAAGCAGATATGGGGAAATAGAGGCGGGGAATCAGATATGGGGAATCAGAGGCAGGGAATCAGATATGGGGAATCAGAGGCTGGGAATCAGAGGGGGGAAAACAGAGGCGGGGAATAAGATATGGGGAATCAGAGGTGGGGAATCAGGGGCGGGGAATCAGTGGCAGGGAATCAGAGGCGTGGAATCAGAGGCGGGGAATCAGAGGCAGGGAATCAGACACGGGGAATCAGAGGTGGGGAATCAGAGATGGGGAATCAGAGGCGGGGAATCAGAGGCAGGGAATCAGACGCGGGGAATCAGAGGCGGGGAATCAGAGCTGGGGAATCAGAGGTGGGGAATCAGCGTCGGGGAATCAGAGGCAGGGAATCGGATGTGCGGAATCAGAAATGGGGAATCAGAGGTGGGGAATCAGAGGCGGTGAATCAGAGATGGGGAATCAGAGGCGGGGAATCTGAGGCAGGAAATCAGACACGGGGATTCAGAGGCTGGGAATCAGACGGGGGGAATCAAAGGCGGTGAATCAGAGCTGGTGAATCAGAGGCAGGGAATCAGAGTTGGGGATTCAGAGGCGGGGAATCAGATATGGGGAAACAGAGGCGGGGAATCAGAGGCGGGCAAACAGAGGCGGGGAATTAGATATGGGGAATCAGAGGTGGGGAATCAGAGGTGGTGAATCAGAGATTGGGAATCACAGGCGGGGAATCAGAGGCAGGGAATAGAACGCGGGGAATCAGAGTCAGGGAATCAGAGCTGGGGAATCAGAGGCGGCGAAGCAGATATGGGGAAATAGAGGCGGGGAATCAGATATGGGGAATCAGGGGCGGGGAATCAGATATGGGGAATCAGAGGCTGGGAATCAGAGTGGGGGAAACAGAGGCAGGGAATCAGACACGGGGAATCAGAGGTGGGGAATCAGAGGTGGGGAATCAGAGGCGGGGAATCAGAGGCAGGGAATCAGACGCGGGGAATCAGAGGCGGGGAATCAGAGCTGGGGAATCAGTGGTGGGGAATCAGAGTCGGGGAATCAGAGGCAGGGAATCGGATGTGCGGAATCAGAGATGGGGAATCAGAGGTGGGGAAACAGAGGCGGTGAATCAGAGATGGGGAATCAGAGGCGGGGAATCAGAAGCAGGAAATCAGACACGGGGATTCAGAGGCTGGGAATCAGACGGGGGGAATCAAAGGCGGGGAATCAGAGCTGGTGAATCAGAGGCAGGGAATCAGAGTTGGGGATTCAGAGGCGGGGAATCAGATATGGGGAAACAGAGGCGGGGAATCAGAGGCGGGCAAACAGAGGCGGGGAATTAGATATGGGGAATCAGAGGTGGGGAATCAGAGGTGGTGAATCAGAGATGGGGAATCACAGGCGGGGAATCAGAGGCAGGGAATAGAACGCGGGGAATCAGAGGCAGTGAATCAGAGCTGGGGAATCAGAGGCGGGGAATCAGATATGGGGAAACAGAGGCGGGGAATCAGAGGCGGGGAAACAGAGGCGGGGAATCAGACATGGGGAATCGGATGCGGGTAATCAGAGGTGGGGAATCAGAGCTGAGGAATCAGAGGCGGGGAATCAGAGTTGGGGCATCAGAGGTGGGGAATTAGATATGGGGAAACAGAGGCGGGGAATCAAAGGTGGGGAAACAGAGGCGGGGAATCAGATATGGGGAATCATCGGTGGGGAATCAGAGGCAGGGAATCAGATGTGCGGAATCATAGATGGGGAATCAGAGGCAGGGAATCAGAATCAGAAGCGGGGAATTAGAGGCCGGGAATCAGAGGCCGGGAATCAGATGCTGGGAATAAGAGGCCGGGAATCAGAGGTGGGGAATCAGAGTCCGGGAATCAGAGATGGGGATTCAGAGGCGGGGAATGAGATATGGAGAATCAGAGGCGGGGAATCAGAGGCGGGGAAACAGAGGTGGGGAATCAGATATGGGGAATCAGAGGTGGTGAATCAAAGGCGGTGAATCAGAGATGGGGAAACAGAGGCGGGGAATCAGAGGCGTGGAAACAGAGGTGGGGAATCACATATGGGGAATCAGAGGCGGGGAAACAGAGGCAGGGAATCAGATATGGGGAATCAGAGGCGGGGAATCAGAGGTGGGGAATCATAGGCAGGGAATCGGATGTGCGGAATCAGAGATGGGGAATCAGAGGCCGGGAATCAGAGGTGGTGAATCAGAGATGGGGAATCAGAGGCGGTGAATCAGAGGCAGGGAATCAGACGCGAGGAATCAGAGGTGGGGAATCAGAGGCGGGGAATCAGATATGGGGAATCAGAGGCGGGGAATCAGAGGTGGGGAAACAGAGGCGGGGAATCAGATATGGGGAATCAGAGGTGGGGCATCAGAGGTTGTGAATCACAGATGGGGAATCAGAGGCGGGGAATCAGAGGCGGGGAATCAGACGTGGGGAATCAGAGGCGGGGATTCAGAGCTGGGGAATCAGAGGCGGGGAATCAGAGTTGGGGAATCAGAGGCGGGGAATCAGATATGGGGAATCAGAGGCAGGGAATCAGAGGCGGGAAAACAGAGGCGGGGAATCAGATATGGGGAATCAGAGGTGGGGAATCAGGGGCAGGGAATCAGTGGCAGGGAATCAGACGCGGGGAATCAGAGGCGGGGAATCAGAGGCAGGGAATCAGACACGGGGAATCAGAGGCGGGGAATCAGAGATGGGGAATCAGAGGCGGGGAATCAGAGGCAGGGAATCGGATGCCGTGAATCAGAGGCGGGAAATCAGAGCTGGGGAGTCAGAGGCGGGGAATCAGAGTTGGGGAATCAGAGGTGGGGAATCAGGGGCAGGGAATCAGTGGCAGGGAATCAGAGGCGGGGAATCAGAGGCGGGGAATCAGAGGCAGGGAATCAGACACGGGGAATCAGAGGCGGGGAATCAGAGATGGGGAATCAGGGGCGGGGAATCAGAGGCAGGGAATCAGACGCCGGGAATCAGAGGCGGGGAATCAGAGCTGGGGAATCAGAGGCGGGGAATCAGAGTTGGGGAATCAGAGGCGGGGAATCAGATATGGGGTAATAGAGGCGGGGAATCAGATATGGGGAATCAGAGGTGTGGAATCAGAGGTTGGGAATCAGAGGCAGGGAATCAGAGGCGGGGAAACAGAGGCGGGGAATCAGATATGGGGAATCAGAGATGGCGAATCAAAGGCGGTGAAACAGAGATGGGGAATCAGGGCAGGGAATCAGAGGCAGGGAATCACAGCTGGGGAAACAGAGGCGGGTAATCAGATATGGGGAATCAGAGGTGGGGAATCAGGGGCGGGTAATCAGTGGCAGGGAATCAGAGCTGGGGAATCAGAGGTGGGGAATCAGAGCTGGGGAAACAGAGGCGGGGAATCAGATATGGGGAATCAGAGGTGGGGAATCAGGGGCGGGGAATCAGTGGCAGGGAATCAGAGGCCGGGAATAAAAGGCGGGGAATCAGAGCTGGAGAATCAGAGGCGGGGAATCAGAGTTGGGGAATCAGAGGAGGGGAATCAGATATGGGGAAACAGAGACCGGGAATCAGAGGCAGGGAAACAGAGGCGGGGAATCAGATATGGGGAATCAGAGGTGGGGAATTAGTGGTTGCGAATCAGAGGCGTGGAATCAGAGGCGGGGAATCAGAGGCAGGGAATCGGATGTGCGGAATCAGAGATGGGGAATCAGAGGTGGGGATTCAGAGGTGGTGAATCAGAGAAGGGGAATCAGAGGCTGGGAATCAGAGGCAGGGAATCAGATGCAGGGAATCAGAGGCGGGGAATCATAGCTGGCGAATTAGAGGAGGGGAATCAGAGTTGGGGAATCAGAGGCGGGGAATCAGATATGGGGAAACAGAGGCGGGGAATCAGAGGTGGGGAAACAGAGGCGGGGAATCACATATGGGGAATCAGAGGTGGGGAATCAGGGGCAGGGAATCAGTGGCAGGGAATCAGACGCGGGGAATCAGAGGCGGGGAATCAGAGGTGGGGAATCAGAGGCGGGGAATCAGAGGCAGGTAATCGGATGTGCGGAATCAGAGATGGGGAATCAGAGGTGGGGATTCAGATGTGGTGAATCAGAGAAGGGGAATCAGAGGCTGGGAATCAGAGGCAGGGAATCAGACGCAGGGAATCAGAGGCGGGGAATCATAGCTGGCGAATTAGAGGAGGGGAATCAGAGTTGGGGAATCAGAGGCGGGGAATCATATATGGGGAATCAGAGGTGGGGAATCAGGGGCAGGGAATCAGTGGCAGGGAATCAGAGGCGGGGAATCATAGCTGGCGAATTAGAGGAGGGGAATCAGAGTTGGGGAAACAGAGGCGGGGAATCAGATATGGGGAATCAGAGGTGGGGAATCAGGGGCAGGGAATCAGTGGGAGGGAATCAGACGCGGGGAATCAGAGGCGGGGAATCAGAGGCAGGGAATCAGACACGGGGAATCAGAGGCGGGGAATCAGAGATGGGGAATCAGAGGCGGGGAATCAGAGGCAGGGAATCGGATGCCGGAAATCAGAGGCGGGAAATCAGAGCTGGGGAATCAGAGGCGGGGAATCAGAGTTGGGGAATCAGAGGCGGCGAAGCAGATATGGGGAAATAGAGGCGGGGAATCAGATATGGGGAATCAGGGGCGGGGAATCAGATATGGGGAATCAGAGGCTGGGAATCAGAGTGGGGGAAACAGAGGCAGGGAATCAGACACGGGGAATCAGAGGTGGGGAATCAGAGGTGGGGAATCAGAGGCGGGGAATCAGAGGCAGGGAATCAGACGCGGGGAATCAGAGGCGGGGAATCAGAGCTGGGGAATCAGAGGTGGGGAATCAGAGTCGGGGAATCAGAGGCAGGGAATCGGATGTGCGGAATCAGAGATGGGGAATCAGAGGTGGGGAAACAGAGGCGGTGAATCAGAGATGGGGAATCAGAGGCGGGGAATCAGAAGCAGGAAATCAGACACGGGGATTCAGAGGCTGGGAATCAGACGGGGGGAATCAAAGGCGGGGAATCAGAGCTGGTGAATCAGAGGCAGGGAATCAGAGTTGGGGATTCAGAGGCGGGGAATCAGATATGGGGAAACAGAGGCGGGGAATCAGAGGCGGGCAAACAGAGGCGGGGAATTAGATATGGGGAATCAGAGGTGGGGAATCAGAGGTGGTGAATCAGAGATGGGGAATCACAGGCGGGGAATCAGAGGCAGGGAATAGAACGCGAGGAATCAGAGGCAGTGAATCAGAGCTGGGGAATCAGAGGCGGGGAATCAGATATGGGGAAACAGAGGCGGGGAATCAGAGGCGGGGAAACAGAGGCGGGGAATCAGACATGGGGAATCGGATGCGGGGAATCAGAGGTGGGGAATCAGAGCTGAGGAATCAGAGGTGGGGAATCAGAGTTGGGGCATCAGAGGTGGGGAATTAGATATGGGGAAACAGAGGCGGGGAATCAAAGGTGGGGAAACAGAGGCGGGGAATCAGATATGGGGAATCATCGGTGGGGAATCAGAGGCAGGGAATCAGATGTGCGGAATCATAGATGGGGAATCAGAGGCAGGGAATCAGAATCAGAAGCGGGGAATTAGAGGCCGGGAATCAGAGGCCGGGAATCAGATGCTGGGAATAAGAGGCCGGGAATCAGAGGTGGGGAATCAGAGTCCGGGAATCAGAGATGGGGATTCAGAGGCGGGGAATGAGATATGGAGAATCAGAGGCGGGGAATCAGAGGCGGGGAAACAGAGGTGGGGAATCAGATATGGGGAATCAGAGGTGGTGAATCAAAGGCGGTGAATCAGAGATGGGGAAACAGAGGCGGGGAATCAGAGGCGTGGAAACAGAGGTGGGGAATCACATATGGGGAATCAGAGGCGGGGAAACAGAGGCAGGGAATCAGATATGGGGAATCAGAGGCGGGGAATCAGAGGTGGGGAATCATAGGCAGGGAATCGGATGTGCGGAATCAGAGATGGGGAATCAGAGGCCGGGAATTAGAGGTGGTGAATCAGAGATGGGGAATCAGAGGCGGTGAATCAGAGGCAGGGAATCAGACGCGAGGAATCAGAGGTGGGGAATCAGAGGCGGGGAATCAGATATGGGGAATCAGAGGCGGGGAATCAGAGGTGGGGAAACAGAGGCGGGGAATCAGATATGGGGAATCAGAGGTGGGGCATCAGAGGTTGTGAATCACAGATGGGGAATCAGAGGCGGGGAATCAGAGGCGGGGAATCAGACGTGGGGAATCAGAGGCGGGGATTCAGAGCTGGGGAATCAGAGGCGGGGAATCAGAGTTGGGGAATCAGAGGCGGGGAATCAGATATGGGGAATCAGAGGCAGGGAATCAGAGGCGGGAAAACAGAGGCGGGGAATCAGATATGGGGAATCAGAGGTGGGGAATCAGGGGCAGGGAATCAGTGGCAGGGAATCAGACGCGGGGAATCAGAGGCGGGGAATCAGAGGCAGGGAATCAGACACGGGGAATCAGAGGCGGGGAATCAGAGATGGGGAATCAGAGGCGGGGAATCAGAGGCAGGGAATCGGATGCCGTGAATCAGAGGCGGGAAATCAGAGCTGGGGAGTCAGAGGCGGGGAATCAGAGTTGGGGAATCAGAGGCGGCGAAGCAGATATGGGGAAATAGAGGCGGGGAATCAGATATGGGGAATCAGAGGCAGGGAATCAGATATGGGGAATCAGAGGCTGGGAATCAGAGGGGGGAAAACAGAGGCGGGGAATAAGATATGGGGAATCAGAGGTGGGGAATCAGGGGCGGGGAATCAGTGGCAGGGAATCAGAGGCGTGGAATCAGAGGCGGGGAATCAGAGGCAGGGAATCAGACACGGGGAATCAGAGGTGGGGAATCAGAGATGGGGAATCAGAGGCGGGGAATCAGAGGCAGGGAATCAGACGCGGGGAATCAGAGGCGGGGAATCAGAGCTGGGGAATCAGAGGTGGGGAATCAGCGTCGGGGAATCAGAGGCAGGGAATCGGATGTGCGGAATCAGAAATGGGGAATCAGAGGTGGGGAATCAGAGGCGGTGAATCAGAGATGGGGAATCAGAGGCGGGGAATCTGAGGCAGGAAATCAGACACGGGGATTCAGAGGCTGGGAACCAGACGGGGGGAATCAAAGGCGGTGAATCAGAGCTGGTGAATCAGAGGCAGGGAATCAGAGTTGGGGATTCAGAGGCGGGGAATCAGATATGGGGAAACAGAGGCGGGGAATCAGAGGCGGGCAAACAGAGGCGGGGAATTAGATATGGGGAATCAGAGGTGGGGAATCAGAGGTGGTGAATCAGAGATTGGGAATCACAGGCGGGGAATCAGAGGCAGGGAATAGAACGCGGGGAATCAGAGTCAGGGAATCAGAGCTGGGGAATCAGAGGCGGCGAAGCAGATATGGGGAAATAGAGGCGGGGAATCAGATATGGGGAATCAGGGGCGGGGAATCAGATATGGGGAATCAGAGGCTGGGAATCAGAGTGGGGGAAACAGAGGCAGGGAATCAGACACGGGGAATCAGAGGGGGGGAATCAGAGGTGGGGAATCAGAGGCGGGGAATCAGAGGCAGGGAATCAGACGCGGGGAATCAGAGGCGGGGAATCAGAGCTGGGGAATCAGAGGTGGGGAATCAGAGTCGGGGAATCAGAGGCAGGGAATCGGATGTGCGGAATCAGAGATGGGGAATCAGAGGTGGGGAAACAGAGGCGGTGAATAAGAGATGGGGAATCAGAGGCGGGGAATCAGAAGCAGGAAATCAGACACGGGGATTCAGAGGCTGGGAATCAGACGGGGGGAATCAAAGGCGGGGAATCAGAGCTGGTGAATCAGAGGCAGGGAATCAGAGTTGGGGATTCAGAGGCGGGGAATCAGATATGGGGAAACAGAGGCGGGGAATCAGAGGCGGGCAAACAGAGGCGGGGAATTAGATATGGGGAATCAGAGGTGGGGAATCAGAGGTGGTGAATCAGAGATGGGGAATCACAGGCGGGGAATCAGAGGCAGGGAATAGAACGCGGGGAATCAGAGGCAGTGAATCAGAGCTGGGGAATCAGAGGCGGGGAATCAGATATGGGGAAACAGAGGCGGGGAATCAGAGGCGGGGAAACAGAGGCGGGGAATCAGACATGGGGAATCGGATGCGGGGAATCAGAGGTGGGGAATCAGAGCTGAGGAATCAGAGGCGGGGAATCAGAGTTGGGGCATCAGAGGTGGGGAATTAGATATGGGGAAACAGAGGCGGGGAATCAAAGGTGGGGAAACAGAGGCGGGGAATCAGATATGGGGAATCATCGGTGGGGAATCAGAGGCAGGGAATCAGATGTGCGGAATCATAGATGGGGAATCAGAGGCAGGGAATCAGAATCAGAAGCGGGGAATTAGAGGCCGGGAATCAGAGGCCGGGAATCAGATGCTGGGAATAAGAGGCCGGGAATCAGAGGTGGGGAATCAGAGTCCGGGAATCAGAGATGGGGATTCAGAGGCGGGGAATGAGATATGGAGAATCAGAGGCGGGGAATCAGAGGCGGGGAAACAGAGGTGGGGAATCAGATATGGGGAATCAGAGGTGGTGAATCAAAGGCGGTGAATCAGAGATGGGGAAACAGAGGCGGGGAATCAGAGGCATGGAAACAGAGGTGGGGAATCACATATGGGGAATCAGAGGCGGGGAAACAGAGGCAGGGAATCAGATATGGGGAATCAGAGGCGGGGAATCAGAGGTGGGGAATCATAGGCAGAGAATCGGATGTGCGGAATCAGAGATGGGGAATCAGAGGCCGGGAATCAGAGGTGGTGAATCAGAGATGGGGAATCAGAGGCGGTGAATCAGAGGCAGGGAATCAGACGCGAGGAATCAGAGGTGGGGAATCAGAGGCGGGGAATCAGATATGGGGAATCAGAGGCGGGGAATCAGAGGTGGGGAAACAGAGGCGGGGAATCAGATATGGGGAATCAGAGGTGGGGCATCAGAGGTTGTGAATCACAGATGGGGAATCAGAGGCGGGGAATCAGAGGCGGGGAATCAGACGTGGGGAATCAGAGGCGGGGATTCAGAGTTGGGGAATCAGAGGCGGGGAATCAGAGTTGGGGAATCAGAGGCGGGGAATCAGATATGGGGAATCAGAGGCAGGGAATCAGAGGCGGGAAAACAGAGGCGGGGAATCAGATATGGGGAATCAGAGGTGGGTAATCAGGGGCAGGGAATCAGTGGCAGGGAATCAGACGCGGGGAATCAGAGGCGGGGAATCAGAGGCAGGGAATCAGACACGGGGAATCAGAGGCGGGGAATCAGAGATGGGGAATCAGAGGCGGGGAATCAGAGGCAGGGAATCGGATGCCGTGAATCAGAGGCGGGAAATCAGAGCGGGGGAGTCAGAGGCGGGGAATCAGAGTTGGGGAATCAGAGGCGGCGAAGCAGATATGGGGAAATAGAGGCGGGGAATCAGATATGGGGAATCAGAGGCAGGGAATCAGATATGGGGAATCAGAGGCTGGGAATCAGAGGGGGGAAAACAGAGGCGGGGAATAAGATATGGGGAATCAGAGGTGGGGAATCAGGGGCGGGGAATCAGTGGCAGGGAATCAGAGGCGTGGAATCAGAGGCGGGGAATCAGAGGCAGGGAATCAGACACGGGGAATCAGAGGTGGGGAATCAGAGATGGGGAATCAGAGGCGGGGAATCAGAGGCAGGGAATCAGACGCGGGGAATCAGAGGCGGGGAATCAGAGCTGGGGAATCAGAGGTGGGGAATCAGCGTCGGGGAATCAGAGGCAGGGAATCGGATGTGCGGAATCAGAAATGGGGAATCAGAGGTGGGGAATCAGAGGCGGTGAATCAGAGATGGGGAATCAGAGGCGGGGAATCTGAGGCAGGAAATCAGACACGGGGATTCAGAGGCTGGGAATCAGACGGGGGGAATCAAAGGCGGTGAATCAGAGCTGGTGAATCAGAGGCAGGGAATCAGAGTTGGGGATTCAGAGGCGGGGAATCAGATATGGGGAAACAGAGGCGGGGAATCAGAGGCGGGCAAACAGAGGCGGGGAATTAGATATGGGGAATCAGAGGTGGGGAATCAGAGGTGGTGAATCAGAGATTGGGAATCACAGGCGGGGAATCAGAGGCAGGGAATAGAACGCGGGGAATCAGAGTCAGGGAATCAGAGCTGGGGAATCAGAGGCGGGGAATCAGATATGGGGAAACAGAGGCGGGGAATCAGAGGCGGGGAAACAGAGGCGGGGAATCAGACATGGGGAATCGGATGCGGGGAATCAGAGGCGGGGAATCAGAGCTGGGGAATCAGAGGCGGGGAATCAGAGTTGGGGCATCAGAGGTGGGGAATTAGATGTGGGGAAACAGAGGCGGGGAATCAGATGTGGGGAAACAGAGGCGGGGAATCAGATATGGGGAATCAGAGGTGGGGAATCAGAGGCAGGGAATCAGATGTGCGGAATCAGAGATGGGGAATCAGAGGCAGGGTATCAGAATCAGAAGCGGGGAATCAGAGGCCGGGAATCAGAGGCCGGGAATCAGATGCTGGGAATAAGAGGCCGGGAATCAGATGTGGGGATTCAGAGGCGGGGAATGAGATATGGAGAATCAGAGGCGGGGAATCAGAGGCGGGGAAACAGAGGTGGGGAATCAGATATGGGGAATCAGAGGTGGCGAATCAAAGGCGGTGAATCAGAGATGGGGAATCAGAGGCGGGGAATCAGAGGCAGGGAATCAGATGCGGGGATTCAGAGGCGGGGAATCAGAGCTGGCGAATCAGAGGCGGGGAATCAGAGGTGGGCAATCAGAGCTGGGGAATCAGATATGGGGAATCAGAGGCGGGGAATCAGAGGCGGGGAAACAGAGGCGGTGAATCAGATATGGGGAATCAGAGGTGGGGAATCAGAGGTTGTGAATCAGAGATGGGGAATCAAGGCGGGGAATCAGAGGCAGGGAATCAGACGCGGGGAATCAGAGGCGGGGATTCAGAGCTGGGGAATCAGAGGCAGGGAATCAGATATGGGGAATCAGAGGCGGGGAATCAGAGGCGGGGAAACAGAGGCGGGGAATCAGATATGGGGAATCAGAGGTGGGGAATCAGGGGCAGGGAATCAGTGGCAGGGAATCAGAGGTGGGGAATCACAGGCGGGGAATCAGAGGCAGGGAATCAGACACGGGGAATCAGAGGCGGGGAATCAGAGATGGGGAATCAGAGGCGGGGAATCAGAGGCAGGGAATCGGACGCCGGGAATCAGAGGCGGGGAATCAGAGCTGGGGAATCAGAGGCGGGGAATCAGAGTTGGGGAATCAGAGGCGGGGAATCAGATATGGGGAAATAGAGGCGGGGAATCAGATATGGGGAATCAGAGGTGTGGAATCAGAGGTTTGGAATCAGAGGCAGGGAATCAGAGGCGGGGAAACAGAGGCGGGGAATCAGATATGGGGAATCAGAGGTGGCGAATCAAAGGCGGTGAAACAGAGATGGGGAATCAGGGCAGGGAATCAGAGGCAGGGAATCAGAGCTAAGGGACACAGAGGCGGGAAATCAGATATGGGGAATCAGAGGTGGGGAATCAGGGGCGGGGAATCAGTGGCAGGGAATCAGAGCTGGGGAATCAGAGGTGGGGAATCAGAGCTGGGGAAACAGAGGCGGGGAATCAGATATGGGGAATCAGAGGTGGGGAATCAGGGGCGGGGAATCAGTGGCAGGGAATCAGAGGCCGGGAATAAAAGGCGGGGAATCAGAGCTGGGGAATCAGAGGCGGGGAATCAGAGTTGGGGAATCAGAGGAGGGGAATCAGATATGGGGAAACAGAGGCCGGGAATCAGAGGCAGGGAAACAGAGGCGGGGAATCAGATATGGGGAATCAGAGGTGGGGAATTAGAGGTTGCGAATCAGAGGCGGGGAATCAGAGGCGGGGAATCAGAGGCAGGGAATCGGATGTGCGGAATCAGAGATGGGGAATCAGAGGTGGGGATTCAGAGGTGGTGAATCAGAGAAGGGGAATCAGAGGCTGGGAATCAGAGGCAGGGAATCAGACGCAGGGAATCAGAAGCGGGGAATCATAGCTGGCGAATTTGAGGAGGGGAATCAGAGTTGGGGAATCAGAGGCGGGGAATCAGATATGGGGAAACAGAGGCGGGGAATCAGAGGCGGGGAAACAGAGGCGGGGAATCAGATATGGGGAATCAGAGGTGGGGAATCAGGGGCAGGGAATCAGTGGCAGGGAATCAGACGCGGGGAATCAGAGGCGGGGAATCAGAGGCAGGTAATCAGACACGTGGAATCAGAGGCGGGGAATCAGAGATGGGGAATCAGAGGCGGGGAATCAGAGGCAGGGAATCGGATGCGGGAAATCAGAGCTGGGGAATCAGAGGCGGGGAATCAGAGTTGGGGAATCAGAGGGGGCGAATAATATATGGGGAAATAGAGGCGGGGAATCAGATATGGGGAATCAGAGGCGGGGAATCAGATATGGGGAATCAGAGGCTGGGAATCAGAGGGGGGGAAACAGAGGCGGGGAATAAGATATGGGGAATCAGAGGTGGGGAATCAGGGGCGGGTAATCAGTGGCAAGGAATCAGAAGCGGGGAATCAGAGGCGGGGATTCAGAGGCAGGGAATCAGACACGGGGAATCAGAGGTGGGGAATCAGAGATGGGGAATCAGAGGCGGGGAATCAGAGGCAGGGAATCAGACGCGGGGAATCAGAGGCGGGGAATCAGAGCTGGGGAATCAGAGGTGGGGAATCAGAGTCGGGGAATCAGAGGCAGGGAATCGGATGTGCGGAATCAGAGATGGGGAATCAGAGGCGGTGAATCAGAGATGGGGAATCAGAGGCGGGGAATCAGAGGCAGGAAATCAGACACGGGGATTCAGAGGCTGGGAATCAGACGGGGGGAATCAAAGGCGGGGAATCAGAGCTGGTAAATCAGAGGCAGGGAATCAGAGTTGGGGATTCAGAGGCGGGGAATCAGATATGGGGAAACAGAGGCGGGGAATCAGAGGCGGGCAAACAGAGGCGGGGAATTAGATATGGGGAATCAGAGGTGGGGAATCAGAGGTGGTGAATCAGAGATGGGGAATCACAGGCGGGGAATCAGAGGCAGGGAATAGAACGCGGGGAATCAGAGGCAGGGAATCAGAGCTGGGGAATCAGAGGCGGGGAATCAGATATGGGGAAACAGAGGCGGGGATTCAGAGGCGGGGAAACAGAGGCGGGGAATCAGACATGGGGAATTAGATATGGGGAAACAGAGGCGGGGAATTAGAGGCCGGGAATCAGAGGCCGGGAATCTGATGCTGGGAATAAGAGGCCGGGAATCAGAGGTGGGGAATCAGAGTCCGGGAATCAGAGATGGGGATTCAGAGGCGGGGAATGAGATATGGAGAATCAGAGGCGGGGAATCAGAGGCGGGGAAACAGAGGTGGGGAATCAGATATGGGGAATTAGAGGTGGCGAATCAAAGGCGGTGAATCAGAGATGGGGAAACAGAGGCGGGGAATCAGAGGCGGGTAAACAGAGGTGGGAAATCACATATGGGGAATCAGAGGCGGGGAAACAGAAGCAGGGAATCCGATATGGGGAATCAGAGGCGGTGAATCAGAGGTGGGGAATCATAGGCAGGGAATCGGATGTGCGGAATCAGAGATGGGGAATCAGAGGCCGGGAATCAGAGGTGGTGAATCAGAGGCGGTGAATCATAGGTGCGCAATCAGAGGCGGGGAATCAGATATGGGGATTCAGAGGCGGGGAATCAGAGGCGGGGAAACAGAGGCGGGGAATCAGATATGGGGAATCAGAGGTGGGTCATCAGAGGTTGTGAATCACAGATGGGGAATCAGAGGCGGGGAATCAGAGGCAGGGAATCAGACGCGGGGAATCAGAGCCGGGGATTCAGAGCTGGGGAATCAGAGGCTGGGAATCAGAGTTGGGGAATCAGAGGAGGGGAATCAGATATGGGGAAACAGAGGCCGGGAATCAGAGGCAGGGAAACAGAGGCGGGGAATCAGATATGGGGAATCAGAGGTGGGGAATTAGAGGTTGCGAATCAGAGGCGGGGAATCAGAGGCGGGGAATCAGAGGCAGGGAATCGGATGTGCTGAATCAGAGATGGGGAATCAGAGGTGGGGATTCAGAGGTGGTGAATCAGAGAAGGAAAATCAGAGGCTGGGAATCAGAGGCAGGGAATCAGACGCAGGGAATCAGAGGCGGGGAATCATAGCTGGCGAATTAGAGGAGGGGAATCAGAGTTGGGGAATCAGAGGCGGGGAATCAGATATGGGGAAACAGAGGCGGGGAATCAGAGGTGGGGAAACAGAGGCGGGGAATCAGATATGGGGAATCAGAGGTGGGGAATCAGGGGCAGGGAATCAGTGGCAGGGAATCAGACGCGGGGAATCAGATGCGGTGAATCAGAGGCAGGTAATCAGACACGGGGAATCAGAGGCGGGGAATCAGAGATGGGTAATCAGAGGCGGGGAATCAGAGGCAGGGAATCGGATGCCGGAAATCAGAGGCGGGAAATCAGAGCTGGGGAATCAGAGGCGGGGAATCAGAGTTGGGGAATCAGAGGCGGCGAATAAGATATGGGGAAATAGAGGCGGGGAATCAGATATGGGGAATCAGAGGCGGGGAATCAGATATGGGGAATCAGATGCTGGGAATCAGAGGGGGGGAAACAGAGGCGGGGAATAAGATATGGGGAATCAGAGGTGGGGAATCAGGGGCGGGTAATCAGTGGCAGGGAATCAGAGGCGGGGATTCAGAGGCAGGGAATCAGACACGGGGAATCAGAGGTGGGGAATCAGACACGGGGATTCAGAGGCTGGGAATCAGACGGGGGGAATCAAAGGCGGGGAATCAGAGCTGGTGAATCAGAGGCAGGGTATCAGAGTTGGGGATTCAGAGTCAGGGAATCAGATATGGGGAAACAGAGGCGGGGAATCAGAGGCGGGCAAACAGAGGCTGGGAATTAGATATGGGGAATCAGAGGTGGGGAATCAGAGGTGGTGAATCAGAGATGGGGAATCACAGGCGGGGAATCAGAGGCAGGGAATAGAACGCGGGGAATCAGAGGCAGGGAATCAGAGCTGGGGAATCAGAGGCGGGGAATCAGATATGGGGAAACAGAGGCGGGGAATCAGAGGCGCGGAAACAGAGGCGGGGAATCAGACATGGGGAATCGGATGCGGGGAATCAGAGGTGGGGAATCAGAGCTGGGGAATCAGAGGCGGGGAATCAGAGTTGGGGCATCAGAGGTGGGGAATTAGATATGGGGAAACAGAGGCGGGGAATTAGAGGCCGGGAATCAGAGGCCGGGAATCAGATGCTGGGAATAAGAGGCCGGGAATCAGAGGTGGGGAATCAGAGTCCGGGAATCAGAGATGGGGATTCAGAGGCGGGGAATGAGATATGGAGAATCAGAGGCGGGGAATCAGAGGCGGGGAAACAGAGGTGGGGAATCAGATATGGGGAATCAGAGGTGGCGAATCAAAGGCGGTGAATCAGAGATGGGGAAACAGAGGCGGGGAATCAGAGGCGGGTAAACAGAGGTGGGGAATCACATATGGGGAATCAGAGGCGGGGAAACAGAGGCAGGGAATCCGATATGGGGAATCAGAGGCGGGGAATCAGAGGTGGGGAATCATAGGCAGGGAATCGGATGTGCGGAATCAGAGATGGGGAATCAGAGGCCGGGAATCAGAGGTGGTGAATCAGAGATGGGGAATCAGAGGCGGTGAATCAGAGGTGCAAAATCAGAGGCGGGGAATCAGATATGGGGAATCGGAGGCGGGGAATCAGAGGCGGGGAAACAGAGGCGGGGAATCAGATATGGGGAATCAGAGGTGGGGCATCAGAGGTTGTGAATCACAGATGGGGAATCAGAGGCGGGGAATCAGAGGCAGGGAATCAGACGCGGGGAATCAGAGCCGGGGATTCAGAGCTGGGGAATCAGAGGCGGGGAATCAGAGTTGGGGAATCAGAGGCGGGGAATCAGATTTGGGGAATCAGAGGCAGGGAATCAGAGGCGGGAAAACAGAGGTGGGGAATCAGATATGGGGAATCAGAGGTGGGGAATCAGGGGCAGGGAATCAGTGGCAGGGAATCAGACGCGGGGAATCAGAGGCGGGGAATCAGAGGCAGGGAATCAGACACGGGGAATCAGAGGCGGGGAATCAGAGTTGGGGAATCAGAGGCGGGGAATCAGAGGCAGGGAATCGGATGCCGGGAATCAGAGGCGGGAAATCAGAGCTGGGGAATCAGAGGCGGGGAATCAGAGTTGGGGAATCAGAGGCGGCGAAGCAGATATGGGGAAATAGAGGCGGGGAATCAGATATGGGGAATCAGAGGCAGGGAATCAGATATGGGGAATCAGAGGCTGGGAATCAGAGGTGGGGAAACAGAGGCGGGGCATAAGATATGGGGAATCAGAGGTGGGGAATCAGGGGCGGGGAATCAGTTGCAGGGAATCAGAGGCGGGGAATCAGAGGCGGGGAATCAGAGGCAGGGAATCAGACACGGAGAATCAGAGGTGGGGAATCAGAGATGGGGAATCAGAGGCGGGGAATCAGAGGCAGGGAATCAGACGCGGGGAATCAGAGGCGGGGAATAAGAGCTGGGGAATCAGAGGTGGGGAATCAGAGTCGGGGAATCAGAGGCAGGGAATCGGATGTGCGGAATCAGAAATGGGGAGTCAGAGGTGGGGAATCAAAGGCGGTGAATCAGAGATGGGGAATAAGAGGCGGGGAATCAGAGGCAGGAAATCAGACACGGGGATTCAGAGGCTGGGAATCAGACGGGGGGAATCAAAGGCGGGGAATCAGAGCTGGTGAATCAGAGGCAGGGAATCAGAGTTGGGGATTCAGAGGCGGGGAATCTGATATGTGGAAACAGAGGCGGGGAATCAGAGGCGGGCAAACAGAGGCGGGGAATTAGATATGGGGAATCAGAGGTGGGGAATCAGAGGTGGTGAATCAGAGATGGGGAATCAGAGGCAGGGAATCGGATGCCGGGAATCAGAGGCGGGAAATCAGAGCTGGGGAATCAGAGGCGGGGAATCAGAGTTGGGGAATCAGAGGCGGCGAAGCAGATATGGGGAAATAGAGGCGGGGAATCAGATATGGGGAATCAGAGGCAGGGAATCAGATATGGGGAATCAGAGGCTGGGAATCAGAGGTGGGGAAACAGAGGCGGGGCATAAGATATGGGGAATCAGAGGTGGGGAATCAGGGGCGGGGAATCAGTTGCAGGGAATCAGAGGCGGGGAATCAGAGGCGGGGAATCAGAGGCAGGGAATCAGACACGGAGAATCAGAGGTGGGGAATCAGAGATGGGGAATCAGAGGCGGGGAATCAGAGGCAGGGAATCAGACGCGGGGAATCAGAGGCGGGGAATAAGAGCTGGGGAATCAGAGGTGGGGAATCAGAGTCGGGGAATCAGAGGCAGGGAATCGGATGTGCGGAATCAGAAATGGGGAGTCAGAGGTGGGGAATCAGAGGCGGTGAATCAGAGATGGGGAATCAGAGGCGGGGAATCAGAGGCAGGAAATCAGACACGGGGATTCAGAGGCTGGGAATCAGACGGGGGGAATCAAAGGCGGGGAATCAGAGCTGGTGAATCAGAGGCAGGGAATCAGAGTTGGGGATTCAGAGGCGGGGAATCTGATATGTGGAAACAGAGGCGGGGAATCAGAGGCGGGCAAACAGAGGCGGGGAATTAGATATGGGGAATCAGAGGTGGGGAATCAGAGGTGGTGAATCAGAGATGGGGAATCACAGGCGGGGAATCAGAGGCAGGAAATGGAACGCGGGGAATCAGAGGCAGGGAATCAGAGCTGGGGAATCAGAGGCGGGGAATCAGATATGGGGAAACAGAGGCGGTGAATCAGAGGCGGGGAAACAGAGGCGGGGAATCAGACATGGGGAATCGGATGCAGGGAATCAGAGGTGGGGAATCAGAGCTGGGGAATCAGAGGCGGGGAATCAGAGGCGGGGCATCAGAGGTGGGGTATTAGTTATGGGGAAACAGAGGCGGGGAATCAGAGGCGGGGAAACAGAGGCGAGGAATCAGATATGGGGAATCAGAGGTGGGGAATCAGAGGCAGGGAATCAGATGTGCGGAATCAGAGGCAGGGAATCAGAATCAGAAGCGGGGAATCAGAGGCCGGGAATCAGAGGCCGGGAATCAAATGCTGGGAATAAGAGGCCGGGAATCAGAGGTGGGGAATCAGAGTCCGGGAATCAGAGATGGGGATTCAGAGGCGGGGAATGAGATATGGAGAATCAGAGGCGGGGAATCAGAGGCGGGGAAACAGAGGTGGGGAATCAGATATGGGGAATCAGAGGTGGCGAATCAAAGGCGGTGAATCAGAGATGGGGAATCTGAGGCGGGGAATCAGAGGCAGGGAATCAGATGCGGGGAATCAGAGGCGGGGAATCAGAGCTGGCGAATCATAGGCGGGGAATCAGAGGTGGGCAATCAGAGCCGGGGAATCAGATATGGGGAATCAGAGGCGGGGAATCAGAGGCGGGGAAACAGAGGCTGGGAATCAGATATGGGGAATCAGAGGTGGGGAATCAGAGGTTGTAAATCAGAGATGGGGAATCAAGGCGGGGAATCAGAGGCAGGGAATCAGACGCGGGGAATCAGAGGCGGGGATTCAGAGCTGGGGAATCAGAGGCGGTGAATCAGAGTTGGGGAATCAGAGGCAGGGAATCAGATATGGGGAATCAGAGGCGGGGAATCAGAGGCGGGGAAACAGAGGCGGGGAATCAGATATGGGGAATCAGAAGTGGGGAATCAGGGGCAGGGAATCAGTGGCAGGGAATCAGAGGCGGGGAATCAGAGGCGGGGAATCAGAGGCAGGGAATCAGATATGGGGAATCAGAGGCGGGGAATCAGAGGCGGGGAAACAGAGGCTGGGAATCAGATATGGGGAATCAGAGGTGGGGAATCAGAGGTTGTAAATCAGAGATGGGGAATCAAGGCGGGGAATCAGAGGCAGGGAATCAGACGCGGGGAATCAGAGGCGGGGATTCAGAGGCGGGGAATCAGATATGGGGAATCAGAAGTGGGGAATCAGGGGCAGGGAATCAGATATGGGGAATCAGAGGCGGGGAATCAGAGGCGGGGAAACAGAGGCTGGGAATCAGATATGGGGAATCAGAGGTGGGGAATCAGAGGTTGTAAATCAGAGATGGGGAATCAAGGCGGGGAATCAGATATGGGGAATCAGAGGCGGGGAATCAGAGGCGGGGAAACAGAGGCGGGGAATCAGATATGGGGAATCAGAAGTGGGGAATCAGGGGCAGGGAATCAGTGGCAGGGAATCAGAGGCGGGGAATCAGAGGCGGGGAATCAGAGGCAGGGAATCAGACACGGGGAATCAGAGGCGGGGAATCAGAGATGGGGAATCAGAGGCGGGGAATCAGAGGCAGGGAATCGGACGCCGGGAATCAGAGGCGGGGAATCAGAGCTGGGGAATCAGAGGCGGGGAATCAGAGTTGGGGAATCAGAGGCGGGGAATCAGATATGGGGAAATAGAGGCGGGGAATCAGATATGGGGAATGAGAGGTGTGGAATCAGAGGTTGGGAATCAGAGGCAGGGAATCAGAGGCAGGGAAACAGAGGCGGGGAATCAGATATGGGGAATCAGAGGTGGCGAATCAAAGGCGGTGAAACAGAGATGGGGAATCAGGGCAGGGAATCAGAGGCAGGGAATCAGAGCTGGGGAAACAGAGGCGGGGAATCAGATATGGGGAATCAGATGTGGGGAATCAGGGGCGGGGAATCAGTGGCAGGGAATCAGAGCCTGGGAATCAGAGGTGGGGAATCAGAGCTGGGGAAACAGAGGCGGGCAATCAGATATGGGGTATCAGAGGTGGGGAATCATGGGCGGGGAATCATTGGCAGGGAATCAGAGGCCGGGAATAAAAGGCGGGGAATCAGAGCTGGGGAATCAGAGGCCGGGAATCAGAGGCAGGGAAACAGAGGCGGGGAATCAGATATGGGGAATCAGAGGTGGGGAATTAGAGGTTGCGAATCAGAGGCAGGGAATCAGAGGCGGGGAATCAGAGGCGGGGAATCAGAGGCAGGGAATCGGATGTGCGGAATCAGAGATGGGGAATCAGAGGTGGGGATTCAGAGGTGGTGAATCAGAGAAGGGGAATCAGAGGCGGGGAATCATAGCTGGCGAATTAGAGGAGGGGAATCAAAGTTGGGGAATCAGAGGCGGGGAATCAGATATGGGGAAGCAGAGGCGGGGAATCAGAGGCGGGGAAACAGAGGCGGGGAATCATAGGCGGGGAATCAGAGATGGGGAATCAGAGGCGGGGAATCAGAGGCAGGGAATCGGATGCCGGAAATCAGAGGCGGGAAATCAGAGCTGGGGAATCAGAGGCGGGGAATCAGAGTTGAGGAATCAGAGGCGGCGAAGCAGATATGGGGAAAATGAGGCGGGGAATCAGATATGGGGAATCAGAGGCGGGGAATCAGA